>NC_091014.1:4417500-4717500 GCF_041296385.1 Aphelocoma coerulescens | reverse complement strand
TAAGGCTCCTTCCAACCCAGACAATTCTGTGATTCTGTGATCTGGTGTGATGCCTGGTTATTGGGATCCACCTGGGCACCTGAGAAAGTGTAGAAAGTCTCTACTTATTCCCCTGTTGAAAATAAAATTTGCTTTCTGCTGTGAGATCAGAAATCCTGGGGGGAAGCTATTAAAAAGGCATAAAGCCAGTGGCAGATAGATGCATTCTATATGTTGCTGTATTTTTATACTTTGTACGAGGGCTGCATGTCCGAACTGAATTTTACCACCTTAAAACCTTTTCTATGGGCAGAAAAAGTTTTTTGAGTTACTAAAATGCAATCAGGTATTAGAATGAGTTATTTGAAAATAGAACAAACACAAACTAAACACAACAAAAACCCATAAACCACGAAAAAAAAAAGAAAGCAGAGGGAAAGCGAAAGGCATCCAAACCCCTTCTGGAGGTCCCAGACTTCTCTGAGCAGAATAATAGCAGCTTTGGGTAAAAAAATATGACCAGGACTGATCTGAGAGGGCAGCAGTGCTGTGGAAGTGAGGAAGGCTGTGGTGTGAGCTGGCTGCTGATGAGCAGGTCTGCCCGAGGAGGAAATCCCACCATTTCCACCCTGGACAGCTCTGCCTGCCCTGGAGTGTAAGGAATTCCTGCTTCTTGCTCCTGCTGCCCCAGGAGTCACACATTTCCCCACCAACATCACCCCTAATGGAGAAGAAGTTGACATTACTTGTTCACAAAAAGTGTTGTCAAGCATTGGAACAGGGAAGGGTGGAATCACCAGTCCTGGAAATATTCCAAAGACATGTAGATGTGGCACCTGGGGACATGGCTTAGTGGTGGCCTTGACAGTGCTGTGTTAATGACTGGACTTGATGATCTTAGAGGTCTTTTCCAACCTAAATGAATCTGAAATTCTGTTTAGTGTTGCCCAGGTGTCCCTGTTGAAAGGCAGGAAGCTCCCACGATGAAAAGGATGGCAATGGAAGGAGTACCTTTTCTTTTTGTGGAAAGAATTTCTTTGCTGTTTTCTGGGCTTGGGTTTTTTGGTTGATTTACGGTTTACAAGGAGGTTTTCTGATTGTAAAATTACTGATTTTATTTCATGAGAACAATGTGCCAGGTTGGGGTATTGGAGTTCAGAGTCCTTTATTTGTCTGATATCCATTCTCTTGCCTTTTTGCCTATCAGGGCTTTATTGAAGCCAAACAAAGACTAAATGGGTCATGAACAGGAGGTGCAAATATTTGCTACTCGAAATAGAGAGCAGTATTTTCCTGTACAGTGCCAGGAATGAATACCCATTAACTGCTGCTGTATAAACATTGAACAAGCTCTGTTTATATTTATTAGAGCTGGATTTATAGACCACTTCCCTTTAGAGTAACAACCATTGTTTTATGAGCTATTAAGTGGGGGAAAAAACATTTTGATAATGCTCCTAGCTGTAAAGCTTACTAAGGAAATGCCACTTCCAAAACCTCCAGTACGTTTGTATTGTTATATTTGCTCCTCATTAGGCCGCTGGGCTCTTCCATGCCCAGAGCTGAGATGGCAAACACAGTGAAGGTGTTGCATGTTTGAGGAGCAGCAGCTGAGTTGTGCGAACACAGCTCTGAGTGTTGTCCCTTGGGCTGGCAGGGTGTGAGTGCCGTGTGCTGATGGAGGCACTGGGTACCTGCTACCTCCCCGTGTGCTGAGGGAGGCAGCTGAGAGCAGGATCACAGAATCTGGGAATCTCTAAGGTTGGAAAAGGCCTCCAGTCATGTAGGGTCATAGAGGCCAAACTTTGGCTGATCCCACCTGGTCAACCAGACCAGAGCACTGAGTGCCACGTCCAGTTGTTTCTTGACCACCTCCAGGGGTGGGGACTCCACCACTTCCCTGGGCAGCCCATTCCAATGCCTGACAACCCTTTCAGTGAGGAAATTCTTTCTGATATCCAACCTGGCCCTCCCCTGGAGCAGCTTAATGCCGTTCCCTCTCTCCTGTCCCTGTTCCCTGGGAGCAGAGCCCGACCCCCCCGGCTGCCCCCTCCTGTCAGGGACTTGTGCAGAGCCACAAGGTCCCCCCTGAGCCTCCTTTGCTCCAGGCTGAGCCCCTTTCCCAGCTCCCTCAGCCGCTCCTGGGGCTCCAGCCCCTTCCCCAGCTCCATTCCCTTCCCTGGACACGCTCCAGCCCCTCAAGGTCTCTCTGGCCATGAAGGCCCAGAACTGGACACAGCCCTGGAGGTGCAGCCTTGCCGTGAAAAGGCCACATACAGGTCAAAGCTTGTTTGAAATCAGTTCCTGGGTGTTCCCCTTCTTAGAATCCACCTTGTGCTGCAGCAGTGAGTTATTTTAAATTCCCCAGCTGCCCTCCAGGTTCCGTGCCTGCTGAAGCCTAAAGAGAAAGGTTTTCCAGGGATTCCAGTGGTGCAGGACCAAGCCAACAGGTGGTTGTGTGGGGACAACACAGTCAAGTTTTAGTACCTCACTGAAACCTCTTTAATGTGCCTTTTCCATCCGCTCTGCCAAGATCTGTGTAGCTTAAAATGGAGATGCAAAACCCATCCATGAGGGGTTTAAATCGGAGATAAAAAAAGAGATGGAGAAGAAGTGTGAAGAAAATACTGTTGAAGAAATTGTTAAAAAACAGTGCAAGGATATTGTTTTGTATGAAAAAATAACATTATTTTTAAGTAACTGCTCTTCTTTTTTCTTCTTGTGGCTGTTTAGTTTTTTAGTTATTGTGCACTTTAATGCCCCACAGAAATAGGCATCTTAGCTCAAGGCTTTATCTCGGTAATTTGTTTGTCATGAATGCAATTACTAGGATTAGAAATCATCTTATCCCAGATACTTGGATCTTAGCAGAATGCTTGGCACATTGTTTTCAAAAATTTTACCTACTTTTTTGGGGATCTGGCAGACTGATGGGGGATTACACTTGGTATTCCAGTCCTTGCCCATAAAAAAAGTCACAATTTTCATTGTCATGAATGATTCATTCACATTTGATCTTGAGTGTCCCTTTTTGACTGTCAATGCAAAAGGCATTTAGGGATGTTCTCTGAAATGAGGCTGGGCTGAGATGCTGGGAAGGGAGATTGAGGGGAGAATTTGGCCTTTGGGTGACTCTTGAAACTTTCCAGTGAGAGTAGTTCTGCAGTAATGTCATTAGAATATCCACAGGCCCCTGGACAGGATTAGCACTCTCTGGTTTCAAGCCCTGTAAAAAATAGAGACTAAGACACAGGCAGAAAAAGGCCCCAAAAAGCAAATCAAAAAACCCATTTCTGTCCCAAGAATTTATTGCCTAAATAGCCAAGTAAGAGTAGTGGGTGGCGCAGAGGTCTGATTTGTCTTTCTGTGATGGGACTCCTTGAGAGATGCTCAAGTAAATGAATCCCTTTATTTTACCTTGAAGCAGAGGCTGAAGGGATCATCTGCTTGCTGAGACTGGGAGATCTGTGCTCATTTTCCAGCTCTGCTCCAGATTTCTGTAACATTTTTACTGTGATGGGGTTCAGCTCACCCACCCTGAGCTGCTGGGGAGTCAGTCAGGGAGGGTATGTTAATGGAGAGAGGAGAATTTATCTCCTGCTTTGAAAGAGAGGATGGATCAGCTTCTGATTGTGCTGATCCTCTCCCTGTCCCCTCCTGAGGGACCAGCAAATAACCCATGTCCAGCTCCATAACCCCATCTTTTGGACAGCTGAAAGGAGAAGAAAGAAGTCCATGACTAGCCCCATGTGGAAATTTGAGACAGTGGCACTTCTCATTAGTTATGGGTTTATTAAAAGTTGGGAGATGCTAACAAAAATAGGAAAATAAGGAAAATAATTATGTCTTACTACATTTTAGTGGAGACTTGGCAGTGAAATGCAGGAGGTGTGTGAGTGGAGGCTGGAGAAGCCGTTGTCTCTCACAGTGTACAAGCTGACACTACACAGGTCACTGGGGCAGGATGAGATGCTGAAACACAGATGTTCATCTGCTTGGGGCACATTTTGTCCTCTGTGGTGTGGAGTGGTGGCTGATGGCTCTTTTTGTTTTGTCCCCCTGCAGGTTACTCTGGCCAGGACTTTGACTGGGCAGACTACCAGAAGCAGTGTGGAGCTGAGGCAGCACCTCACCTGTGCTTTAGAAATGTAAGTTCTTCCTTTTGCTCCAGTCCATCCATGTGAAACAAAACAGCTTGCACAGAAAAGCTGCTGCAAGACTTTGGGAGGTTCCCCCAGGCTGCCTGAGGAAGGGAACTGGAGGAATGTTCCAGGTCTCCAGCCCTAAAAGAGAAAAAAGCTTGTTTTAGTCTTGCCTTTAGCTGTAATTATCCTGCTCTTCATCCCCTATCTGGTTGTGTACAGCACAAAAAGGATCTCAGCTGGTTTTTGCAAGTAATTCAAGTGCTACTAAAAATAATCTGGGTAAAGAAATTGCATAGTACCATTTGCTCCTTTTCACATTTTGGGTGTTTTCTCTGTATCCCAGGGGGCATACATTTAACCAAACCACATGTATTTTAAGCTAAATGTGTGTTGAAAATGTGTGAGAGAAGTGATTAACCCTCATGGATGCTTTGGTCTTTGGGACAGTTCATGTCCTTCCTTGATGCAGCAACAGTGATGTGAGAGTGATGGATGCCATTAAGATTCACAGCTTTTGAAATAATCTTTTGCTAGCTGTTTTATGGCAATGACAGTCCTGTGTGGCTTGATCTGACAGGTATTCATCACTTGGGGAAAGGCAGATGTAGCCTTCTGCCTTTTCCAGTAACCTGGTGCTCTTCTTCATGTGCCCATCAACTGATGGAGGTTAAGCTCTTGTCTGTAACTGAAAATGTTCCTGATGGTGGTACCTAAATGTTACTGGTGTACCTAAAATGAGCACAGAAGGCTTTGCAAAATAAAGTGGTGGTGTGAATGATGGACAGGCAGGTATCTGTAGGAATTGTGCAGCTTTTCACTGTACTCAGAAGTCACAGGACTGAGGGATGGGGTGTTCATGGAAAACAGAACGGAGACAGGCACCAGCTGCAGTTTTCCATGGCCTCCCTCATCTGCTTGGGGCAGCCTGGCTTGGAAGCTTTGATGGTGAATTGGTGATTTTTTTCTTGATGAACTTGGAAGACCTGTACCATGAAGAGAGTCATGAACAGAATTACTCTGGTTTGACCTGGGAGTCAAACCAGAGTAAGGATTTCTTTGCCCCTTTTGTTGTGCCATCCTACGCAGAACCTTCTTCCTGAAGGAACTTCAGGCAAAGATTTCCAGCAGTGCTGAGGGAAGTGGGGCAGTGCTGCCTAATACCAGTAGAGTGGGGCTATTTTTGCATTTCTTGTGTCCTGCAAGCACCCCTGCCTTTTCTTTACATCTCTTTTCATGTTGCCAAGTAATGGATCTCTTCTCTCAGCACTGGCAGCCTTGAGAAAAGTCTCTGCATAATATCCTCTAAGATTAAGTCAGGTCTGAGCACTTTCTTTATCCTTTTTTTCTTTTTTTTAAGGAAACATTCACCAGATGAGCATGTGTCTGTTACTCTTTCACTCTTAATAACATGATTCTTTGCAGAGGGAACTGCTCTGTTGTCACTTGTGCAGCCTCCTGGCTGGTTGGTCCCCTTGATTTGTGGCTGTGAGGGGCTCTTTGATGGAAGCTTTTTTCATCTCCCACCTCGTGCAGGCAGACGTGGTGCTGGCAGTGGAGGTGCTGTAGCTGTTTTCCCGGGAGGGATTTTTAACAAGGAGAGGCAGTTATGAAATGGATTGACGTGCCCAAATGCTTAGTAAAATAAACTCCACCTAACTGTTTTGCCATTGATTCTGTATAAATGAGCCTCCAGCACCGAATTGCAATGAAAGGAGCTGGGGTGATGATAAATGGCGTTTCCTTGTTAGGGAACATAAAAGGCATTTAAACAAACTCAGCCTGCATTCCTGCAGCCCTGGCCATTAGCAGCTTTTACAGGGTGAAGCTGATCTGTGTGCTGAGCAAGGCTTGAGGCAGTCCAAACTGTGTGAGAGTAGCAGCATGTTCTTGGATGGGAAAGAGACCAAAGCCACGAGGTCTTGGTCTGTAAAAGAGCTCTCAATGGCTGTTCAAAGTGAAGTGCCCATGGCCCTTGGTGTTGTACTAACAGGAGAAGGGTTGAATTTGAGCCTGGCTTCCAGTTCCTCACATAGGAGGAGAGGTTGGTGTCATTTTGAGTCAGTGACAGTTATTACCCATCCCAATTATTGTTAGCAAAAAATCTCATCCCAGAGGGGTAAACCTTTCTACTGTGTGCAGAGAGATGCAGAGCAGGTGGGACAGAAGGGAGGAAAATCCAAGGCAGGGAAGCCCTGGCATGGCCACAGGTATTGCATTAGTGAGTTTTCAGGGATGGTGCTGGGGGAGATAACTGGGAAGGGACTGAGCATAAGTGACAGGAGGGGACACTGGAAGGAAAAGTGGCAGTGAGCACAACTGGATCCATCTACACTCCAGCCAGTGACCTCATGTACCTGGAAGCCTTGTTCATTGAACTGAAAATAGAATCACAGGATGGTTTGGGTTGGAACAGACATTGAAGACTGTCTAGTTCCAATCCTCCCATCCCATGGACACTTCTTCCACCCACTAGATTGGGTTGCTCAGGGGCCCATCCATGAAAACTCGATGAAGAGAAGGTTACTCAAATTTCTTCAGCTTCAGTCAGCTTGGGTGACTGAATATATGAAGTGGTTTCTCTGGTCTCAGGCAAGATGGTTTTTTGCTTTATAAGGTTTCTCCTAGCAAGGTGAGAGATGCTTAAGCACAGGAGTTCTGGGAACCCTCTGGGTAATATTGCATTAACAGCAAATGCATCACTGGCAAGCATTCAAACATGCTTGGAGCTGATGTGGAACAGCTTCCTCCCAGTCTCCTAAGAGTTAGGGATAGGAGTAGAACACGACATGCATTTCATCATTGATTTGTTGTCGTAATTGATTTTTCATATGGGGGCCAT
The DNA here is from genome assembly GCF_041296385.1 of Aphelocoma coerulescens. NCBI lineage: Eukaryota > Metazoa > Chordata > Aves > Passeriformes > Corvidae > Aphelocoma > Aphelocoma coerulescens. The sequence continues at coordinate 4,710,537 of NC_091014.1, read as the reverse complement.
GGGGGCCATGGGCTCCTGTCTCCACAAGTCCACAGGTCCCTGTCAGGAGCCTGCTCCAGCACAGACTTCCCAGAGAGCCCCAGCCTGTTTTGGGTACCCATCTCCTCTGGCATGGGGTCCTCCAGGGGCTGCAGGTGGATCTCTTTTCCCGTGTGGACCCCCGTGTGCTGTGGGGACACAGCTGCCTCACCATGGGCTGCACCAGCCCAGCTCTGATTTGCCTCGGGATGCCTTTGCATTCTTCAGGGTATCCTGCCCTTCCAGTGGAAAGCAAACCGTGCTCAATTTATGCTTCCCAGCAGACAGTCTGGTTGGAGTTGTGCTGCACTGCTGTGTTTCAGCATTGGCTCTTGACTCTTTCAGACATCCTTCAGCCGTGGCTTCACCAAGAACATGAAGCTGGAGGCGGTGAACCCCAGGAACCCTGCAGAGATTTGTGTGGCTTCCATCACCTCGGTGAAAGGCCGGTTGATGTGGCTGCACCTGGAAGGTACGTGCTCTAAAGGCTGCTTGTGTTTGTCTGCTTCACTGACTCTCTTAATTTTGTCCTTCATCCTCTGCACAAAATTGCTCTCTCCAGCTTTTCAGTTTTATACACATTGCCCAATAATGTGTCGTGAGGAATTACATTTTGCTGCTCTTTCTCTGGGGGAGCTGCAAGCTCTTCCACCCTCCCCATCCACAAGGTCTTTATCACCATGATAACAGCCTCCTCCCTACACCTTCCTCCTGGGATTGGAAGTTTGCCTCACTTGTGCAGCTGAAACTTCCACAGCAATTCCCAACCTGACAATTTGTACAAGAGGAGAGGTCTCCAATCAAAGCCCTTAAAGTTGGTGAAAACATTGCCAGGTGTAACCCAGAGTATCATAGTTCCTTCCTCCTGAGTGTTCGTTTTTGGTAGAGCTGTGTGCAATGGCAGGTTTTATTTTTTCCTCTAAGATAATTGTTTGCCTTCTAGCTCAGCGTAGCAACAGCTCATTTGCAGCCTGGTCTGGACACAGGGCAAATATTTTCTTTTAAGAGCTGGAATCAACACTTGTTTGAAATTCCATTCTCACTAAGGCTGTTGTTGAATTTACCCCCATCTGGGCAAGGAATCTGACCCATTTTGGCAACTTCTTTTCTTAAATGACCAGGTACCCTCACTTGTATATGCCAAAGATGTGGATAGATGCAGGAAGAGGGCAACACACTCCCACCTTGCTTCCTTCTCTCATCTCTTTCTCCCTGCCTTTTACTCTTTAATTTCTTAAAGGATGTCTTTTTACAACTCAGCATAAAGAAACCCTGTGTGCATCTCCTTTCTTTTGAGTTCTGATATATAGATGCTTTAAGCTTGGTTTATGTCTCAATACCAGGAATGGAATGATCTGTAGTAAACAAAAAAGATGCAAAAGACTGCAAAAGATGCAAAAGACGGGGGCATAAAAAGAAATTTTGCTGCTGTAGGAATACATCACTACAGTATGCACAGTGTTATGCTAAAAGCAGGCATTAAAAAAAAAAACCACAACCAAAACACGCCTGCTTGCAGAGTTGTAAAATAAATGTGGCTTGAAGTGTGGCATGGGTTTTTTTGACTCCATTAATACAATGTTGTTTCTAACTGATTATTTATATTCTGGAAGCAGCAAGGCTCCCCAGCTACCACGGGAGCCCCTCGCTGAACACCTCGAGTCCCGTCATTTATCATGGGCACTTCTGAAGCTTTCATTGTTGCCCTCCCAGTTTCCCAGTTTGACAGCCCAGGCTGCAGCCGTAAACCAGGAACACAGGAGTTAAGCAGGGCAGAGTTAGACATGAGGGAACATTGTGTGATAAATCACACTTTGTACAGTAGCAAAACCCTAAAGTCGAGGGTGAGCGTTTAATGAGCAGCCGTGCAGTTCCCCCGTGGTGGAGGAGAAGCTCAGGACTGATGGGATGCTCTGCGCTTTCTGCTACTTTATTACTCATCATCTGCATTGTTAATTTTTACTGGTTCATTTTAGATTTTAGAGCTTGAAGCTTTCTGGTTTGAATTTATACAAGTAATAATGCACGCTCCCTGCACAGCCCAGGAATTTGAGGAAAGCCCTTTGGTTAATCACTTCCCCAGGGGGGCTTCCTGAAATTTCCCCTTCTACAGTTTTCTAGAGTCACTGCTCTGTTCTGCCCATCCTGTAAGATTCATAGCTGGACACAGACATTTTCCTCACCCTGTTTCCAGTCTTTTTATTTTCCCTTTAACCTCCCAATTCCCATGGACACTAATGGCTCTGAGAAGAGAGCAGCATAAAACACAACAAATGAAACTAATGAGTCTCAAAAAAGCTGTTTTCCACTCATTTGAGTGAGGCCAAAGGAAGCAGTGAGATGTTGGGAGTGGAAAGCAGGGTTATCAATTGCCAGAGGGCAGATGCAGTGCCAGGGTCTTAAAAGAGGAATAGAGGTGTTACAGGAGAATGGGCATTGTGGTGCTTTCTTGCTCCTCAGGGTGGCTGCAGCTGTAAACTTGAGAACCAGAATGTTCATAGAACCATTTTGGTTGGAAAAGACCCTTCATGACACGTTTATTGTTGCTTGCAAGCAGGAAAGTACATTTGGTCTGCTTACTTTATTATAATAATTTAGAACTGTAGAATCATTAAGGTTGGAGAAGACCTCTGATATAATTAAGTCTGTTTTGTGAGAATAGCACCATTACAGTAATGAAGTAATGGGTATTCCCAGACCTGGTGACATTTCAGTGGGGTCTGTGTTGATTTCTTACTCTTTTTAGGGCTTGATCCAAGGCTTGCTCACTGTGTGTGTGTCTGGCCACTGAATCCACTGTTCTCACATCAGCTCCTGGCCTGGATTTGTGCTGTCAGGTGAAAATGTTTTCCCCACTGGAGAGTGCAGCTTTCATTACATTCAAACTGAGCAGTGACCACGTGGTATTATCTTGTGGAGGGAAATGGTTTTGCAGAGAATTTCAGCTGCTGAAATCTTGTATTCCCCATATGCCTTCATCCCTTCCTCTTCCCTTCCCCATATCCCAGTGAAAAAGTCACTGTATTTTCAATGTATAGTGCATGACCACAATGCAGGGCTCAGAGAAGCACCATCAGGACATCCATGAATCTACACAGACATCATGATTGCGTTTTTTAGATTATTTTCTCCAGCACTGTGATCACCAGCACCTATTTCCCTGCCTCCTTTGGGTTTTTCATGCAGCCGCACACTCTCAGAACAGCAGGTTTATTACTGATCCAAATGCTGCACCTCAGCCTCGGTGCTGTTCCCATCACAAAGTTCAATTACTGTTTCAATTACACCACAAGCCCTTGATGAACATTCATTAGTGGGAAGCTCCCTGTAGTCATCTGGCTGTGCACAGTCAAACACTTGCTGCCTCAAGCAGGAGGCAAAGATGTTGCAACAGATGCCAAGGCGAGGGTGATGCAGGGGAAGCTGCTGATCCCTTGGTCCCTTTTGTTAGGAGATCACCTCCTGCTGGTGCTGGAGCTGCCTGTCCTGGGGTGGAATTGATGGGGGGAGGAGGTGAAGTTGCTGGCCCAGCTGTGCCAGTGCAGTTGAACTTTACTTGGAGTAGTTAAATGGTGCATTGACTCAGGACACTGAGTTGTTCTTGAAACAACTCAAATCCAGCAGTAATATTTTTATTGGATTTTGGGTGGAAATCAGGTAAATTAGGAAAAAAAAATAGGAAAAATTTCTTCACTAAAGGGGTGTTCAAGCACTGGAACTGCCCAGGGTAGTGGTGGAACAACTGGTCCTGGAAGTGTTCAAAAAACATGTAGATGTGGTGCTGAGAAACATGTGTTAGTGGTGGGCTTGGCAGTGCTGGGTTAATTGTTGGGCTTGATGCTCTTGGAGGTTTTTTCCAACCTAAATATTTCTTTGGTTCTATGAATGGGACATAAATGAAGACAGGAGATTGTCTTCTAAAAGAGGTGTAATGAGCAAATTGGAAGGTACTTGCTTTAAATAGAGACTTCAGGTGAAGTTTTGGAGTCAGCATTGTGCCAGAGACCGTGGTGCATGTGCCCTATTTGGAGTTTTTATACTGCTTCTCTCCTGTTGTGTGATCAGCTGTTGTTTCATGTGAGGAGCCCTAGGAGTATTTAGGGCACTTCTGGACAGAAGAGTGGCCACCTCTCACCCTTAAAAAATGGGACTCAAGGGCAGAGCTGAGCAAAAAAGCTTCAGGGAAGCACTGGGGCGTAAAAGCCTCTCTCTCACATTAGCTACCACCCTGTGAAAACCTAAATACACTCTCTTACCATTAAGAGCAAGCACCCAACAAGTCCTTCTGACTCACTTATGCAACTTTACAAAAACTCCGAGGGTCAGTCAGGCCATCTTGTTGAGAGAGGTCGTGTCTGTTTAACCTCCCTGACTTTTGGCTGCTTCACTGCACGCCCTCAAAGTGCTCTTAATGGGGTTTTCCTCTGGGCCACATGGCACTGTAAATGCAGCAGCCCCATCCTTGCTGTCTGTGCAAAACTGAAGATGAAATGGTGCCTGATTTTGATGCAGGGAAGCAGATTTATTTTTACACGCTCCATCATTCGCTTCCCTGGGCTTTGCATGGGTGCTTGGATGGCTCTGAGCTTGGTGTTCCCATGCCTAAATCACATTATAAATTTGTGTTTATAGGTTCCCAGATGCCCTCTCCAGAGTACATTGTTGATGTGGAGTCTATGGACATTTTCCCTGTTGGTTGGTGTGAAGCAAATGCTTATAACCTCACCCCACCACACAAAGCTGTTTGTAAGTACAAGGAGACCTGAGCAGTGCAGATGTTACATCAGTGGAAATATCAGGGTTTCTGCCTTAAATCCGTGATCCCATTTTTGACACTATCAGCCTACGCAGTAGACCAGTAGCCAGGCTGGAAGTGTGCTGCAATAAATGGTAATAAATCTAATTAGTGACCAGACTGGAATTATGCAGTTTGTATTTGTCTCTGTGATCGGCCCCTCCAAAAATGGGATTGTCTCTGCTGGGAAAGGCTGTTCCATTGTTTGGGATTGCAGGGTGAGTTGTGGGTTTGCAGAGGAATTGTTGACAGTGGGGTTGTCAGAGGGAAACCAGGTTTTGTTGCTCTGAGCCAAGTTCACTCAGGCAGCTGAGTGGATTAGGGACAAAGACCTCAAATTGGAAAAAAAACCCCATAAAATACGAAGTGGAATGGACATACAGAGGCCATCCATGTGCCCCTTTCCAAAACAGGATCTGCTCCATCTAAATGGAGAAATAATTGCTGCCATTCTGTGATGGGGTTTCTGCCCTTTCCCAGGGTATCTGTCCTTTATTTCGCTGCCCTTGCCAGCTCAGAGATTTTCCTAGCGTTCAATTTAAATCCCCTCGCAGCACAATTAAGCCCACAGTGTTTTGTCCTGCCTCCAGTGCATATTAAGACAAATTTCTTCCCTTTCTATTTGCATTTGAAGGCCGTTCATGAGAGCTCAGTGGCTTGGTGGTGTTCTCCTCTTCCAACATATCCAATCTCAAGCCATGAGGTGAAAAATTGGCCTCACTGTTTGTATTAATTAACATCCGAAAGGCGAATTTTAAAATGTGTCAGCCCTTTCGAAGAGTTAAATGTGCTTAAGTTAAAAATCAGGCAGCCAGAGCCTAATTTAGGAGAATACTGCTATGGCAACATTATGCAGCCTTATCACAATTTATAGCTGGGGATAAATTATACTGGAGGTAATCATGCTTGTAAAACATAATCTTATCCATATGTGTTTCTGTATGGAAAAATATTTGTGTTTTTATTTTCATTTTTTTTCTTTTATGGTGATCCCATAAAACACAATATTAGCATTCCAGAGGAAAGATTAAATGTATTATTACATCCTTAAAGTAGGTTTTAATGATGTAGTGACTTACTTAAAAAATACCAAGAAAAGATGGTGATAGTAATTAAGTACCATTTCATTGTGTTCAAAGTCGTTTTATAGTCAGTGCATTTGCACAGCTTTTTATGCATTCTGGGTATACTTTATAGGACAGAAGGGTAAAAAACTATTTTTTTTCTTCCTTGCTTCATTTTTGCAGTGCGAAGGAAGAGAAGAATTGCAGTTGTGCAACCAGAAGAACAGTAAGTTGGGAGGTTTTTTTTGTTATTTAAGGTGATATTTCTACAGGAATGCATCGGGTCTTCCAGTGGGGATAATACACAGCATCTGTGTGGCTTGGTAACTACTGCCCAGATACTGCAGCACAGTCAGCAAGAGGATTCTTTGAAATATTTGTTAGCATATTAGAAAGTCTCTGAAACAGCAATTTTTTGCTGGTTGGGGCTGCACAGCCCCTGTCTGATGGCCAGCAAGGGATGCTTAGGGAAGATGGACATGTACCAGGAGGGCGTTTTCCCTGTCTAGCCCTTGCAGTTTGTAGAAACTTGAATTTAAGGGACTTAAGTGAGAATAGTTGAAGCCTGGAGGTCTAAAGCTGACACACCAGAGTGTATTTTTGGAGAAGGGGTGGATCTGGGTCCTTCATCTGCAGTACCCTGGTCTGTGATAAACCACGTGGAAGTGGAATTGTGTTGGAGGTATCTCCATTCCTCATCCCAGGCTGTTGCTGGTGTATCTCTTAGTCTAGCCTGAGGGCAGATTTTGGCCCTTTGTCCTGTCTGACACTATTAAGAACACCAGATACACTATTAAATGCACTCAATTGCTCTTTAAACAGGTTACCATCCACAGTGCCTGTTGAGAAAATACCTCATGACCTCTGCCCAGTTCCTCAGCCAGACACGACAGGTAAAGATCTTTACTTCAAAGACCCATGTCCTGTATGAAAGGGGAGGACCCCAAAAAGGCAGTGAGTTTCATAGTGCTGGGGAGATGGAACCACATCCTCAGGGGGTGTAAAGTGGAGTGAACCCACCTGATATACAGCAGGTGAGGGTCTGGTCCTCCATGTGTCTTGCTGGGGTTGTCAGTTCTCCTGGAGCTTGCTTATTTCAGGTAATGATACGAAGGCTGGTGAATCTCTCTGGTGGAGATGGGTGCAGGTTGTTAATTGACACCCATGAAATTGGGTACAGCAGGATCTGATGGATCCCTGTGTTATGTCAGGACTGTGTGGCATGGCTGCTGCTTCTGTTTAAGGCAGATTTCTCTCCCCTTTAGCAATGGCAGGAGGTTCTGAGTGCAATACACATCCAATTAATGGTGTAAACCCGGCAGCAGGGACAGGATTTCACTCTCTTTATTTCAGCAGGCTGTGGGATAAACGTTGGCATTGCAGCCAACACCCCATTACAGTAGGATGGGGAGAATCAGAGTCTTTTTGGGTATGATAACCAAAAAAAGTGGATAACCACTTTGAAAGCATGTGAATCACATCTAGAAGTTCCTATTTCTCTCCATGGGCTATAAAGGAGCCCAGAGTAGTTAGCCTAGACAAGGAAAACTGCTCTGCAGACCCATGTCAGGTCAGGTAATGGCACTGCAGTGCTTGCTGGGTTGGACAAGGGCTGAAGAGGGGTTTCTAGGGCTCTCCACTGAGAGAATGTTCTCCCTGAGCTGATTCCCTGTCTTTGAGACTCAGCTCATACATCCCTTTCTGGCAGGTTGCAGTGAGTCACTTATGTCCACCTGCAGTGTGAGTTCTGGAAGACGCCTGTCTCATGACATGGATGAAATCCGTTCCCTGTCCTCCTTTCTGTAGGGTGTGCAGCCACATCAGTCACTCTTAAAAACACTCACTTTTCCCATGCTGAACAGACTTGAGTAGCAGGGGCTTCCCTCCTCTCTATCCCAGGGTAGAAGTTTGTGCCTCCTTTATTCTCCTCCCCTTCCTCCCACATCTAGGGGGAAGAGGCACCCTTGATTTATGCTACAAAAGTGCTACAGGCACATCACTGCTGCTTTCTTCTTGCAGGCACCATCAATGGGAGATACTGCTGCCCCCAGCTCTACATCAACCACCGCTGCTTCTCAGGTCCATATTTAAACAAAGGCAGGATCGCAGAGCTACCTCAGTCTGTGGGGCCTGGCAAGTGTGTGCTGGTCCTCAAGGAGGTATGGCCCAGCTCTGTTTTGGGGGGATTTCAGAGGAAAGTATGGGTCATGGCTTGCCAGACCCAGAATTTGCAAACAATGCACCTAAAATTGTCCTGGAGTGGTTTCCACAAGGCAAAACTGCAAGCTGGGAAGAGGGGGCAGGTTTGTGCTTTGTGGGTTTTGGTTGTTTTGAAACATGGGGAGTTCTTTTGGTTGGGAGCAGCTTTTGTGTGGGTTGCCATCAACATAGGAGCAACTAGCAGTGTCATGGAGACGTGGGCATCTTGTTTTGGAGACAGAAACAACTTCCCAAGGAGAGGACAATGGCAAGGGCCCAGCATTGGGCAGTGTTACTTTGCAGAAAAAATTCAAGCTTATTATAGCCATAAACTCAAGCTTGTTCTGGCTGTGGGAACCAGTTCCAAATTCTGGAAAGGGTAAAGAGAAGACATTCAGGGTGATGCTGTAGGGGAGGTACACCTGATTCCTGATGAGATGAGAGAGGTGCCAGCAGCTTGGAGAACCGTGGGCAGGATGGGGGTGAAAAAATGCAGCACAACTGAAGTTCCTGATGCTCCTCAGCCCTTTGCACCCAAGGCCTTGTCCTGACCTCCACCACTGATGCAGTGAAGCATCATCCTGTGTGTGTGCTCTTGAATCCCAAAGTCTCAGGTGAATAACAAGTAACTCTTGTGCTGTTCAGTTCCAAACTTATTTTTACAGCCTATCTGTTCCTTATTTCCAGTGCCAGCACAAGTTTTCTGCTGGGACCACTGGCTTATTGTGGTTTCTTTCACTGTAAGAGGCAAGTGAGGTGGCAGTGTCTGTGGTTTGACATCAGCTGCAAAGTTTGTCTCATTTCTAAGGTATTTTGTTGGAAAACAGGTTGACACCTGGAGCCAGATACAGTGGGACAGCAGCTATTGCCATCCAGCCATTGCACCTGGGCTGAAAAGTGGTGACTGTAAGGTAGCTATTCTGTATACTAAGGGCTGGCTTGAAGTTAAATTAAAATAAATACATTGTCAGCTTTAGATTTAGTTCTGGGGTCAGAATATCTAAGAAGCACTTACTAACAGTTCTTCATATATGCCAAGAACTGCTCAGCGGCATTGTAAAATAAAACAAGGTGTCTTCTTAAGACTCCAGATGATCTATAACCCACCACATCTTAGAGAAATATGCTGTAAAGATTAATTAGCCTCATTGCTTACTGCTCTTACTATTTTTAAGACACTTTGCTCTTTCTCTATTTAAAAAGAGAATGGACTGTGACAAAAGATGCTTTTTAGATCCTTGATCATCTAATGAAAGAATCCCAAATAACTCTTAACGCTCTACTCTCTCTGTCCCACAGACACATCAGTTCTCCAAGTTAAAAAAAAAAAAAAAATTAAGTTTACTGCCCTGCCTTGAGGCTACCCTGGGATTTAGCATCTCTTGTTAGGTAGGAGATGTGGGATTATCTCTGAGAAAGAGGAGGGAAATTGAGTTTCTCCTCATAAGAATGCTGATCATTGAGGTCTTGAACAGGAGAAAAGAGGTGTGATTATAGTTTTAGTTGTGCATTGTCAGTGATATCTCCTAAGAAAACTTCACTGAGGGTTGAGACCGTGTAAAGGGGGATGGAGATTGGAAGTGTATGAACACCAAAGAGCTGTGATGGGAAGAAAAGTGCTGAACTGCCCAGTGGCATCAGGCACACCAAATATACTCAGAAAAGAGCCCCTGTGCACATGAAAATACATGACATGGAGAACTTTATGAATATGAGGTGCTTGTGAGGTTGGGCAGAGGGTTTTGGTGGTGCTGTGTGATCGTGTTCACTGGTGTGACTCCAACTCACTCAGCTCTGAAAATCCAGAGTTCAGCAGTACCAAAATAAAACCTAATCCCACCCCCTCTCTGCTCCAAGGCACAGGTGGCTGTACCCAAACCATTCCTGATAGAGAGAGCTGAAATTACACCACTAAAATCTCAGACTGGTCACACTCCAGCCAAAGGAAATTAGACTGGTCTGAGATGGTTGATGTAATTTTCCATCTCCAGAGAAAGTTAGAAAGTGGTCCAGGTTTCTTCACTGGTTTTGTTTAAATCACAGTTAATTTTTTCCAAAAGTCTGTTTGTTTGCATTTAATAGAGTGTAACATGAAGTGATACTGTTGCTAGAAGGTACCAGTGTTACTGTGATGATGGACCTTTGCTGTAGGGTAAAATGCCAAACCTAGTGACTCATTTGAGATCCAAGAAGAGTAGAAGCCAGAGGTTTTGATTTTCTTTTTCCTTCCCTGAAAGGGAAATAATTGTTCTTACAAAACACTCTCTTTTTGAACTGAGTTTAGAAGTTTACAGAGTTCTGCTGGTGACAAGCCAGCTTTGAGAAAAGTCCTGGCACTGTGGGTGCCTGTGTAGGGCTGGAGTTGATTAGGTGTCTGGGAAAATGCCCAGACAGGGCCGCTGGTATTGCAGGGTTGAGTTTTCTTTTCTTGCTCGTTTCCCAACTACTCTGACAACTCATAAAAGCACTATCATGCTGGTGAAGGGGCAAGACAGCACTGTTGGTCAGCAACAAATTGGTCAGCAAGATGCTTTCTGCCCCTGGCTATCCCACCAGCATGTGGGGTAGGTTAGGCGTGCTTGAGAGCTTTGCCAACAAACTCCTGCACAGAGATTAAATAACTCTCTGGATTTGTTGATCAAGGCACCTGATGTGTTGTGAATGAGTGTGGTAGCTCCAAAAGCACTTGATGTTTTTGAAAACCCACTTTGGCTTCCTGATATCAGGTGTCAGAGACTCTGTTAGAGGCCAGTGTCCCTCAGTTTGTGTGGGGAGGGACAGGCAAGAGAAGATGTTGGTGAGCAACAGGAAGGACTCACTCACTTTAAATAGCATTTTAAAATGGTTTGAGTTGGAAGGGACCTTAAAGATATCCAGTGCCACCCTCTGCCATGGGATGCCTTCCACTATCCCAGGCTGCTCCAAGCCCTGTCCAACCTGGCCTTGGACACTTCCAGGGATCCAGGGGCAGCCACAGCTTCTCTGGGCAACCTGTGCCAGGGCCTCAGCACGCTCACAGCCAAGAACTTCTTCCTCGTATCCAGTCTAAATCTGCCCTCTGTCAGTGTTTGGTGTCTCTAATTGGACTTTCTTGAAGAGTGGTTTGAGTAATGTTTCCAAGGGCCCAATGATAAATTAAATTTTGCTTCTAGTAAATAACCTATCCAAGCAACTCCAACTAATGCCATTTTACAGAGTACTCTGCAGCATTAAGTGAAGCCCTTGCCTGAAAATGATTAATCCTGGAGGGTTTTCAAAATGCTAGCAAATCCTCAGGTTGCTGGATTTTGGGGGGGTGGGGGGGAAAGCCAGCCCAGAAAAAACCAAACAAACAAACATAAACACATTGGTCACTGCAGTATGACCTAATTATTATTCCATTTCTGATGAACTGCATTCATGGGTGCTGGATAAACTTAATGTTCATCATACTGAAATCATTTGCAGGCCCCCAAGGAATTAAGAACAGGCATTAGGTAAAGAGCTAAATTAGATGAAAAGCAATCCAGACTCACTGTGGGGTCATTCATGTGCATACAATGCAGAGTGTTCAAACACACGGTCTGGTGCTGTTAAGAGATTTGTTTTCCTTGTGTTTATCTCCCTATGCCAAGTGTAGGCTATTAAAGCTTGGATTTCCCGAGCCAATAGCAGGAATCATTTTTATTCTCAGGGACTTTGGATTAAAAGGATTGGCACACGTGTTCTGTTGTGCGGAGTGGACACACACTGGGTTCCAGGCACACCTCCTGCAAACTCTTTTTGTGGAGACTTCATTACTATTCTGTTAATACAGTCAAGGCACACAGCACTCAGGTTTATGAACATATTGCTGACCTCAAATGTGTGAATTTCCCCTTCAGTGTTCACTGTGGGATGGTGCACATGGCACTATACCTGGTTGTGCCTTCAGAACTATTTCTGTTTTCACTTTTTTATTAAATTGATCCGTGATGGATGCAGCGAATGGAATCTGCTTTGGGTGAGAGGGTCTGTCACAAAGACAAAATTACAGGTTAGCAGATTTTTGGGGTTAAACAGCAGCATTTAATGCAGTTACGTTATCAGACACAGGTGTTATCTATAATATGGCAACAGTGATCCATTCCGGGGCCTCTCCTAATTGCATCCAGCGCTTACCCTGTGAAACCAGGACAGAAACAGGCACCTGCAAGCTGCTCCTGCCTGTGCAGCACCTGGGACCATATTCAGTGTGATTAAGGACTGCTTTTAAACCCATCATTGTTGTTGGTTTTGTCTCCCTATAGGTTCTCAGCATGGTGATCAATGCAGCTTATAAGCCAGGGAGTGTTTTACGAGAACTGCAGCTTGTGGAAGACCCTCAGTGGAATTTCCAGGAGGAAACACTTAAAGCAAAGTAAGTCGTCAATGTGTGTTCTTTTATTTGGGAGGTTTCAGAAAGGGAACTGACAAGGGGAAAAAAAAAAAGATAAGAAGAGGGTTTTTTTCTTTTGTGAGTGTTTTACTTTTCTAATTATCGTTTTGCTTCATTGAATTATTTGCCTCATTCCATAGCAACTTCAGAAATGAAATGTTCACCTGAACGGTTCGTTCCTATTGTCTTTCTCCAAGCAGCCATCCAGTTTTTGATGAAGTGGAGTCCTGAGTTTTATGATAAGCTGTTCTTATAAGCTTGGCTATTACTGAATGAACTCAATTCCTGGCTTTCTAAATGGAGGAGTATTGCTGCTTTTAAATTAGAGCCTGTCAGGCTAATGCAGAAAAAACTGGTGAGAATGAATGGCACCCAAAAAAGTTCAAGCAAATCAGCAGGGACACGTTTTTTAGCAGGAGTGTGATTAGGGCAAAGTAGTAACAGATCAGAGATTCAGGTCAAGATTTGATGCCTTTCTAGAATATATTCTTCAATTCTGAATTCCTTCTTATGACATTAAAATCTACATATTTGTGTCTTCTTTATGTAATGGGCACTATACTTAGGATATATTTAAACAACTGTTGTCTCTCTGAAAAGAGGGAGTCTCACCTAAGCTCTCTCCAGAGTCCTTCTGAAGAATAATTCTTCCCACTTGAAGATGGATGCCAACAAATAGTTCTTTGAAGACAGCTCTCTTTGTTGACTAATGGTTACCTTGACTTTTTAAGTACTGAGTTAAATGCAGTGAATCTCACCCTTTATACTGAACTCTGTTACTCCTTTTCAAAGAAAAGCAATTTTCTCTTGGTTGATATGAATAGCTGCCAAACACAGCACTGTTGATGGCTGCTGTATTTGATCTTTGCCCATGCAGATATTGCAGAGAGTTCATGTGTTCTCTGGCTGAGGGAGAGAGTTGAGAAACTTCTATTCTGTGTACACTTAGGCTGCTTTTCTGAAGGAGGATTGCAAACTGAAATGAAAATCTACTATTCTTAATTTGCTTCTTTCACCTGTGGGGAAAGTCAGGCTTTTATGTTTGTCAGTGGAGATGTTGTGGATGGAAATCTAAAAGTCAACCTCGTGTGTGCAGATTTTCATTAAAAACAAGTCTTTGTCTGTGACCTGGTTTTCACTGCTTCTAGGATCCCACAGCTTGTGCTACAAATACCAGATAATTCACTCCTACAGGTATTTAGCAGTTGTGAAATCAAGTTGTAATGCTCCACCTTAACATCTCCTCCTGCAAAGAACTGAGCTTACAGGCAGTTTTCCTATCAGCAGTATCCTGAGTAGGATTTTGTTGGGGTTTCCTGTTTGAGTGTGGGGATCTGCCTTGTGCAAAAGCAGAAATATCTATTTCTTAAGGCTGCTGCAATTCATATTTCTAATGGGAGACAGCCTGAGAAATGTTTAACTGACCATCCATGATAGTATTTTATGTTGGCCCCCCAGTCATGGCCCATGTACATGTTCCTGTGTGCCAGCTGCCTCAGCAGGCATCAACCTCAGCTCTCCAGGGAGTCAGGCAGCATCTTTCAACTTTATTAAGCCACAGAATGGATCATCACAGGCTCAGAGCTGGGACAGCAAGTTTTGAAGTGCCTTCTGAGGACAGCAAAGGATTCTCCTCCAGAGTAGCATTGCCCTCTGGCTCCTGAGGAGACAAAGCCTATGGGGCTGGACAGCACCTTGTTCTTGAAGCTCTCTGGCTTCTGGGGCAGGTATCTTCACAGAGCAGTGCTTGGTGGCCATGCCAGCTTGCCTGTGGGTAGTTTGAGTACTTTTAAGAGTGGATGGCAGAGGGTTGACAGGCCCCAAGACTGTCTGGCTGCCTTAGGACTTCCTTCTTTATTCCTTCCTGAGTTTTCTTGAATTGCTTCATCAAGAAGTTTTGGTTGTGCAGGAGCAGAAAAGAAAACATGGTCATGAAACCAGATACTGTGGAATGTGCAAACGGCATGTGACACCTTCCATCAGGTGTGACAGTGCTGCAGAACCTCAGAGACCTGTAATGAGCGACAGAGACCTGCAATGAGCGACTTCCAGCTCCATGGGGGCTCTGGATGGTGCTGGTTGCTAAGGATGACCGCTCCAGAGCCAGCTGTGATGGGACACACTGTGTCACCACCTTCCTTCTGATGTGGACTGGCACCCCCTTGGATCTTGGTGGTGTTGTTTGTTTGCAGTGCCTGCAGTAGGCTAGAGCAAAGGAATTGGTGAAGAGAAGGCTGCTTTTCCCACTGTCTCAAATGCCAGGTTTTGCATTGCCAGGCATGCATTATCTCAGTGCTGGGGGAGCCTGCATTTAGTTCACTCTGCTGTCATGAGTGACCACTGTGGAATCAATTATGCTCACCTTGCAAAGAAGATAAAACAATTTGGGTTGTCCAGAGAGATGTGTTTGCAGTGTGCAATGGCAGCCGTTTCCCATCAGCGCTGCTGGCTCTGTGTGAGAAGAGTCAAACCTGATTTATTGGTGATGATGAGTTAGAAATGTCAGGCTTGATCCTCTTGAGTTCCCATCAGGGCCAGTTGAAGCTGTCAGCATTCAACCCTTACAGTTTTGTTGCTCTTAAGTTCAGTGCCGACATCTCGATTTGCCTTCCCAATTCTACATAAAATGCTTAAGGGACTTCCTGCTTTTCAAGGGTTTTCATTTCGAAGGGTTGATAGTGGGGCTGTTTGGACTTCCCCATTTTTGCAGGACTTTGGACATAAACAAAAGCGGTGTGTGCAGAGAGTTATCTCCTGGGTCTTGCATGAAGCCCAGTTGATCAAAATAATAAAGATGAGTATTCCTGGACTCCTTCATTAAATGAAATTCTGAGAGCTGCTCAAATCCAGCAGCTGAACTCTAGGAATATTTACCCCTATGCCAGACATCATTGCTTATTTATGAGGCTGCATTTCAAAGAAAGCCTTTTCACTGCAGGTGCTTTAGAAGACTGCCTTTCGCTTGTGATAGGTGAGGCTGAGGTGTTTGAAATCTTCTTTGCCTCAGCCTTTGCTAGTGAGGGTTGCTCTCAGGCCTCCCAGGACCCTGATCCTGTTTGGGGGAGTGAAGTGCTACCCACAGTAAATGGAAAAGAATCCAAAGACACTGGAAGCAAACTGGATGTGCACAAGTGCCTGGAAGCATTTGGGATGCAGCCAACTCTGCCTGGGAGAACTGGCCAATGTCATTGCAAGGCCACTCTCTGCCGTGTGGGGAAGTTGATGAGGGTGAGGGAAGTTCCCTGATGTCTAGAAAAAGGCAATCATCACACCTCAGGAAGGGCAAGAAGGAGGATCCAAGTAACTACAGGCTGTCAGCTTAACTTTCCTGGAAAGGTTATTAGCCAAATCCTCTTGGAAGCCGTTCCTGAGAACATGTGGGACCTGTAGGGGACTGACAAGAACCAAAGGTCGAGTTGTGCCTGATGTGATGAGTCAACTGGTTTGGGGTTGAGTTAAAAACAGTGGAAATTAATTTATGTTCATTTTGAGCAAAGCTTTCCAAACCAGGACCAGTGGAATGACTTAAACCCTTTATTTCTGTAATCAGGAGGAGGCTTAATGAGACAAGGCCTTACAACCAGAGCATTCCAATGCCCTTTCTGAATCCTGTCTTCAAGACTGCATAGTGCCTCTGGATGATAAAATAGCTTTGAAGGAAGTTAAGTCCTAATGTTTGGCAGACTTTAAGGTAGTAAGACAGAACAAACTTACTGCAAAAGAGCAGAAAGGAGTTTTTTGTCCCCCAAAAGGAAATTGAGGCTTTTATCTACTGAGTTGTTCAAATTAGTCTCAAGAATTTTCAGAATGCCTTAGAATGAGGCTTTTGAAAATGAGGTTCTCAATGTTCTTGCTGTTTGAAGTGCCTTCAGCATGAGGCTTTCTGTGTCATCACACAGCAGTCCCTAACTGGAGCTCCTAGAAGACAGTATGTTCTTACGAACCTCTCATCTATTTTAGGAAGCTTCAACAGAAGAACTCTATTGCGAAGTGCTGTTCATTTAATACTTCTGCTCATGGATCAGCAAGTGTATTTTTCATGAAAATAGTTACAGCCTTAAGGTTTTCTCTGAGTTTGGGATCTGAGGGCAGAGAAGGGGAAAGAGGAAAGAAAGGTTCCTTTGGTTTTAGCTGAAAAAATATTTTTTTTTAAAAGAGCAGCAATTTCTAAGAAAACTCCTTGACACAGCAATTTTCCAAGTCTCCAGTGCTGCCATGCTATGCATGCAGTTACTTGCTGCTTACAAGTGAGAAGATAGGAGCCCTGGTATAAAAACATAAATAGGAGTACCAGTAGTTGGTAACTTCTTGAGAGATGCTAATGGAAAAGGTTTTCTGACAAAGGAGCTCCTTCCATATGGCTGTCCTAGAAACAGCTCAGATTACATTTGGTGGTGCCTGCATTAAAAACCTTGAGTGTGTGAGGAATGTGGAAAATATTAGTAGAACCTGGTTTATAGTTGAAAGAGGTGCTGCCAAGACCAAAATTATGAAAAATATATTGCTGTGGCCAGTACTAACACCTTGGGTTATTGAGACTGATTGCTGCAGTCATGGAGATCTCCATTTTGCCATCCTCTCTGTTAATTAAAATGTGTGTTGCATTCAAAGCAGACTATGAAATCAGTCAGTTGTTCATTTTCCTAGTTTCATCTTTTCCTTTCAGCAGGCACTGTAGTACAATGGGTCCTTCCTGGGCAGCCAAACACAATAGGAAGCACACAGTTAGAGAAAGTCAGCCATCCTTGAATAATACCCATCAGGCAGCTTTCTTAGCTTATAAGAAAGAAGATCAAGAGGCAATTTGATTAGAGTGCTTTTGCAGGGAAACAAAACCAGATGCAGTCTTTTCATCCTAATGGTGAAAGTCAGAACAAGGACAAATAAATGTGAGTTAAATTCAGATGCATCCAGACATAAAATGAGGTGTAGGCACATGAGGTGTAGGTACAGGTGCTCCCTGTGCCGTGATTTTTCCAGCATGGAGACCCTTGAGGCCGCTGCTTGTCTGGAAGTGCTGGTTTAGTCCAAGCAGAGTTATTTGGGTCCAGGTGAAAGCAGCACAGTGAAATCCTGCAGGCTGCCAGACTCACTGACCCAACGATCTGGGCTGTTGTTAAACTTAATGGCTCTTGGAGAAGTAATAAGTGCAGGAGTCTTTTCAAACACATTGAAAAGAAATGTAAAACTTTTATAAGTAGATACATTTAAATGCCTGTGGCATTTGGTCTTTTTGGTATTAGGTATTGCCAAACCCTCCTCAGCCAGCCTGCCTCTGCAGCTGTTTCATAGAGAAGCTGGGATCATAACAGTGCTCTGTACCTGAAAGGAGCACTTCTCCCTTTTACATCATCTGTCCAGGTCTTTAAGAGTGTGTGAAAAGTTGGCTCATTAAGTCATTCATGCATTCAGGTGAATGAATCCAGGGTTGTCTTGGCACCAAATGGGGTATCAGAGTCAGCACCTTGCAGGAATGCTCGTTTAGGTTTTATGTTGAGGTGATCATTTGGATTGCCGCCTGAGGATGGTTGGACTGGGCTGTTCTCAGACCCAACTTCCATTTGGTTTTCCTCTTCATAACACTTTATATGCCACAGTTTCAAACCCTTTTCCCACACCCCTTTGTTTTGGAAAGAGCTGTCTGAATGTTTTAACTCTCTGGTCACATTTTTATTTCACCACCTCCTCCTTTTCCTCTCCCATATCTATCAGCAGCTGCTAGGAAACTGCAGATCTTAATGCAGTGACAAATGCTTTGTCTCATTTTTCATGGTGACTGTATCTTTGTCTTTCCTTGCCTCCTATCCAGTAACCTTTCTTCCACTGTTGTTCCCTCTTTTCTTTCATGTGTGTTACTTTTCCCTCCTCTGAGCACGTTTATAATGCTACAGCACGGGCTGCACACGTGGTCGTCTCTTGTGTTGCATTCCTCAGGATGCGTAAGAGATGTTTTAAAAACCTTATCTCACTGTTTACAACAGCTTGCTGCTGCTGTTTAATAAATTACAGGGATAATTGGTTTTCCAGGGTTCACATCTACATTGTAGTACAGCAGGGATGTAACTGTATCTTTCTCAGCCATTTATCGCTCAGAAACACTTTGTATAAAACACCAAAATAAATGTTTTGGTAGCATAGCAAATTTGAGACCAACCTTTCATTTCAGGTTTCTGCTCCAAGCACTCCCTGTAGGAATCAGTTTTTAGGGCCCGTTGCTGCAGTCCTTTTAAATAACTCCAGAGGCTCCTGATGGGTTCCTCAGGTTTCGTAGTGCCCATGTCTGTGACTGGTGAAGTCATCTGGTCCTGGGATGGCAGAGGCTGTCGTTTCACTCGGATACTTCTTCACAGTGATTATGTGTCCTGGTAGCCACGGCTGGCACCATGAGTCTTGGGGACTGTTGGAGCTGGAATGTGATATGGGAGCAGGAAAGATGGCAATGGAGAAGACCAAAAGTGCACTGGGGGCTTACAGAGTTCAGCCCAAACACAGGGTGGTGACCAGGAAGCTCTTCAGGGTGTATAAACATACGATCATGGGTCAATACATGAAGAGAGACTGCATCCCTCTCCCAAAAGCTTTCCATCAGTTCATAATAAGGACTTGCTTTCCTGTGTAGTATCCTCACCAAGGCTGCTGAGGTTTTTTTCCCTCTCTTTCCCTATCTACAGATATATCCAGTGTGCACATGGATCCCTTCCCAAGTCATGTCCACACCTTCAGTTTATTTCACCCTTTCCTTCCTCGAGTCCATCTGAAATGCAGCCACTGAAAAAAGTAGACGTGTTCCTCCTGCATTCCCAAAAGAGACCCTCTCCCAAAAGTCCCTGGGGAGGATCTCTCCCTGGCAGAGGAAGAATCTGGTCTGAAGCACCACAGGATTTTACTGGATTGGTGACGTGGGGTCTTGTATTCCTCCCTAGGTACAGAGGGAAGACGTACAGGGCGACCGTGAAGATCGTGCGGACGTCAGACCAGGTGGCAGATTTCTGCAGGAGGGTCTGTGCAAAGCTCGAGTGCTGCCCCAACCTCTTCAGCCCTGTGCTGGTGGCTGAAGTCTGCCCTGAGAACTGCTCCATCCACACCAAAACCAAGTACAGTGAGTATTGGAAAAATCCCTCTTGGTGTGCTGGCTGGGATCCAGAGAAGTGGGAGGTGGTGTGTGGTGAAGAACAGGAGTTGTGTGATATGTTAATACTGACTAGGATTCATTTAATCTAAGAGCAATTATTTAATCCTGAGGCCACCACAGGTTCCCTTAGAGTCCTGTACCAGAAAACTGTCCCATCTCACTCCATCCTAATACATCTCTTTGAAAGTCATCATTTTTTGAAAGTCTTGACTTTCTTTCTTATCTAAAGTTAACACAAGGATCACATAAAAGGAACCTGCAGTGGGAAGCTGAGATTTAAACTTGCTACGTCTGAGAGGGCTTCGTTAGGTGAGATGAATCCTCTTGGTAAAGATTTCTGGCATACACACCAGCACAGGCCAGTACCACAGTGCTGAGGTGCTGGAAGATTTGGGAACACTGACTCCCTACTCAGTGTTTAATATTTAGACATGATCCTGCCTGTTCAGGAAGGCTGTTGTCAGGCATGTGTTCAGCACTTGTTGCTATCAATGTTACTGATACTGTTGGCTCTTAAACAGGTCAGGAAAGTGGAAGAGTGTTGTTCTTCTTCCACAAAGGTTGCAGAAAGCAGTGTGATTGATTTAAAGCAATTCTCTTGTGTTTGGTGCCACAGGAGAAGAAGGGGTGGGCTTAGGGGGATACTGAGATCACTGAGGAGGGGTCTCTGTAGAAGTCTACCCCTGAGCTGGAGTCCTGGCTCCCACTGGTAGCAAATGGGGAGCTGGAGGAGTGCAGCTAGGGGAGCTCCAGCTGAGGTTGTCCCATCTCAAAGTTGATGGGTTTATGTGACTGGATGAATTTTTTCCTCCAAACTCCATTGATTTGTTGAAAGGCTCAGTTTAGTTATGAACTTTGGCATGGGTGCCAAGTGCCACTTTAGTTGTCCTGGGATACCCTACATGGTCAAGGACAGAGTGTCTTTCATCCCCAAAACATGTCAGAAGGCATTTAACACAAGCATCTAAGAGTCTGAAAGGGGACACTCACATCCTTAATTTCAACTTGGGCCTCAAAATAGTTGAAAGCAATAAAAACCCATTCCTTTGTACATGATTGAGGATAGCTGGCCCTCTCCCCTCTCTGCTGAAAACATTAGCAAGTGGAAGGGTGTCTGACACTGTTACCTCACACAGAACTGCATGGGATCAAATCTGGAACTTGTTGGCCTCTGTCTCTCCAAATCACTGCTCAGCTCTGCCTAAATACATATTGTTAAATTCTGAAGTCTTCGTTCATCATCAATAAATCTGGATACATAACATCTGTAACACCCTATGCTAGTCCAACATGACATCTTGTATTTATGCTGGACATTTTTTTTTCCAAACCAATGTATTTTAAAGCTTAAATTGTACCTAGAATACAGTCCTGAACCTGTAGCAAGGAAGCAAGCCAAGGTTCCTTCTTTTGGTGGTTAAACTTTTTAATGGGCATTGTGCTTCGTTTCTCCAGCTTATTACTATGGGAAGAGGAAAAAAATCATTAAGCCACCAATTGGGGAAAATAACAACACGAAAAGTGGCCATGTCAAGCCAGCCAGACGCAGAAAGAGGCGGAAATCCATCTTTGTGCAGAAGAAAAGGAGGTCTTCAGCTGTGGATTTGAATGCTGCAGCCTCTGCAGAGGTTTGTGTTGCTGGGATAAATCAGCAAAAACCCTTTGGGGCTTCTTTTTGTCCCCCATTCTGCATTTTCCTTTTGGGGGGCTTCTCAGCACACCCGAACATTTCCAGTTTCTATTTTGAATCCTTCCTTGCTCCTCCGTTCTTCTAAGGTCAGACTGGTTTTATTGGGGCACTTTGGGGATTTTTACCTGGTCCGTTTCAGAAGTAGCAAGCAGATTTTTTGCTCCCGCCTTCCCAGTGCTCACTGGCTGACATGCTGCCTAATATATCTTTGTTTTATTTCCTTCCTTGAAAGCAGGCAGATGAGCCTGTTAGATGCTTTGCACAGCATTTAGCAGAGTGAAGGAACTCTGTGATCCATGTCTAAGATCTCCAAGTATTATAATAAATAATGATAGCTCATGAGCCATTGTGGTTTGAAGGGATTTTATTTTTTTTGTTAACTAATTGTCATATTTTTTGGCTCACAACATCAAGCCTTAGCATACAAGCAAATGGTTTGTGTCCCAGATACACAGAATTTGAGGGCTCAGTCTTTCCACTCTGCTGTGTGATACGACAGGGTCTGAGCCTCAGCAAAGATTCATCTCCAAGTTAAACCTGGAATAAACTTAGTTCTGTGTGGGCTGTTTCTGGGGGCTTTTCCCATGGTAGCAATAACAAGGTTCATGTGTGGTTTCCCTTCCTCAGCTGAGTGCCAGTGATTGCTGCTTTGTGCAATGTGAAATAAAACTGGTTTACTTAAATTCCCTCTACTTCAACTAGAGTAGGGTATTTTATTCAGCTTTCCGTTGATTGCCTTCATCTTCACGGCTTGGTCCTCATTTAGGTGTAGTTCTGCTTCATTTCCTTAGATTATACCTGCTTCAAAGGAACTTAAACTTATGTTAAGCCTAAATCAACCATTAGCCAAGTTTTTCAACCTTTCAGCCAGTACAACTATCTTTGTGTAAATTGCTCTTTCACTCAATACCTGAGCAAATGGCTTTGGGTGCCTGCTCACACTTGGATCAGAGCTAAGCTGTCAAAGCCATTTGGGCAACTCGTGTATATAAGGTTCAAAATGCACGGTTTCCATCAGCTGGTGTGTGCTTTCAAGCTCTGTGTGACAGAAATAACAAGAATCTGATATAATACTTTAAATGGACCTTTGGGCTTCACCTCCAGCAGTTCAATGTTGGGCTGAAAGCAGGAAAATCTGGGTGAAATCCTCTGTCCTGAGTTTTGCAGAATTGTCACTAAAAGAGTGCTATCTTAAACATGTAGATATTTACAAAAGGCACCAAAATTTCCCTTTTTTTCAGGACCAATAACGTCCAAACCAATTTGAAGCAATGTGAAGGTTTAAAGTCAAGCCTATTTCTGGTCTTACTTCATTTCAATCAACCTGAATTTCATTTTATCCTCATAGTATTTTCCATTTCTCCTCCTGTGCATCTGCAGCACCACAGGTTTTGAGATACCAGCCCAAGAGAGGAACATTTCATGCTGGATGAGTTATTGCTGTTGACCTTTAGCTAGGAGGAGAAAAAGGATTTTCTGCCACATACTTTTTTTCTTCTATGTTTTGTAACAAACCTAAATCGAGGGCTAATTCACTTAGCGCTGCAATGAAAACGAGGTAATTCAGTTAAAATAAATGTTACCCCGGACCAACATGACCATGGGAATGCAGTTTGACCCCGTGCCTTTGGATTTGCTGCTGTATCCATCTCCTGGATGCTGTTTCTCTGTGCAGGAGAGCGAGGACGACGAGCCGGACGCGATGGAGGATGAGACGGGGAGCGAGGAAACGAGCTCGGAGCTGCGGGATGACCAGACGGACACATCCTCAGCCGAGGTGCCCTCCACCAGGCCCCGGCGAGCCGTCACCCTGCGGAGCAGCACCGAGCAGGACAGGCCTCCTCCCACGGAGAGAGCCCGCCGGAGCCGGAGACCCCAGCCCCACGCCTACAGCGAGGCCGAGAAGGGCACGCAAGCCAAGGAAGTGAGTGTGTCCCGTTTCATAGCAGAATTCCTCCTAAATTCACCTTCAGTGCCAAACCTCCCTGGCCTGAGGGGGGTATCCCTGCCCTGGTTCTCCACAAGAGGTAGTTTGCTTTATGAAAACTTTCCTTTTTTTTTTTTTTTTTTTTTTTTTAATTTATTTGCAGGAAATTAAGCAAGAAGAGGAAGAGAAGCTTGTCCTGGACAGTAACCCACTGGAGTGGACTGTGACTGATGTCGTGAGGTTTATTAAACTCACCGACTGTGCACCCCTTGCCAAAATATTTCAGGAGCAGGTAGGAGTCCTTTTGTCACTTGTCCCTTTGTGTCTGTGGTGCCTGTTCATGTAACAGCACATCCCACCTTGCTGGCTGGGCCTGGGGCTTTGGTAAAGAGATCATGACCAGACTTCGGATCCATCAGGCCAAGTTATAGCACCACTTTTGGCAAGGCATGAAAACCCGTAGGAACTTGAGTCAGAGCCTTGCCAGATCCTCAGAGAGTCCAGAAACTCAATAGCCTTGTGAAAAAACCTTGGGGAAAGCAGGAGGTTTAGTCCTTTCATGCCAAGGTCCATGGTGCCATACTGGTGTCCCATAGATAGGAGCCTCAGTGTAAAAACAGGTGATGGCTGCCTGGCACATACCAGGCTTTCTCCTGGCCACATGGCTTCCATCCTGTTCTAAAATACTGGCCTGGGAAGCAGAAGAGTGCTGCTTTGAAGCCAAAGCCGGCTGTCTGAATTTTGCCATTAACACCTAGATGCCTCTAGTGTGTAGGCACCCCATTCCTCGCTACGTTCCTCTGAAGATCTGCCAGTCAGGCCTTGGATGACCTGAATTTAGGAGATGCCAATCTTCTCCCCATTAAGGACATAGGTTTGCAGGAGCAGAAGCCAATGTTCTTCATCTCAAGCCAGTGTGAGCATGTAAAATTTTTATGGAAAAAGCCATTCCTTGGCTAATGAGTAGCAGCCACTGCTGAGGGTAAAGGGCAGCACTAACGAGCCATAGTTAGGAAGAAGTAAGTGTGGTTAATTAGTCAGTGGTGTGGCCAACTGCTCATTGAACTGTCACTGATTCTTCACCATGGATAACTCCAGCTGCTGTGGCTGGGAGAAGGTGGAGGGTGAGTTTGGAGCGAGTGCAGCTCTCCAGAGCAGGATGCTGCAGTTGCCGTGTCACAGCGAGCTCCAACCATTTGTTAACCAGCCTGGAACAATGCCAGGGCTTGAAGGCCAACCCTGTCTCTCCTTTGCCAGAGAGTTTTATAGGGACTTGAATCAAACACAGATGGCTGGAGCTTTTCCTTATGAAGCTCTGGTGCAATGGGCCATGCCATCAGCCTTCAGGGGAGGATGAACCTGAGCTGCAGACAGTCCTGATCAAAGCAGCACTTCCAGTGTCTAAATCCTCCTTGTGTTCAGTGCTGCCTAACCAGGGCTGTCCTGAGGAGTTTATGTTGGCTGTGAGTTGCTGTGCGCAGGCTCTGATCTTCCCTAAGGGGTACAAAGCAGTTTTGTGTCCTGGTCATCATCTCAGTCCATTAAAGAATTAAGAGAACTCAATCTCTTTATTAAGAAGAGGATCATAAAGCCAACAGTCGTCCCCAGTAGAATTGCTCATCTGGGGTACTGGTTCATGGAGTTATGCCTGAGGGAAGGACATGACCTGCAGAAGTCCTTTCCAGTTTACACTGTTCTGGGACTGTGGGGCATTAGAGATTGCAAGGGCTCTGGGCAGTCTGGGCTCCTCTTTCTTGGTCATTCAGCAGGGGAACAGGGCAGGTCCTGGGTGGACCTGGGGACAGGGCATGGAGCAAGGCATACATAAACCTGTGCTGAGCAAATCGTGGGCCATAGGAGGTGGGGAAAGGGTCTGACTTGACAGTGGGACCAGCATCAGTTTCTCCATTCAGCTCCCTCCTCTGTCTCCTCGTGTCTCTGCAGCCTGCCCCTTGTTTCAGTTCCTCAGGCATGAAATGGGACTGACCAGATGTCTGTGGACTCTGTAGAGGTTCTTTAGGTGATCCCTCATTTCAGCAGCTGTGAGGCTTTTCCCAGACTGGGGGTTAAGGTGAGAACCTATGAAGAGACACAAGACAACTTCTCAAAAAACATGTGTCCCAGGGAAAGGAGATGGGCAGTGTCAGAGCAGGGCAAAAAAGCCGAGGACAAAAGGACTTAATTTTTAGGGCAAACTTCCCTTCTTGTTCCTCCAAACTCACGCATTCTGCACTCCAGGGTCCACAAACAAACCCATTGTCCCTGTGTTTCTTTCCCCAGGACATCGATGGCCAGGCCCTCCTGTTGTTGACGCTGCCCACGGTGCAGGAGTGCATGGAGCTGAAGCTGGGTCCAGCCATCAAACTGTGCCACCAGATCGAGCGAGTAAAAGTTGCTTTCTATGCACAGTATGCCAACTGACTGCAGTTCTCTGTTCCTTCCTGTCCTCCTCCTTGTTCCCTGTCTTTTTTTAACATCTCAGCTTGTTCAAGAGATTTTCTTCCCCCATATCCTTTTTCTTTTCTGAGAGCAAGTGGAATTGGAAGCACTGGGAATTAATCCATAGCGGGGAAGAAAAACACAAAAGAAAACTAGCAACAAATGGAACTAATTTTTCTGTACTTGTAAAGCACATGGAAAGACTGCTGGCATCTCTCCTCCTGAGCCTCTCCAACTCATTGCCCAGTGGTGCAAGGCCAGCACGGATCAGGTGGTTTGTCACCAAACCAAACCTACCAGTGGCAGATACATTCCCTAGGAGAAGGGTCAGACGTTCCCAGATGGTGATGCTTTGTCTAGGACAGCTTCTGGACACGAACATTTCTTTTAGATAACTCTGACACTCTTCTTTCATATTGAAATGTAAGTGATCATTTGTAGCATTACCTGGGGTTTAACTGCAAATTTGATCTTGGTGATCAATGGGCTTTTTTTTTTTCTTTTCTCCCACCTCTCTGGTTTTACAAAAGGACAAAGTGTTACACCAGGCTACACTGGTAATTCCTGAGTCAGCTTTGAAAGGGGACTCAATCCATGGTCTCTCTGGTATCAAAGTTGCAGTGAACTGACAGGGGTGACACAGGACCTGGTGGGGCAGCAGCACATCCTGAGCTGTGCTGGCTCTGCACAATCAGGTGAGTATCTCTGTGATGGGATCTGTACAACGCTCCATTCTTGTACAGGAACATGAAGGCTTTCAACCTGACTTTTAGCCATATGGTGACAGCAGACTGGGATCAGGGACTACTGCTTACCCCTGTGCTCAGAAGAACCTACTGACCAACACCAGGCTGCACCTGCTGCATTCGCCCTTCATTGGTTTCCTTCTTAAATTCTTTGGAGAAGAGAGGCAGCCTTGAGAAATAAATACTCTGGAATACATCTAAATCTTGCCCAGCGAGTGTGTTAGGCAAGAAGCATTGACTCTGTTTGCTATGCATCACTTGGGAATTCGTAGCTGGTCTTTCAGTGCATTTCCTGATTTGCCGCTGAGGAATGGGATGGGTCCAACTGCTGCAGGCTGGACCAGATGCTGAGACATTCATCAGAAATGTTCTTACATGGGAAATGAACAGGACTGGATCTGTTCTCAGCTGTTGTTTTGTACTGAAGATCTTGTTCAAGTTTTAATCCGTTCAAGGGAGTATTAGTTGCCTCTGCATCAAATGGCGAGGTTTTGTTCTTCAGAAGTCCAGGAACATGGTTCTGTAGCGGGGCAGATATTAAAAAAACTGGGTTTTAGACTGGATTTCCTACTGACAGTAGCAGTGAAATGTGTCCCTGCAACTGGTTTGAGAACAACTTTGGATCCCTCTCAGGGTCCCCTAAAAAATGTTGCTCCTTGTTTCACTTCTGAAGACAGAAGGATTGTGCCCAGCAAAGCGAGAGCACAGCTGAGAAAATCAGGGAGGCTGCTTCTCCCATCTCCTCCTTGCTTCAGCCCAGTCCTGGTGTTACAGCTGTCAGCAGGAGACAGCTCCTGGGAGGATTCTGTCAGGAGAACTGGCGCATGAGGACATTCCAAGGAAGGGAAGCAGAAAGGCTGTTTGCTGAACAGCGTTCCAGCACCAATCCTTTACTCGTCACATCCAGCTTCTTTTGCTGCTCTGATGGTCTTGGAGTTTCTGGCCTCTGGGATTTGTCAGAGACATTTAATGCCTTCTGGGACACACTGCAAAAACGTCAATTTTTGTCTCCATCAGCCTTGTAACTGTAGATATTCCTATGGCAGCTAATTCCTCGTGGAGGCACGATTGGGGAGCAGACACACACAGACTCTGAGAGCAGCCAGCTCTAGTGCTGGCCAAGCAGGGAATGGGTGAAGCATAGAGCCAAGAACATGGGAATCTTTACTGATTGTTCAGGGAAGTTTAATCATATTGAAAACTGAAACTATTAAACAACAAAAAAAAGAGTTTTAATTTTACCTTGCGCCGGCTCTTTTATTTCCACAGGTTTCTCTCTCCTCACCATTTGTCGTTCACTTTACTGTTCATCAGTGTTGCCTCATTTATCACTCTCTGTTCTTTCAGAGAAGTTGATAAGCTAAATCTTTATGCTAAAATTAACCTTGGGTGGTAAATGCTTTACTGTTTATTTTTAGTCTGCAGGTTGGAAAGAGATACGGGATTGGGGTACTGTTGTCTGTTGCATTGATTGCTTTCCAGAAAAACTGGAGCTGAACTTCTTTGGCCGTTTCTTAACACAAGTGGAGAATGGTTGGTGTGTGGTTTAACTGGACAATGTGCTCAGATTGAGCAGAGAATCAGAAGGAACTAATCACTCTTGCCTGGACTTCATTTAAATTCTGGAACATCAGTAAAGCTTTGGAGTAATGTATTTCAAAGGAGATGATGGAAATCCTATCTTGCTAGGGTAAAATGCCACTTTACTTTGCAATGTAGAAGTATAAACCACTGTTAAGTTTGGGGGGTTTTTTTGGTCCAGACCTGATTGATTCTAAGTTAAATTCAGAGCTGCTGCAGCTTCACAGATACACGAATGAGAGTGGTGAAGCCACATCTTCTCGCCTCCCTGTCCTGAATTTGGCACCTAGGCCTGAAGTTTATTGTGTTACCAGCTGCAAAAGGCCACTGCTGTGAAGTGCTGAACTCATGGTTATCCAAGGCCATTGCCAAGGGCTGGGGAGCAGCCCTGCTGTTGGATGCTGACCTTCAGCACGCTGACACAGACCACTTTGCTCCCACAAGAAGGCTTTGCAAGTGTTACTGGACTCTCTTTGGGCAAAGGACCAAAGATAGGCATTTTTGG
Organism: Aphelocoma coerulescens; assembly: GCF_041296385.1. NCBI lineage: Eukaryota > Metazoa > Chordata > Aves > Passeriformes > Corvidae > Aphelocoma > Aphelocoma coerulescens. Next base: position 4,682,045 of record NC_091014.1, on the reverse strand, counting down.
GACAAAAATAGGGGGCTGAAGAGTGTGTGGTGCCTGCCCATTGTCATCTGCACTGGCTTCTTTGGAGCTTGCACTCATCAGGCTGAACAGGTCCATGGGCAGGTCCCTGCTCCCTTCACAACTTTGCCTTGAGAGTATCAGCCAATTCCCACTTCGCAGGCCCAAAGCATCCATCTCTGAATTGAATTAAGTCAGTAACTTAAGGAATGTCCATGATTCCCTGGCTGGTTGTCCTGCCTTCCTCCTGCCATCATGGATGCTCTTCAAGAAAAGTGGTCTTTGGTTTCAGGGCTTCTCTTCCTTTTTCAGTTCACAAACACAGCTCCCATCCAGACTCTCATTTTTTAACTCAGTGCCAGGATGACCAAGCCCTGGCTTTTCCTACCTCTCAGAGGCATGAAGTCCTCTCAGCTCTGAGAGGGATTTCAGGGTCTCCAGCTCTTTTGTGTTACCTGTATTCCATAATCCTTGATAGTTTGGTCCTGCAGGGTGCAGAAACTGCCTAAAAATGCTGTGTGCCCTCAGGAAACACCAAAATCCGAGCACACCCTGTCCTTAGTGAAATATCCAGTAGGTGCATGTCCTAGCTGAGATGGCGTGACCCACACTGCCAGAGGTATTTGGATGCTTGCTGAGATGTACAGAGTTTGTCAGTGGGACACCTAAACTCCTTTATTTTACTCTGGGCAAACAACTGATTTGCCTTAACCTGGAAAGTCACCATTCCTTGGCTTTGACCTTCAGCCTTTTGCAGTCCCAGTTGTGTGGTGTCCCCGTCTCAGCCCTCTGAAGGCAAACCAGGCAATGCTGGGCTGCCATCATCAGCATTCAGTCACCTGAGAGCCTGCCTTGGTCTTGTCAGGGCACAGAATGGAATTTGGCAGAGCTGCTGTGCCGTGTCCGTGTTTCAGACGCTCCGTACAATCAGGGCGCTTCAGATCCTTTCTGCTTTCCTGGTGCAGTGCATCTGGAAAATGATGAACTCGGAGTGTTCCTCTCATTTCCAAATTCAAGTGCCAAAAGAGAAGAACATGCTGCGACTGAACTCCATTAAAACCAGCTTTATTGCACGTGGATAAGTACAGTCCCAAGGGCTCCATTTTGGTGCTAAGATAACGTCACGCTGTATTTTCCATTGCTTGAGATTGCAAAGCTGATTCCTTATTCCAGGAAATACTTTCTGTAATCTGCAACATCTTGAACATTAGGATTTTTTTTTTCTTGTGACTGTACACTTTTTAACTTTGATACACTCAACAAATACCCCTTCACCCACAATCCTGTGAGTTTTGGAGATGTTTTATACGGTATATTCATGTAAAAATTCTTTCAAAATGTGGATGCATGTATATTTTCCTCTCAATAATATTCTTCATCTCATCAGCTGACCCAGAACTAAAGGAATCTGTTACTCAGGATTTGATCCAGAAATAACTGAGGTTAGCATTAGGGCCCTCACCGATGTGTGGGCTGTGGGACCAAATCTTCACCAATTTCTCTCACTTAGAAGTCAAAAAGTCTGTGCTTAATTAACAGAAAATTTAAATGCCTCCTTCTCCTAGAAGGCAGAAATGCAGCTGCAATCTGCCAGGCTTCACAAGAGAGGGCTCATGTCCTTAGGTGCTCATGAACTCCCAATAAAGGAGCAGAGGCCTTTAAGTCTCATTTATTCTTTGGTACAATACTCCAGCAAGAAGTGTAGATGGTGTTAATGGCTGCATGTAGAATATGAGCCAGTCATCAAAGATGAGAATTTTATAGCCCAGCAGTCCTTTAAATGTCAGCTGTCCTGCAGGAGAAGAGTGGTTTTGCAGGGGTTTGGTGCCGTGCACGGGAATGCTCTGACAGAAGACACGTGAACTGCACAAACCTGGGTCATAGTTACAAATACTCGTGGCCTTTTTTTGGTGTTTTTTTTTTTTCTATTGTGTTAATTTTTACAGTGAAAAAGGTAAGTTGATGACTGCCAAGGATGTGGGAGAGGGGGCTTCAGGAAGGAAAGAAGCTGGAGTTCTGGGTTTGAGGTGTCTTTGTGGAGAGGGACCTCTCACAACAGAAGCACAGCCTGGGGTCTGTGAGCATCATTCCTGAAAGCTTTTCTTTTCACAGCAGAGATGGGTTTTGAGTCCCAGCAGGGGCCAGGTGAGAGGAGGGAAAGAAGCTGGCAATAGACTCAGTCCTTCAATGCTAAAAGGTTCTAATTATGTTTTCCCTGTGGAGATAAAGAAATTTGGCTCAGATGTCTCTAGGCTCCTTGGCTGGATAGAAGGGAAAATCAGTCTTTCTTGTACCTAATTCCTGTGTGTCTTCTGGGGTTTGGGGGGCTGAAGACTCTTGTCTTGCACCTTCCAGACCTCCATAGGAAATACCAGGCTAGAACTTGAGCTGTCTCCCACTGGAGAAGGCGACATTGCCCTGAGTTCAGGTTGTGGATCAGTGTTCTGGTGTGACAGGATGAAAATGCTCATTGCCAGGGCACCCCGCCTGCTTCTTGTGGCTCCAGCCTCACTGGAGATTATGGACATATAAATGTAATTTATACATTGTAAATGTGTGCATTCCATTTCCCAGTCCCTGTCCTGCCAGACCTGGTCAGGGTGTGCCAACACATGCAGTTATTCCAGCAGCCTTTGCCTTCAGGGACCTGCTTGCTGGAAGACTCCTTGGGAATGGTTCCATGACACTTTCACATGCACAGGCAGGGGTGTCCTGTGTGGACCAAGAGAGGTGAAAGTCTCAAATGCAGCCTTGGAGGGGAGTTGAGTCTTTTCATGTGCCTTGTGTAGGACAAGGCAAGCGCTGAAACCCTCCTGTCTCTCACGGAACAGCAGGAATTTGCTCCACAACCAGCAGTTATGCTCCATTCGTGGTGGTGCACGTTGGAAAACTTCAAATTGTTTTGCATTCCAGTTTGTACTGAAGGTTTTGACTCGAAGTTTGTGTACATAATCCCTTTGGTGTGTTGATACGTATGTGTGTGTATATATATGTATATATATGTGCGTGTATATGTATGTGTATATATATATACATATAAATCAATCAATGCTGGTGTTTTTACTTTTTAAAGTTCCCAGGGCGAAGGGCATGTTGTCAGTTTGCTGTAAGATTCTATTCTGTATATATGTTTTCATGTAAATAAGTGAAAATCTATATTCAGAGTTATATTTTAATTTTTATTCAGAATGAAATCCCTTTTTACTTGAAACAGTTGTAAGCCACGTTGTTAATAAAGTAACAATAAGTCATTTATCTCTCCAGGGTGGTTTTTTTGCTTGACAGGCCTGTGTTTTGATGTATCTGTGTGTCCAAGCTGCCTGGATCAGTTTTGCCTTCACTGACCCCCCAAACATCCAGAGGTACAACACAGCCTCCCTGATGCCCTTCCTAGATGCCAAAAGTTTGGGTTTATGTGTCTGGAAGTTCTTCCCAGAAGCAGGATGTGAAACAAGGAAGATGGTGAGTGGTGAGGGGAGACAACAGCATCCAAGGAGTTTTTAGGAAAGTGAAGGGAGGAGGGTGAAAGGAATGAAAATTTTTCAGTGAGCAGCAGGCAAAGGAGAACGTAGTGACAGAGGAGTTGATGGTGGCAGGACAAGAGTTGCAGCAGGGCCACAGCACATGGAGTAGGGAGACAAAAAATAAAACTTCCCCAGGTGCACAGCAGCCATTGAACATGGGGGAAGCTATCCTGCAGTGGGGAAAAAGCTGTTTGTGGATTCCAAAGGGTGGGCTTGGGACATACCTGCTTTGCCAGGCAAAACCTTGTGTGTGTGTTACGTGTCTCATGTGATGTTTTCCCTGCAGTTACAGGCTGTGAAATGAGCTTAAATTCCAGCTTTGCAAGTCCTGTCACCTTTCACACCTTTTTATGGCATCCTGAATCCTGATGTGAAGCTCTCTGTGAGTTGGACTAGCTTGGCTACCAAGCATTTGTCGCTGGTCTCATCACTCATCCCTTCTGCCCCAGTGAAAGCAGGGTGGTGCACACCCTGACAGGACCCATTGTGTGCATGGGAGAGAGTGAGCACAGAGTCCACAGAATTGGCTAACAAGTGTTTGGATAACTCTTGTTTTTGTTTTTGCTCCATCACTCCTATTTAGATGCCTCTTGAGGATACAGTAAAAGGGGAGAAACAAAATTTCTCCCTCTGTGTTCCACCATTTCTCCAATTCATCAAGACTGGCTATTTTCTGTCAGGCAAAAACACAACCATGGGCAAGCAAGTGGGGTTAGGGTGACTTACAAAGGGATCAAGCCACTGCAAAGATTATTTTACGATGTCAACAAGTCTTGGGGTGATAATCCTGTGTTCTGACTCCTTATGACACTGTCCTAAAGTCCAGGCTTTGGGAGGACAGAAGTGCGGGTAGTCAGTGAAGTGACCTGTCCAGACAGCCTTGAGAATAAAGCATCAGACCAGTGGGTACTGCTGAGTGTTGACAAATGCCCTGCTGGACCACAGAAGAGCTCCCTGAAAGGTAGAGAATGGGAAGGATTTATCAAAGGAGATAATTCTGAGGTGAGTCTGATGGCAGCATAAAACTGAAAGAGCAGAAGCTTGAATGGTTTATGATACTCTTCAGAATCCAGAAGTGAAAATAAATCCCTGTATCTCCCCATAGCTCATTACAGAGTCATTTAAAAGTAATGCAAAGTTCAGACACCAGTTTTTAAATTTCTGCCCCAGCTGAGGCAAGACATGCTCAGAGCTCTGCAAAGAGCTAAATTTTGGAGAACGGGAAGTGATTTTAGTAAAATGCTGGCAAGACACTCCCAACTGAGTTCCTTGAAATTAATGACCAACACATGAAATAAGGTTGCCATATATCATTTCCTGAGGGGAAAGCCAGTCTTGCTTCTGATACCATAGGCCAAGATTTTGAAGACCACCTCCATTTTTAGTATTTTTCATGTACAATTAATTTGTGAAAGTCTTCCAGATACTTGATCTGATTTGTTGACACAATCAAGCAGTCATGTAGGTGGAAGTATGAACACCGACATGTCAACCATCCCATTAAAAAACACCTACAAAACTAAAGTTAAATTTTCAGGTCTCTGAGGAAACACCATCTTTCTTTCCTGCATACAGAATGAAAACAAGCAGGTAGTTATATTTCACTCCCACGGTTTGTAGACAGACTTTCAAGGCAAATAATTATTGTTTTTAATAACCATGTTGTTACTGCTGCTGTTGATAGCAGTTTTACTGCTTTTTTAATTTCGAGATTCATGCCTTTCTGTGAAATTGAGTGATTCTCCAAGTCCCTCTACAGCTACAATATTTTCTTAAGACTGATACACCTCTTGCTGTAGTGTCTGTACTCAATTACTGTAAGTTGATTTTATAACTACATCTCAGCCGAAGTTGCAATTATGCTGTCTTCTCTAATAAGTCATAAAACCAGAGAAAAAATAGTGCTGCAGGACACCTGGAGGTGTCAGGCTGACCATTTCCCCTCTGCAAGGCAGGACCAATTAGACAAATCTTACTCCTATTTGGCATTTGTTTCACCTGACCTTCAGAGGGGTGTCAAAATAAGACCTCCAGCAACAAGCCTTTCCCCAGCACTTCCACAGCATGTTAAAAAAAATATAAGTGATGGCGTTTGGATGATGAAGCGTAATATTCCCAGGCAAAAGCATGGAGCTGATGGTGCCATGGAATGGCCGCTTCATTTTAAAAAGCTCAGTCTGACTGGTGATTAATGTAGCAATTAATAAAAGTAAAAGCAGAAAATTCATGGTTAAGATGGATTAGATTTCAAGGAAGCAACTGTGGTTATCATTTCCATCCTAAGGGGTGGGTAGGCAGAGCTCATGATGGAGGTGACAGCCCAGGAAGAGCAGATGAGCTGGGAAGGGGCTGGAGCCCCAGGAGTGGCTGAGGGAGCTGGGAAAGGGGCTCAGGCTGGAGCAAAGGAGGCTCCGGGGGGACCTTGTGGCTCTGCACAAGTCCCTGACAGGAGGGGCAGTGAGGGGGGTCGGGCTCTGCTCCCAGGGAACAGGGACAGGTGGAGAGGAAAAGGAAGGGGAAAGAGGGAAGGAAAGGGAGGGAAGGAAGGAAGGAAAGGGAGGGAAGAAAGGAAAGGGAGGGAAGGAAGGAAGGAAAGGGAGGGAAGAAAGGAAAGGGAGGGAAGGAAGGAAGGAAAGGGAGGGAAGGAAGGAAAGGAAGGAAAGGGAGGGAAGGAAGGAAAGGGAGGGAAGGAAGGAAGGAAGGAAGGAAGGAAGGAAGGAAGGAAGGAAGGAAGGAAGGAAGGAAGGAAGGAAGGAAGGAAGGAAGGAAGGAAGGAAGGAAGGAAGGAAGGAAGGAAGGAAAGGAAGGAAGGAAGGAAGGAAGGAAGGAAGGAAGGAAGGAAGGAAGGAAGGAAGGAAGGAAGGAAGGAAGGAAGGAAGGAAGGAAGGAAGGAAGGAAGGAAGGAAGGAAGGGAGGAAAGGAGGAAGGGGGGAGAGGAAGGGAAGGGAAGGGAAGGGAAGGGAAGGGAAGGGAAGGGAAGGGAAGGGAAGGGAAGGGAAGGGAAGGGAAGGGAAGGGAAGGGAAGGGAAGGGAAGGGAAGGGAAGGGAAACAAGTCCAAACCCAGCACCCACTCTGTATCAGCTGGACGTGCAGAAGGAACAGTCTGTGTCCCTAAATCTCCCTCCCAGCCATGCAGAGCACCTGGGAGATATTCCCTGCCGAGGCAATCAGCAGCCTCCCATGATGACACCCAGCAAAAAGCAAGGGCCTGTTCAGGGGAAGAAAGTGTTGTTATCACTTTCATGGACTTGTCACGGAGACCTGGGGACCTTGCAGGAATCGGGGACTGTGTTCCCACTGGTTTAAGGTGAGATCACACGTGTCTCCAGGGAAGAGTGTGCTGGGGGAAATCACCACATTAAAATGCAAACATTCCTCTGAAATTCACTGCAGTTCGTAGCTGGAAGGACTTCAAACATCCAAACTGTGAAACTTTAGGTTTGCACAGGAAAACTGCGAGCTCTGCTGAGCTCCTGGATATATGATTTGACCTTACTTGCTTTTTACCAGTGCAGTTTTCTCTTCAGAGCCCCCACAGCAGGACTTTCCCTGGCCAAGGAGGGATGGAGCACAGCGGGTCCCCAACCACAACCACTCAGTGCCCTGCTCCTGAATGCCAGGCTTTGACACCTTGTTTTTGTGCTCTGTCAGGAAGACATTAGAGAGAAGTGCAAAAGGAGAAAAAACAGGAATCTGGACACCATGTGAGGACTTCTCTGCCTCAAGGACCTACATTAGCCAGGATTAAAGCCCTGAAATACAACCTCATTGAGGGAAAAAACCCTCATTTTTTCCATGCTTGTTCAGCATCTACAACTGCTGGCTCCTTGGAGCTTGACTTCATTTTTAACCTATATTATTACAAGTGATAAATACATTAATGAGAATGTCTTCAACCAAGAACTGGAATAAACTGGAATAAATTCACAGACCCTTTTTCAGTTGGGAAGTCCTGCTGTCTGTCCTCTCTTATCACATGAACCACTGAGGCAGGCCAGGGTGATCCTGCACATGACGCAGCGTGGCAGTGAGAAATGGGGAATCTGTTTCCTCATGCTCCCTGATCCAGGGTCTGTAACACACTTAAAAAGTCAATGTATACACTTCCCTCTCCTTCAGGTGCTTGGGAACACAGTGTTCCTAAAAGGGAGGTCGGGAGGAACCTTTGTCATGGCGTTTCTGGGTGAAATCTGAGTTTTTATAGGAGCACACTGTGTCTGTGTGTGTGGGAGGGCAGGGTAGAAAAGAACCAGCCCAAGCTCAAATATTTGTTGAGAATGCAATGGTGGAGGATGAGATCGTGCCCACAGGTCTCAAAGAAGGTTCTCTCTCTTATTCCTCTTCTGGGAATGAAATTGCTATTTGAGGTTGGTGCTGGGGGCCTTTTGCTTTATTTTTATTTTTTTTTAATTCCAATTTAATTTGTTTAATAAGAAGCAGCTTTTCTGTTTCCACTTAAAGTTGTTCAGCTGTGGCATCAGTGTGCCTGGATGTGTCTCTGTGTGTGAGTCTCCAGTCCATTGTGAAACACAAACCAGAATATCAAGTCTTTGCATTGCCTTAGATCGTGTTTTTTATCTGATATTGAATTAAGTAAAGGGCTTAATGTTCAAAGTGGTGTTCGGGGAGTTACTTGCACAAATTCTGTTATTGCTGTTAATGGGATTTGTGCAGATTGCTTTGAAGATGAGTCCCTTCATGTGGAATAGGAAAAGACATTCTAAATTATAATTTATTTCAGACAAATCTATCTTCAATTTTTTACTGATAGAGCATTAGAGACATGAGGCAAAAAGCACTTGCTGAATTTTTTATTAGTATTATTGACAGGCATGTGAGGACAGGTTTGGTTCAGATAATCAAGTGGGTATTTGGCTAACTTTTAGAAGTGGACAGAAAGGGACTTTAAATTTTGGAATAAAGATAAAATTTGGTGACATTTCAGAAAAACTACAAAGCTGGAAAGAAATGGTCACGAGATATTTCCTAGACACCACCTTAACAATGCAGACTAAATACTGAGGGAAATCTTAATTTAGAGAGTGGACATCTCAGCCTGCAGCTCAGTAGTGCCTCTTAGTTATTTCACCCAGTGATGACACCTGTGGAAGCTGTCCCTGCCCAGGGCAGGGGATGGAACAAGATGATCTTTAAGGTCCCTTCCAACCCAAACCATTCTGTGATTCTATGACCACCCTGGTTTTAAGATGTAGCCAGGAGCAGGCAAGAGCAGGCAAGCCTGGCTGGTGGGACTGTAGAGAAAAAGGTTTGAGGATCCAGCTTTTTCTGGAGAAATCTCATCCCTTCTGACTCCACAGAGGAGTCAGATCAGGTTTGTCTTACATGAGCTGAGGACAGGGAAGTCCGGGCTGATCAGGACACCTGGGGGCTGAGGGTTCCAGCCACTAATGCAGAGCAGGACAGCAATATTACAAGTGTTATCTAATTTGCAGGTGCCTGGGCAGAGAGTTTCTCACCTGACTCCAGCCAAGGCTGGAGATTGTGGTACCCCAGGGCATCCAAGATATGAATGGGATGGCAAATCCAAGGAGAAGTCACACCCTCTTGGAGCAGCAGAAGTGGCATTTTGAGGTCTCTCAGGTAGTGGTAAACACCTATTTTGAGTCAACTCATTCATGTCCCACCTGGATTTCTGCCTCTGCAGCTTCCCTGGCTGTACCAGGTGCAATCTGAAATGCTTCCAGACATGGAGACTTCCATTATCCGTTCTGGGAGAACCAAGACCCACACTCCCTTTGTTGTTTCTGTCTCTGAAAGGGTACGTGGGGTGATAACCACCCTGGTCCAGGCAGCTCCTAAAGATGGATGAGCAGTTTAATGCTGCTTTTCTCACTGCTGAGCTTCCAGTGAAGATTTGTGGCCTTCTTCCTCCTCAGATCCTTGCAACCCCTATCTTTTATCCTCTGATCTGGATAACAAAGCTGACAGAAGTTGTATAAATTACAGTCTTCAGAGTATTAATGGCCTGGTTCTAAATGATTAATTACAGGGGATCTCTTGCATTCACAGATCAGTATTAGTGAGTCACGCAGTATTATTCCACAATAGCTCTTCCTCAGTCAGCCTGCCCTGGATGGAAACAGGTTGGTAGTTTCTGAGCACAGAGGTGTGAAGAAGTTACAGGAGGAGAAAGAGTTTGTGCTTTTTCTACTTGTCATAACTACCTAAATATAGGCTTTTAGCTCAAAGAGCAATTTAATGCTCCTAACTCACAAGCCAAGGTTACTCTGTGGCTTTGGAGGGAGCAATTGCTGCTTCACTGAGTGGTCCCATCCCCTCCCTGTGTTCCTCCTCCTTTGTGCCTCATGCTCACATCAGTATTTTGGCAGTTGAGAAATTCACCTTGGGAGGGAAAGAAGGAAAGCATCATCTTTTTCAGCTGCTCATGGATTTACACTGGAATCAGGAACAGGATTTGCCACAGTCCTAAGGACAAGGGCAGACCCTTCCTCACACCACATGCAGAGCAGGAGAGTTGCATCTGACACAGCTCAGTTATTCACACTTTTCAGTTAGATGAAAACTTGGCTCACTGTATTTTTGCTCCATTAAAAAATAAATCTTTATGATTTTGAAATGAGATTTCCCTCTTTCCCTCCCAAAAACCTGAAAAGGCAGTACTCAGCTGTATCTTCAGGCACTTCTAAAAAACTGGCCCTAGGGGAGCAACTATTTACAACAAGCCAAAACAGGTCCTTTGCTAAATAAAATGATTCCCTGATAATGCAATTCCCAAGGTAGAGAGGGACAAGAGCAAGGACAGCATAAGAGACTTTAATTGTCTCCCATTTCCAGCAGGAAGCAAGCAGAAGGAATAATTGTTAATTGCTGTTAATTGTTGATTGCTGCCTGCTCCATCTGCAAAGTTTCCATTAGGAACTAATGAAACCTTGGAAGAGCTTGGATGGGTGTATTGTTCTCTGGCTCTACAACTTCTTTCCTCTGTAGCAGGAACAGGGTGAGTTTTCCACTGAGCTTTGTTTAGAAGGATGCTCAGAGCTTCTGACCCTGCCCTGTGTTTTCAGCCATGCCAGAGGGGCACATCTCTGGGAAGAGTTTCATTTCTTCCACAATATGATGAGTATTTTGCTATTATTTTCATAGAATCACAGAATGTTTGGGGTTGCATGGGACCTTAAAGATCATCCAGTTCCAACCTCCTGCCTTCTAGTGGCAGGGACACCTTGCACTAGAGCAGGGTGTTCCAAGCCCTGTCCAACCTGGCCTTCACCATTTCCAAGGATGGGGCACAACCCACCAAAAGAGGTCTTCAGGACACCCATTTCTGCTATGCTGCCTCCCAACAGCAGGTTCTTGTGCAAATAAATTTAAGGGCAATTCATCTGGAGCAAGTATTAATACTGAAGCTCAAAAAAGGAATCAAAAAATCCACTTTTCATTCCCACCATTAATTATTGTGACAAAAGTGTCTGTCTTGACAGAAAAAAGTTGACAAGCTTTGCATCTCCCCTTCTCAAGCCTTTTACCTCATCCAGCCTTACTATTTTACTTTGGTCAAATCTGGAGGCACTGGGCTGTATGTGGGACAGGAAGATGGCATATCAGTACCAGGAGCTGCACTTGAGGAGCTGCCTCACCTCCTGCCAGCCACTGCATCTATTTCACGTATTTTTTCCATCTCCTTGTCTGTAAAATGTGCAAAGTGTTGCTTACTGCACTTCAAGAATCTTGTGAGTTCCTTAGCTGTGGATAACTAAATATTATGACATATAAAAGCACAGGGTATAGATATATCGTAGACTTCACACTTGTATTTCACACTCTCTATTAATGTGGCACTCCACAGTGACATGATATTTACCAAAAACTTCCTGGAAGCAGATTCAAAATTTTATTTTTTTTTTTTTCGAGGCTTAAAACTGTTAAGCTCAGTGTTTATCTGCAATGGCAAGGCAAGGTGCTCAATGAATGGCAATGAAAGGTTTCTAGTCCTAAAAATAGCCTTTCCTATGCTGAGGAAAGAAAAAGAAAGAAAATACCCTGTGAGATTTTTCTGCCATTAAGGCAGTCAAATTGTCTTTTTAAATAGTGTGAAAATTGACAGATTATAAAAAATAGAGAGAACAATCACCGGAGAGTGTACGATAATCTGGCAATATGGAAATTACAAATTTTAATATTTCCCCAGAGCCAATGAAATATGCAAAGGAACAACTGCATAATGCAGCAGGCTCTGTGTAACCCTGAGGTAGCTTGAGTTAGCAAGATATTCTATCCCAGTTGGGTTTTTTTGCTTGGTTAATAACAAATCCACCAAATTACTTCAATGGTGAAGGACAGAAAAATCCTCTCTGAAGTTCAGTTGTTGCACAAAGCTGCTCCATTAAATATCCAGATTTAATGATGCTCTGGTAGTTCCTGATCTTGCTGAATTCTTTACTGCAACATGAGAAGTCAGTTGCTCTAAATTGGTGCAGCTGCCATCAGCATTCAGTTGCCATAATGGATTTTCTTGGTGATCCATCAAACACAGGTTTTCCTCCAGCAGAAACCAGCAAGCCATCCGGAACTGTGGGGAGGTTTGTTCCCTGATCCACGCTCTCCAGCTTGTAACTGCTTTCCTTTTTAAATCACAACATTTTCCTGCAAATTTGGAAGAAATCTGAATGGATGTCACATCCAGGATTCCTGCCTCTTTGGTAATGAAACTGCCGAGTAATTCCTTCTTTAAAGAAGATCGATTCCTTCTTTAAAGAGAACAAAATATTTTAACTAACCTTGGTCACAAAATGGCAAGGGTGGTATGTTCCTGCAGACAAACAGCAGCATCAAACTCTCCAAGCAGAGTCTGCAAGATGTGAGTTTTGCTTAAGAGTTTCTTTATCCAAGAGCTTTTGTTTGGTTTCAGTGCCTGGGCTGCATTTGGAATAATGGATTGCAGCAATTTCAAGATACAGCAGAAAATTCAGCCCAAGCTCGCTCAGGCTCCTGATTCAGAAGAGCACTTCAACATGTGCTTAATTTAAGCATATACTTGAGGGTCTGAAGGGCTGAACAACACACTTGTGCCCCTCTAATTAGAGATTACTCAAATCGTGCTGCAGCACAGACCAGCAACAAAAGATGACTCAACCCACCTTCCCCTAAAGCAGAGCTGGAAGAAAACTCCAGTGGATGAAAAACCAGCTTCTGACAAAAAAATACAAGGATATGCCTATACTTAAGTTACACAGGCATGTTCTGGGCTAAACTAAACAGGGAGGTACTGGTAGGACTGTCCAGAGAGTCCTGAATGTAGAAATTGGATAAAACATTGAAATCAGACTGTTTTATTCAGTCCCTCTCCAGTTGTCACAGAAGGCAGTTGCTCGATGAAGCGATGCTTGCTTTGCCTGGAGAGGTGATGTTGACAGTTCATGGTTGACCAACCTTAGGTCCAGACTTTCTAAACGTAGGGCACCATGCAATAAACTTTGCATTGTGCTAGACCTGGACAAGCAGTTTTCTTTGAAGGTGAGGCTCTGCACCAGTCAGATTTTATCATTCAAAGTTTCCACTGAAAATCTTCCAGTTTCCAGTAGTTCTGACTGTAATTGTCCCAAATACTGGTGCTTCAGAATCTTCCAGTTTCCAGTAGTTCTGACTGTAATTGTCCCAAATACTGGTGCTTCAGACAGGAAATCCTCCTCACACATCTTCCCTTTTAACAACTAAACCAACCTGCCTTGCAGTGCTTGGGCTTAGAAGATTTCAATAATGGTTTTGATGCAAGTTTATCATCTCCCCTCCCTCTCTTTACAAACTGTGGGGTTTTTTTGTTAAATGTGCCAGTTGCCCCTGGATCGACAAGCCAGAACAAATACAATCCTCCAGTAGCAAGAGGAGCAGCCCTTTTTCAGGGGGAGCAATCAATCCCCTCCAGCGACACGTGCCTAATGGATCTGTCTCCTTCATTAGCTCTGGGCTCCTAATAACCACTGTCTTTGCCAAATGAGGGATGTGTTATGTCGGCCTCCTCTGCCGTCTTCTCCTCCCTTCCCTGCCTTGTCAGCAGCATGCTAATTTATGTAATCAATTCATAGTACTGCTTAATGAATAGCTTTGAAGTCGTTAGATTCATCTGCTGGTAAAGGGGCTGATTGGTCAGCCTCTGAATCGTTTCCATTTTCTGAGGCTCGAAAGTGTCAGCCAACATAATTGCTTTAGAAACACCCTTGGGAGACACTTGGGAAGTAGCTGTACAATCCCTCTTTATATTTAAGTGGAAGACAAAGTGGAACAATAATAATACTTAGCATTTTTACCACACTTCATATCATTAAAACGCTTCCCCAAACATTAACTAATTCTTGCAGTATGCCCAAAAGGTGAATTATTGCTTCACTTACACAGAAGAGAGCTAGCAGTAAAGACAGTAGATCTCAAGCCTCTTGGATGCTGAAGCTGATGGGTGCTTTTGTGATCAAGGTGTAAACCCAGATTCACAGTGTCCCTATGGAAATCCCGGGGGAATGTGAGCTCCAGGATTTTAAACCACACAAAAGACAGAAATCTCCATTGGCTTGTAAAAGGCACATGGTGGGACTCTTGGGGTGGTCCTGTGCAGGGCCAGGAGTTGGACTGGATGATCCTTTTGGGTCCCTTCCAACTGTGGATATTCTATGATTTCTCTGAAATACTGGGAACACTTTTGAAGATGTTACCCTGCACCTCTCAGGAACGTGGTCCTGATGGAGGCACACAGGCAGCCACTCACAGCTTACAATTACTGTGCTTTGGGGCAGCAAGATATCTCATCTGATTAACAGCTCAGTGGATGCCAGCCAGGCACTCTTCTGTCTTTACATCCATGTCCTGACCTCCTGATGGAGAAAGCTTGTTGAATTCCCCCCCCCCCAAACTGGATGTGCTCGGAGGGGACCCTGCGTGGATGGAATTTGCTGCCTGGGACAGACACCCAGCTGTGTGCACTCAGCCAGCCCCACCTGCACAGATGCAGGCTGGGACAACAACAAAACCACACTGATTTAGCTCAGAAATGGAAAGCAGAAGGTGAGATTTCCTTTCAGCTCAACTGTCTGCTACCAACAGAGCTGAGTACTTCTCTAATGACTTGAAAACTTTCAAACACAGACGGTATTTCAGTGCTTTGTAATGTTTATTCAGACTGCACAGTGAGCTGTGATGCAGGCTGCCCTCTGGCCACACCAGCTCAGTAATGACTCTGGCATTTCTGACAGAGACTAATAGCAGAAATTGTTATCAACGTTTTTAGCAAAATACTGCAAGCTAGAAATTGGATTTCCCCCCTTTCTGCATCCTCCTTCACTCGTTAATGAGCTACTTCTTCAGGGTGCCAATGGTAAAGCTGTAAAGTGAGATGGGCAATTTATTTTCTGGGCTTGAGACCCTTAGACACAGGAACACACAGTTATTTATTTTAATGCATCATTCGCATAAAATTACATCATGCTTTATTGGTGTAGCAGGAAGACAAGTTTCCTTTATCCCAGGGACTTATAAGGAGATATTGATGAGATGCTGGAGTAAAATGAGCATGAGATGAAGAAATCTCTCACTCCCGGTGTAGGTGAGGGTGGTGAGAACAGTTTTTGCTATGCATTAGCATGGGGACTTTGGGAATTTGGGAGTGGCCAGGACATTTCTTTCTTGATAGGGATATTTGGACTTTTTTAAAAATCACTGGAGAGGTGCAGCATTTCCAATAGAATGATTTCTCCTGCACTAGTTCAGAGGTTTAAAATCAGTGAGATCAGTAATGCTGAATTGTTTCCAATTCTCTATTTCCCACCGTAGCCAACTGCATATCTGCAACTGCTTCCAGTGTAGGTGTTTCCACCTACAGTCATGGACATTTCTGGACTGATGCTATCTGTGTAGTAAAATTGCTTTCCTTCATATTCTCCTCCCTTTCCAGAGCACCCTAATTCTTTGTGGTTGTTTTTCAGGCTGTAGAGATATATAAGTTTTCTCATATTTGATGGATGAGCTTTGCTCTTTGTCTGTAGAAACTCAGGCATGCTTCATCAGCAAGAAGCTATTTTATAAGCATATTAATATTTTTATTAAGGTAGGAATATATTAATATTTATGGGTATATGAACATCTCTATTAATATTTTAAGGAAAATACAGAAAACAGAATATTCAAGTGTGCAAGCATGTGCCAATCACTACCAGTGCTGCCCCAAAAATGAACCTCTCCTGTCTGTCCTGTGCCACATCAGCCCCACGGGGGTCATCTGAGGCATCCCAGGAGGGCACAGCCAGTCCTAGAGATCTCTGTGTGAGGCACAGCTTCGTGCCTGGACTGAGTGGTGGAGTACAGCAAAGAGAAACAGGCACTGAAGGGGTTAGGAGAGGTTATCCAAGAGGCCTGATGGAGGATGAGCCTACCCAGAGGTTACAAAGGATCTGGGAGGGTAGATATTGGTGTTTAAAGGGAAACTCCCTTTAAGTCTTTAGGAAACAGTCACTCTAATCTTCTGGATGCTGCACATTGACAGATGACATCAGGGAAGGACCATGACAAGGTCTTGATTCTTTACTCCAGGTAGTCAGGGATGAAGGAAATATGTTCCAGAAAGGAGACAACTCAGACATGGGCTTTCTGCAGGCAGGAACAGTGACCCTTGGCAGATTTTTCCCCCTGTTTTTCTGTTTGTGTTTTCCTTCCATTTGCTGAGAAGGTATCGCGATACTCTCCCCAGTTTTGCTTCCAGCAGTATGAAGACAAAAAAAGAGAGTTGTGACCTTCCCTGTGGTCACAGAGGGGCAACAACTGGTTTTCCAGTGAAAGGTTGCAATACCACCCATCCCAGGTGGGGGATGCACCTGCTGGCAGGGACCCCCAGGATGTGTGTAACCCTACAGAGGCACCTGTGCCAGCCAGACCCACAAAGTCACCACGAGAGGTGGTGCAGGGAAGTGGGGAGGGAGCACAAGATGAAGCCAGGATGGACAGGGACACAGGGGACAGCAGGGACAGTCTGTGTGGGTCCTAGCCATCACTTTGTTGCTTCTACTTCCAGGGAAGTCAAACATCACTCACCTTGTCATGGTCTCCAGCCCACACCACCACAGGTACCCAACATACTAACACCTTGCCAGCCCTTCTGCATTGCTCATCCAGCCTGAGTTTTAATATCCAGAGAAGTTTAAACAAGGAAACCACCACCAGCAACCCAAAGGCTTTGCCTTCACCACGGAAGCAGTTTAATTTCTTGACAGAATTCCAAAGCAATCCCTTCACCTGCGGTATCTCATATAATTACTGACAGCATTGAGAGGGAAAACCTTGTCCTTGCTGCTCAAGAATGTCCAAGGGACCCTAATGCACTGTTATTATTTTGCAAGAACTCCTTTCATTCATGATATATTTGATTTGATTTATAAAGGGTGACAGCAAAGCAGTTGTCACCTCTTCTTCCCATGCAGGTGTCAGGTCTGAGCAGAGACAAGAGGTGAGTGGTGCTTGGTGACAGGTTATTGCCAAGGCTGAGATATGGGGCCTTTTTGTTTTATTCTCCATCTAAATTAGTTACTGCAAGGAGATTTCCCTGGTGGGAAATGCGTTTCAATATTTATTTCCTACCTGACACTTTATTATTCTTTTATTGAGTGGAATGTGTTCTTGCTCTCTCAGAGTAGGTTTTCATGCAGAACTCGCTATAACACCGCTTTGGTTTATAAACTCACACCAGGTGCCTGATCCTGCTGGCTGTGCAAAATGAAAAACTGTCTGGGGGCTTGCCCCTTGTCCACCCTCAAAATTAAAGATAATGCAAACATCCAGTTCAATGTGACTCAAGATGGAAATAATAAACTTTTTTTTTTTCATATTAATTAAAAAAAAAAAAAAGAGGGTTGGAAGGCACCTAACACAACATTCTTATGAATTAGCAGAAATACATCATTCAAAGTGTTTTATTTATAATTTGGTACTTTGTGACAATAGAAAAGTAGACTGAGGTGGTTTTTATCCACTGGGGAAGGAAGCAGATCAGGTTTTGGAGATTCCAAAGTCTCAGGTGTTGTTCACTACCTCTCTCTGCCTGGGAGGATGTAAATCATAGAATCATTAAGTTTGGAAAAGACCTCTAAGGACATTGAGTCCAACCATTAGCCAACACCATTAATGACTGGTGATGTTCTACATCTGCATCGTGGGGTTGGACTAGCTGGCCTTTAAAGGTCCCTTCCAACCCAAAGAATTCTATAATTCTGTGGTCTGATTCTCTCTGCTTTGTAGAATATGTTCAAACATGCACTGGAGAGGGACTGCAGACGTGGCCTAGAGGGCAGGGACTCCTTTCTCCAGCACTTCCATCTCACAGGTTTTTCTACTGTCAGGTAGGGGCATATAAATATTGCACAAAAAGCACAAGACCTGCTTTTCGTGGAGGTCCAGGGCTCCAGGAAAAAAAGAAACAACTTAGCAACCTATGTAATTTTTATATTTGCTTCCCTTGAACAAATTTCAAGATGCATCGTATGGCTCCAAGAGGAGAGAGCAACACTCCTGCCTGTGTTACACCTCAGACTTTCCATTAAAAAGGATGAATGTGATTACAAATTCCTGCAGGTCAAGGAAGTTGAATCCTCATCTTCCACCTCACAGCTGGATTACAAAAAAACCCCACCTTAAGTGATTTAAATATCTTAAGTGATATAAATATCACGTACTAAGCCAAAAACACTGCACCTTCTTAATGATGCTTTTTCTTGGTATGAAAATGAAGAGTCAAACACAGTAGAAGGGAAAAAGGGATTTTAGCTTGGTATTTATTTTAAGGATCCTTAGGTGCACTATGTCCAGGTCAAATGCACCTCAATGCACACTTTCAAAAGATCTGGTATATCGTTATAGATCTTACTAATTAGCATATCTATCAAAAGTTCCCCAATGAGAGGCTCAAGTGAGCCCCCCTCCCCAAGGAGCCTTCCCCTGGATGGTTCTATCTTGGTTTACAGAATGTGTTCTGGAGAGCACCTTGGGCTCTGGGGCACACTGATCTCTGGCTATGAAGCTTCTAAGATGTTTCGTCTCCTGGCTGAACAAACAAGTCCAAGAATGAAGGCAAAAAGCATTAAGAATACAGAAGTTGTAAAAAGCTATAACAGGTGTAAAAAAAAAAAAGGCAAAAAAGTCTTCATGGCATCAATAATGTTCTGACTTCAGCAGAATTTCAGTAATTCAGCTGCCTCTGGGGCCCTCTTTATCAAAATATGTGGTGAACACATTGAAGTCACCCCTCAAATATGATGGAGAATGAGCAACTCTTATGGTGCTTTTCCTCAAAATGCATCAAAGTGGTAACCAAAACTGAGTTACAAATAGATTTTATGTATTTATAAGGTACAGTGGAAAAGATTTAGCAAGAGAATATTTATAATAGAGCTTTTTCACAAAACAACTGTATGCAGGACAATATAATATTACAGAGCATATCAGACCTTTACATTAAGAATGTAATCTATTTTCATAATGGAACTATAAGAGTTTCTGCTGATGTTTTGAAGACTGAAATGTGTTTTCCTCCTCCCTGAGCTGATTATTTTTTCTCAATTTGGCATCTTATTTGTATCGTTTCTTCTTATACAATTTTATTGTGACATCTGGCTGTAAAATAAAAAATGTAGCCTACAGGAAAACTTAGAATTGTGCTCCCCACAGTGCATCAGTCAGACAATAAAATAGCCATCACTAGAAAAGTGTGTTTACAAAAGCTACTCTTTGTAAATAGAAAGGTTTTTTTCTGGCTTTCTATCTGAGTGAATGCATAGGGACAACATTCCAGGTGGGGTAAGCTGGGTTCAGGATGGCTCTACCAGTTTTTCCTTTCTGCCACTTCTGAGATAGTTTAAAAACTGACCTCTGATGGGTGAGTTTGGGGTTGGGTTTATTTGGCTGGTTGTTTTTTGTCCCTCTGTGTGAGGATTTTCTTCCATTGTGTTCATCCCACTGTTCCTTCTCATCCTGTGACCAACTCCCCTGACTCATCTCATGGTTCTCTCAGTGATGTGTGTCCAGATTTAAGCAAAGTAATGGTAATTTGGGCTTCAATATCCTCCTTTGAAAACTATGAATAATACAGCTAACAGGTCAGTGGGAGAGTTAATACCGGATTAGAAGCAGCTCCAAGATTGTTATCACAGTGTTAATACATTTATCTACTGCAGGCTTAGGAAAAGAAGCAAAACAGCATGATTAGCTTCTTACAAATTGATTACATCCATGCAAACACTGCAGAGGAAAATGCAGGCAGATCAAAGCACAGTTTTGACAGCAGACTTGCTAAACAAGTTATTTTAGCAGCTCCTGAGGAGGCAAAAGAAGGAAAGTCTTGGCTGGAGGACCCATTGCATGAAGAAGAACTTGAAGAAGGGAGGGATTGGTTTGAGAAAAGGTTGTTTGGAGCTGGTAACTCTGCCCTGTTCACCTTATTGTGCTGGAAAAGGACTGTACTGAATTCTAAAAGGATTGTACTGTAGTACTGCCATGCACCTAAATAGAACAGGAATGTAGAGATGGAATGGCAGCTGCTCTTACAGATCATGGAAGGAATCAAATACTCCTCAGGTATGACTTGTTTTGGATGGTCAGTTTAGGAGGAAATGAGGTGTGCACAAAATCTCTTTGCCTCCACTCAGAAAAGAAGATAGGTGACCAGTCCAGATGAAGAAACCTCCATTACTGTTCTCTCAGTGGAAATGAATCCTGACAGGATTTCAGGAATGGCCATTTTCAAAGAGAAATTATAAGACAAAAATCTAATTCTGTGGTTTAACTCCCATGCTCTTCTGGTAAAAGTAGAGTCATAGGTTTCACCAGATGGTTGGGGTTGGAAGGGACCTTAAAGACCACCCAAGGTAAGTTGTAGGTAAATACAGCATAAACCAGCATGTATTACCATGGCACTCAAAAATGTTCCCTTGCCTACCAAAAAACTTCACGGGCTCATGACATTTAGAGTGGCTTTGAGGGCTCCACAGTAAAGCCACAGGTACTCTGCCAAGTGACATGTAGGAAGATCATAATTCCAACCTATTTTACCTGTAGGCACCTGTAGCCCATCCCAACTCATCTTGTTGAGGTTATGGTGGTTCTTTTAATATCTTAACACATAGTAATGTTCATTATGACCACAGCTCAAATAAATCCATGTAATTAATTTTTTTACCAGGAATTATCTGCTCATCCAACCATGATTATACAGATCATACAGATCAGGGTAACTGCACTAATGTTATCCAAGTTATACAAGCCTAATCAGACGGTCTTTTGACCTAAGATAACCACAAAACATGCATTTCTTGACCTCTCATTCTCACTTCACCCTTACACAAGTGGAGGTGATAGATCAATTCTACTGGGTTGAAGGCAACCAAACTGATCTAAAAGGTCCTTCCCTACCTGCCTCATGATCTTGTAGGAGATTTTAGTCAGGGGCAATGAATGTCTTCAGAAGGAAACACAACAGCAGGCCCCAAGCAATACAGAGTCAAGAGAGAAGAGCTGGAGAGGTGGGGATGGAAGAAGCAATGAGGATAAATTATTGTGGATGTCATCAATCACCCAGATTCCTCAGCTTGTCTGAGTTGTGCTTCAAAAGCCTTTGGTGATCCTGTCAGAACAAGTGCAGGAATCAGTTGCATAAGGGCCAGAGTGTGCAAAAGAGAAGCACAAAGATAACTCACCACTTTCTTCTGTTACTTTTCTTCTTCCTGACCCAAACGACCAAGGCACCAACCTGTGGTTGCATCAGCAGATGGTGACTTGATGGCCTGTGAAGAGCCCATTGTTTTCCAGTGGCTGCAGATGGCACAGGTTAGAATTCAGCTGATCAGATATGCAGCCCATGTGTGTTAGATTAATTCCACCTATACAAGGTGCAGCACAGCACTTGAGCCATTAACCCCCAGCTTCCAGTAGAGCCAACAGACACAAATATTCATTTTTAGAATCCATGTGACTGATTGTAGACAATTATTTTACAATGAGATGAATGATTTTCCTAAAAGTGCAGGAAAGTGCTCCACTGACAATAAAAGTAGTCTGGATAGGTAGTTTGGTACTGGAAGCATCTTGATCAAGGCAGGTGTGACCATTCCAGGCTGATTTCATACTCAAACTAACCTGCAATCCTTTCCAGATCAACAAACAGGCATTTAATTAATTTAAAAAATGATACAAAGGTGTGAATAAATACTAGAATATTTACAAATATGGGGGTTTGAGAGTACACAGTCAAATACTTGATTTGTTTCACTTTAATAAGGTGCTTAAACTTATGTTGACAATATTTCAACATCAAGAATTGATATCTCTCTGCAAGATGAGATGTAGTTTAGCACAGCTTGTTGATCTGGAACAGTGACAACTGTAAAAATTATATATACCTGAAATTAAATGTCTATCTATGTATCTATCTATATTTATAAATTGTGTGATCTTGCCTTTTCTGTGGTGCAGTCACAGCATTTAACTCAGACATTCGTACCAAAGGAAAATCTTTTCCCAGTGAGTAAAACTAACACTGTGTAATTTAATTAACCAGTTGATACAAATATAGAGCAGTGTAGTCTCGGACTGTAACATTTTTGATGGTAGCAGAAATACACTGTGGATTTTTCAGTGTCATATTTGCTGACATTTTTCTTAATAAGCTTAGTGAGAGAAGCTCATTGAAGCACACCATCTCCAGAGGCCCTCCCGTTTAGTTTTACTGTGGGTTTGGATTTTTCCATTTAAGGCCATTTGAAATCCCAAATGGTCTCCTTCAAAGCGACTTTCACTTAAAAGTAAGTTGCTGCAGCTTCCTGAGCTCCCTTGGAAATCAACTTATCCAAATCATGGCATTAAGTGGGGCAACAGTATTTAATTTCAAACAGTCGGGAAATTGACTGTTACACAGCTTTGGTGGTACAAAGATTGTTGGTAATTTCTAATTTTAAAGGTCTTTTGGAGGATTCATAAAGCCCTGGAGAATACTGCAAAGGAACCCGATCCTGTGTTCTGCTGCTAACGAAGTAAAGTGTCTGAGAGATTAAACAGAGAGAAATCTTGCATTAGAATAGGTTGACAAGACAGATGAAACATTAAGAATTCATCCAGCTCATCAACAAAGATCTGACTAGACCTCAAACAGCAGAAATCTCTATGCAAACCTCACTTGGATGCCTTTAAATCTGAATCTGACATGCCAGTCTCATATAATTCTCTTTTTCCCGGCTAAATGGTGTAAAGGTTTCATTGGAGAGGGGAATGGAGAAATTGTATTTGCAAGAAGCACGTATTTAGAGGCTAAAATGTGAAGTTGTACTCCAGTGTCAAGTCCTCCAAGACCCTCTTTGTCTGGGGATCAACTAGGGGTTGATCTCTTGGAATCACAGAATCATTAAGGCTCAAAAAGTCCTTCAAGATCAAGTTCAGCTTTTGACCAAATACCACCATGCCCACTAAACCATTCCACAAAGTGCCACATCCATTTGTGGTTTTGAACACTTCCAAGGATGGTGATTCCACCACCTTCCCGTGGAGCCTGTTCCAGTACTTAACCACTCTTCCAGTGAAGAAATTTTGCCTACTATCCATCCTGAACCTCCCCTGGCACAACCTGAGGCCATTTCCCTTTGTTCTGTCTCTAGCTGCCAGTGAGAAGAGGTCAACCCCTATCTCGTGACGTTCCTTTGTGAAGAATCTTGGGACATGGTCACTGGTAAATACACCAAAAAAAGGTGCAAGATGAATCCTGAGATCAAGAAAACCAACTAAAGGGTGCAGTGAAGCATGATTACAAGAGTTGTTCACTCAGCAAATCCCACCCCACTGCTCACCAATTTCTGTCAAACCCAGAGTACACTTGTTCAGCTACTCCTACAGCCCAGGCAGCTCTGTTGACAGGAAAAGAGGTTTTCTAACTTTATGGGAAAGAAGAAATCAGAAACTGTCATCCTCCTACCTGCCTGCTTCAGTTGTACAGGGGAGACTAAGGGATGATAAATCCACCTCCTTACTCTTCACAAGAGCAGTGAATTGGAGAAGTCATTCCAGGACTGAAAAAGGAGTTATAACTAAATTATATCAGTATATCTGTGCCCTTGTCTTCTCTCTCTGCTGGCATTTTCCTCCCTACAGCTGAAAATAACACCCATCCCAGGAAAAGGAATGACAAATGCCCATGGAATAGGAAGGCAAATGCATCCCTGCTGCCTGTAGATCACACGAGCTGAAGGCTTCATGTCTCACGATGATAACACAGCACGTGGCTCAGGACCAGGAGGCTGCAGGACGAGTGTGCCACTGATTCATCCTTCCTGCATGGGTCCAGCACACAGCAGTACTTGAGGCACATTTGTCCAGCTGATGGTTTGACTTCATCTGAAATGTTTTCCCGGGTCACTGACCTGTTAATTGTAGGCAGAGCGCGGGAGATAATAAATAGTCGATACACTCCTGAGTCAGATCCTTTCCTCACAGTTACCAGGCAACCTCCTCTGGCTCTCCACAGCTCTGCTAACACTTTTCCCTCCCTTCCTGCTGCAAACTTAGGGATGGAGAGTGTGTGTTCATCGGAGGGTAAGAGACAAGGCAGGGCATATTTAAGTTGGATGGCTTTTTACAAGCATTAAGCAATGCACTCCTGTAATAAACAACTATGCCAGAGCTAATACTCAATAAACAGTGTGCTTTATAAGCAATTAGGGACTCACATTGTGGAACAGCCATTTCAGGGGAAGATACACTACCCCAGCAATGCTTAGCAAGATAAGTGGCTTGTTAAAAGCATCATAATTCTCCTTTAAAAATCAATTAACAGTTTGGTGCATTTTTTTAGTGTAAGGACTGCTGAGTGTCTTATTCAAATGACAATGAATCCAGGGAACTGCTTCTCATGTTCTAGTCATTGGCTGGTGTTTAACTCCAAAAAGTGCAACTGGAAGCAAACCTGCAAAATAAAGAAATAAAATTATTTAACTGTAGTCAAGTTCAGTTGCCAAGAGGCAGCTGAAGATGCTCAGATGAGTCAGATAAACACATTTTCTCTGGGCAAAGGAGAAATCAGAGCACATTATAAAACCATTTCCTTTGTGTTTCTTATTTGGTGTTGGGGTTTTTTAAAATTAAATTCATTAATAATCTCTTCCCCACATCACGATGGATTCAGCAGCAGAGATTTAGTTTAGAGATACTTGGTTGTGATTTCTACACAAAAAGGCAGTGCACAGTCCTTTTCTTGAAGTTACAGAATGTCTTCCTTTTCTTCTAAAGATCCCTGGGAAACATAAGACTTTCAGAGTACAAAGCACAGAAAAGAGGGAGAGAAAATCCTGGGAGAGGAACATCCCTGCCATGCCTCCCCTCCATGACCAGCAGCAGGTCATTGGAGAGCCAAATGTCTTCCTCTTTTCACCTCACAAAGCTGGAGGTATTTTCAGCCACTTCTGCATGCAAAGGTAAAAAGCTAAAGCCCTTTTCTAAGTGAGACTGAATATTTGCAGCCTCTCTAAATATTCAAAGAATTATTTTTCCCAGCCCAGTCTGATGTACTTCTTATTTCTGAGCAGCAGTGTGCTCTCCCTGCCATTGATTTCCCATCAGCCCTTTACAAATGCCTTCAGTCTTCCTTCCCTGATTAATTATTAAACTATTAAATCAATTGCTGCATCCAAGAGTTTGCAAACAAACCACAACCTCCACCTGCCTCTCCTCAAATGCAAAAGAGTTGGGACAGACAAAGTAGTTGCAAAAGAGTTTGGACAGACTTTATAATCCTGCTGGACTGTGCTGATCTCAGGGATGGACGTACCCTTGCACTGCAGAGCCTTGGAGGGGGTACAAAAGCAAACTGGGCTGTTGTTGATGGGACACAAAAAAGGATTTCAGAATCAACCTTCAGTAGGAATCGTGGTGTAACATGAGCTGTTCAGAGAAGTTTCCAGGTGTCATGCTTGGATTAAACGAGCTAGAAAAGTGCTTTTCTGTAATCTACCATGGAAAACTTTGTGCTTCTGGGGAATAGATGGGAAAAAAAAAAAGAGTACTTTGGCTGTCTAAAAGTCAAACAGTTTAATTCCCCCTATTGCCAGGGCTGCAGAGTCAGTTGGCTTTTCCCTGCTTTCCTCCCCATCCCCCAGTCTGCCCCAGTGGGCTGGTTGCAGTCGTTTTGCTTTACAGAGCCACTACTCCCAAACTCCTCTTTTAATCTCTGCACTATAAAATCCAAAAGCAATTGAACAGACTGAAAACTGGGAGGTGGTGCCATGCAAAGAGGCTGCCACAGCTGCTCCAGCTAGAGATGTGTCTTTCTGAAAAGTGTGAGTGCATCTCAAAATATTTACTTTTTCAGTCTAGAAAACTTCTCATGTCCACACACCTACATAATTTTTTTCATCTTGACAAAGAGCATCTTCCACTAAAAAACCAAACAAATGGCACTGCTGAAGATAAACCTGTTCTTATGTACCCAAGCCAATATATAAATATCAACTTAATTGCCAGTATCAACGTCAATAGAGAAATCTGACTCTTACCCTAAGGTTTATACAACAACAAAAGCTTTGCAGATGCAACCTGAAAAAGAAACCCAAATTACTCTATATGGCCTCATGGCTTTTTTTCTCCTTTGATTTTTTAAAAATTATTTTTCATTTAAATCACCTCTGAGTGGTGTTATTGGCAGGTCAGAGAGGAACTAATAGCTTTTCTTAGGTGAAGTTTCATGATCCCTGCACCTCTATTTCAGGCAGGTCAGACCCTCTTCAAGAGGAACTGAAAGGCTCTTTGTGACCTTTTGAGTGGAAAAGTAAGATTTTCAGTAACTTCAGAGAACTTTGGAGCACTCTTCCACCTTTTTTGCTGAGGTAGTAAAACAAGGATAAGGCCTGTTAGCCTCAGTAAGCATATTTATACTGATTGCCTCTGAAAAGTTTGCATTTAAGTAACAAAAGTAGAGGTTTTTAAAAATCTTTCTGGGTTTCTAGTCATGGCAAGAATTAAGCTGTCAGGTCTCATAACTTCTCCCCTTACCAGGTCCTACTATCTTTTTAGCCTTGGTTTATAAAAAAAAAAATAGCACATGACTGAAATCCTGGCCTTTTTTTACTCCAGGAAGCTGCTGAATTTAGAGGAGATACACTCAGCAAGCTTCGAGGGTGGAAATGCTGTCCCTGGCCTCCAGTCCACTGTTGCCAGAGCACTTCAGCTGTCACTGAAGGGAAGGCACTGCACAGGGAAACATCTCACCAACATTGAAGAGATTCCATCTCTTTCAAGGCCAGAGTCTAAGGGGTCAATGGTATCAAGATTTTTACCATGTTTATGAATTGAACTCCTCTCCTCTCCTCTCCTCTCCTCTCCTCTCCTCTCCTCTCCTCTCCTCTCCTCTCCTCTCCTCTCCTCTCCTCTCCTCTCCTCTCCTCTCCTCTCCTCTCCTCTCCTCTCCTCTCCTCTCCTCTCCTCTCCTCTCCTCTCCTCTCCTCTCCTCTCCTCTCCTCTCCTCTCCTCTCCTCTCCTCTCCTCTCCTCTCCTCTCCTCTCCTCTCCTCTCCTCTCCTCTCCATACAAAAAGGAAAGTCCTGCTGGTTTAGTTCCTCCAAATACAACTAGGAAAATAGTGGGTTTTTCCCAATTTTTGCTATAATATGGCGTATTTCACCCCAGCCAAGGAAATTATTCTTGTGAGGAATGAGACAACTCTTTGTAGAAATTAAAACAATTTATTAAAACAGAAAAAAAGTTGAAAAATTGCAAAAAACTAACAAAATATAAAAATTTGGGATCCAGATGGCTCGAGAGATATGCCCCAGGAGCGCAGGGATTCAGGAGCTTTAGGCTTAAGACAGCTCTGAACCTCAGGTAGAGAAAAAAATAAACTTGCAGTTTAGGATGGTCAAAAAGAAATCTATTTCTAAAAAGCCCCTAGAAAGGGGTAGGCTTCTCCAGCACTGCCTTAGCAAGCTGGAGAGGAAGGGAAAATGAGAATGACCACGTGTCTTTTTCTTCCTTTTATAGCTTTTGCTCCGCCCACAGTCCGCCCACAGCCCACCCCTTTGGTTCAAGGTGATTGGTGCTCTCCCTTTGACAGACCATCTCCGTCCACCAATGGCTCCTCCTGGTCAGAGGGGTGATATTAGTTGAGATAAGGGTCATGTGCTTATGGGGGGGCTGGGCTGTTTGTTGCAACTGGGGTTTTTTAAAATCTGCCTTGAAACCAAGATACAAGTAAAACAAAAAAATACATCCAACACATCTTAAAACACTTGTAAAAGTATACAGTAAACACAGGAAGACCATAAAAACTTGATTAGTGTACCTGGACTGATGGATTGATTTTAACATTCAATTTAAAAATATTAAGCTCAAATTAATTAAAGCACTTAATATGCAAAGACCAAGCACAAATAGGGATTTCATGTATGACAAGTCCCCCCTTTTTCTCTTATGTTCACATCTTTGGTCTTTGCATTTAAGTGGAGGTGGATAACTCTTCAGGGATAGATTCAAGCTCTTTAAAACTGTCCCACACTTGCTGGGCAATTTTTCTCTCCTTTCCAGTTTTCTTATTGTTACTATTATTGACATGCATAATCTTTTGAGCGAATGGTGGACGCTGCTGTTGTCCTTGAAGATCCTGGATCAGTGGCATGCCTTGGACGACAGTGGTGATTAGACGGATGAAACAAGGGATTAAACAAGGGAGAAAAATAAGTCCTGTAAGGGAAAGTCCAACAATAATTAAAGCTTTTTCCCACCATTGTCCTTGGCCAGTAGAGGTCTTGTGGTGCTTCCCAGAAGTGGGGTTGTATACTTGCTGCTGTAATCCAGTACTTGGAAATTTGTGGCAGGACAGAATATGGATTTCCTTGATCCCAGCACTGCCAGAGTTTTTTAACAGGATTCAAAATGCAGTTTTTGTTTTTAACCTTTTCTGCAGACCAGAATACATCTGGTTCTTGAGGTATCCACCAATGTTTTTGCCCATCAGTTACCAGGTACCTTTTGCATATTGTCTCACCAACTTCTTCTGAAAATTTTCTTCCTTTCCTCCAGATGCATTCTTCTCCAATAACAGTATTGCTTAGCAGCCAGGTTTCATTGTCATGTCGGGTTGTGGGGGAGAGATTACTCAGTCGGAGTAAATCGGGGGGTCCAAGACTGACTCCCCGCCAAGGCCAACTCTCCGATTCTAAAGTTCCTCCGCACACCCAGCAATTTGTTAAATTTAGCTGTTGTCCAATCCTTTCTGCCAGGTCAATAAACAAGTTTTTCCTTGACATCAAAGAATTGTTTTCTTTTTGTTTTTCCTTTTCTTCTATGACCACCTCTTGGATCAGGTCAGTGTCATAGGTTTTTCTTTTTAACAAATCTTCTGTCTTGGTTATGTATCTAAAATTGAAACAGAGCCAATCGTCTTGGGAGGGGCACTCTCCCTTCTGCTTATGTATTTGGGTGCCAATGTTTTTGCCAATCCAGTACTTGTGACCTTTTTCTGAGCAGATACTCAACCTTGTTATGTTATAACAAGATGGATTAACATAAGTATGTGCTCGGAAAAAGTGTCGAATTTGAAATGAGCCTCCTTCTGCCTGGTACACAGTCTTGTAACATCTGTTACAGCGGCTGTCGGCTGCTTGTGTAAAGGGAGGCCAGAGGACCCAGAGACAGATGACACTCAGTAGCAGGATGTTGCTCACTTTCCCCTTTTGGCATACCCGAGAGGAGCTGTCAGCATTTGGGTTGCCTCTGCTGGTGGGGCTTGTCATCTTTGCTTCTTTCGTCCTTTCTTTAGGCATCTCACCTTCAGATGGTTCTTCAGTGACCTCAGGCTTCTGGAAACTCATGGTTATTTTAGGGTTGGCCTTGTCAAAGATTAGAGTTATCGTGCCCATAATTTTGGAGTCTGATTGGACTGTTATTGGAAGAGAATGCTGGCTTCAAATGGAGCCTTACTATACAGTTGATGTGACAATATGGTTGTGTGAAGGCAGAATCTGTAAAAGGGAATAACAAAGAACAGAATTAACAGCAAAATATTTTCAACTTAGTTTAACAACTTGTAGCTAGCACTTATTACTGAGGTATAACTGGGGAAGAACTGGGAGTACAGGATTTTATTAACTTGGAGTGAGGGATGCTGAGTGGAGCTTTTAAACAGGGTGTTTAGTTTGATGGTTTGTCTGGAGGTTTCTTCTCTTCAATTGGTGGTGCCACCGGACCCTTCACCCTCTTGACATGCGTCCAGCCCTTTTCAAATGTCCGGACAGCTGTTTCAGTGGTTAGCTGGACCTGAAATGGACCTTCCCAGGATGGGGTTAATGACTTTTCTTTCCAGGATTTTATTAACACCCAGTCACCTGGATTGATGTGATGTAAATTAAAATCAAGTGGGGGAGTTTGTGGTAGAAAACCTCTTTCCCTTAGCAACTCTAGATTTTTGGCAATTATCTGTACATATTTTTGTACATTGGTGTTTCCACACTCTTTCACATTCAACTCTTGTGGTGTAGCAAGGTAGGGTAATCCATACAACATCTCATATGGTGAACAACCCAAATCAGATCTTGGCTGTGTCCTAATTCTAAGAAGAGCAAGTGGAAGGCATTTTACCCAGGTCCATTTTGTTTCCAGCATTAATTTTGTGAGGGTGTTCTTGATTGTCTGGTTCATCCGTTCCACTCTCCCAGAGCTCTGTGGATGCCACGGGGTGTGTAATCTCCAATTTGTTCCTAATTGCTGAGCCAATTGTTGTACAATTTGGGAGGTAAAATGAGTACCTCGATCTGAATCTATGCGGTGGACTATCCCATAACGGGGGATAATTTGCTCGAGGATCACCTTACTCACTGTCTGGGCTGTTGCATTGACAGTTGGAATAGCTTCCACCCAGTGGGTAAGGTGATCAACGATTACCAATAGGTATTTCCACCTCTGGACAGGAGGCATTTCTGTAAAGTCAATTTGAATGTTTTGGAAAGGCCTGATTGCTAATTCAATTCCTCCGCCCGTGTTCTTTTTCATTACCTTTTTGTTAACTTTTTGACAGATTACACAGTCCCGGGTTATTTGGTTGGCTATTTCATAAACACCAGTGCATCCAAAGGTTCTGAGATAGTGATCCGCCAGAGCCTTTGAACCCCAATGATTGCTTTGGTGAATATTTTGTAGAATTTCTCGGGTTAAATTTTTGTTTAAAATTTGGCGTTTATCTGGTAAATACCAGCGGCCTTGAGAATCCTCATTGGCACCAATTAAAACTAATTTCTGTTTTTCCTGATCAGTAAAAATGGGCGTGGGTAAAATGTTAGTTTGTGGAATAGTGTCAGATGTGGTGGTGTTAGTTGGAAGTTGGTTTACTTCCATCACTTTTACCTCTTCTTCCACTGCTGCTTCTTTTGCTGCCAAGTCTGCTAGGTTGTTCCCTCGAGCTTCTTTTGTGGTTCCCGATTGATGACCTGGAATATGCACCACTGAGATCACCCGAGGCAGTTGCAGTGCTTTTAGAATTTTTAGGATCAATTCCTTATGTAGGATATCTTTCCCTTTGGTGTTTAGGAACCCCCTTTCGGACCAGATTTTTCCAAAGGTGTGGACTACGCCATAAGCGTATCTGGAGTCAGTGTAAATGGTCCCGATGCTTCCTGCTAGTCGGTGGAGTGCTTTTTCTAGGGCATAGAGCTCACAGACCTGAGCTGACCAGGTTGGTGGCAATCTGCCCTTTTCTAGCACACACATTTGGTGTCCATCGACCACTGAATAGCCAGAGCATCGCTTTCCATTCACCACTCGAGATGACCCGTCAATGAAGAGGATTTCCCCTTCATTGAGGGGACAGTCCACCAGGTCCTCTCTGACTTTTGTTTGGATGTCAATTATCTCAATGCAATTGTGTTCAATTTCTTTTTCTGATGGGGTCCCATAAAGAAATTGAGCTGGATTTTGGTGTGTACACACAACTAACCTCAGGTGGTCTGAGTGCATGAGAATGGCTTCATATTTGACTATTCTTGGGTCAGTTAACCACTCTGCAGCCCTGTGAGCTAAAATGGTTTTGATTGAGTGTGGTGTATGCACTGTCAAGTCTCCACCAAAAATGAGTTTTTGACTCTCCGAGACCAGAACAGCTGCTGCGGCGATGGACTGGATGCAGACGGGCCATCCTCTGGACACTGGATCTAGTAATTTGGAAAGAAAAGCAACTGGCTTCCTGACTCCTCCCCACTCCTGGGTCAAGACGCCATAGGCAACTCCCTTCTCCACATTAACAAATAGATCGAAGGGTTTTTCTAGTGAAGGAAGGCTTAAAACAGGTGCTTTTGTTAATTTCTCTTTCAGATTTTGTAATTTTTGTGTGTCTGAATTAGTCCAATTAAAAGGTTCTTCTTCTATTAGTTTTTCATATAAAAATTTGGCAGATTGTGAATACTGATCAATCCACAGTCTGCAGTATCCAAATAAGCCTAATAATTGCCGGATTTCTCGTTTTGAAGTTGGAGGTGGTAGATTTAGGATTCCTTCTACTCTTTCAGCACTGAGTTTTTTTGTGCCATGGCCAATTAGATGTCCCAAATACTTCACCTCCTGTAGCACAAATTGTAATTTAGGTTTTGACACCCTCAGCCCGTTCCTCCCTAGAAAATTCAGTAACTGAATTGTAGCAGTTCTTACCGTAGACTCCTGTTCCCCAGAGAGGAGCAGGTCGTCTACGTACTGAGTTACCTGAATCCCTTCGGGTGGAGAAAAGGAACTTAGCAAATCTTCTAGCGCTTGGCCAAAGAGTGTGGGTGCCTCGGTGTACCCTTGAGGCAGGCGAGTCCAGCGCAGCTGCTGCCTCCGTCCAGTGTCTGGATCCTCCCAGGTAAATGCAAAGATGTCTCTGCAATGAGAATCTAGAGGACATGACCAGAAAGCATCTTTAAGGTCAATAACAGAGAACCAGGCATGTGCTGGGGGTACCCGACTCAGGAGTGTATAGGGGTCCTGCACCAGTGGGTACCTGGTTTGGACTCTCTTATTGACCTCACGCAGATCTTGTACAAGCCGGAATGACTTATCTGGTTTCTGGACAGCCAAAATTGGAGTGTTGTAACTGGATTTGCAGGTCTCAAGAATTCCATCTTGTAATAAGTCCATGATAACAGGCTTCAGGCCCTTTCTTTTGTCCTTGGAGAGGGGATATTGTGGTACACGTACTGGCTGGCTATTTGGGAGCAACTCAATTGTTAGAGGTGTGATGTCCATTTTTCCCCGGTTGCCAGGTTTGGCCCACACTACCGGGTCAATGTGTTGCTCATCTACTAAAGATAAAACAAACAATTTAGTGGTCATTTTTCCACCCTGCGGTACCACCCCAACCCTCAGAGGTATTTGGAAGTCACGTCCTAAAAGATTGATCCCAGCTTGAGGTAGGTATAGCACATCCCCTGTATGGGTACGTCCTTGTATGGAAAGGATTACATTTTTAATTACAGGAACAGCAAAGCTTTCACCATTAGCACCATATATATCTAATGTATCTTGAGAAATAAAACATCCTGGAGGTGTTTCAGTGACACAGGTTCTTTCAGCACCTGTGTCCACTAAAAACTCCACTTGTTGTCTCTGGGGTCCAGCTTCTAATTTTATCAAGGGCTCTTTAAGATGTTTTTGCCCCAGAGAATAAAGCCCCTGACCCCTTCAGTTGTTCAAAATTTGTCCCTCCATTTGAAGGACTCCTTGATCTCTCTGCTTTTTAAAACAGTACCACTGCCCGTGGCCTGGTTTATTACAGTATGTGCAAATTAACCTCTCAGGTCTTTGAACAATTGGGTTAGGTTGTTTATTGCAAACACAAACCTGTGGCTGTTGCTGAGAGCAGATTTGGGTTTGCTGTTGTGGGATGCCCCTTTGGGAAGTTCTTTGTGTAGGAGGATTGTGGATTGGAGCATTAGTACTGTTATTCATTATTCGGCTTTTAGCCTTCATTCTCTCTTCATCCCTCCTAACAAAGACTTTTTGGGCTTCCTCCAGTAATTCATCTAGTTCCCTCTCTGGCCATTTTTCCAATTTTTCTAATTTTTTCCTGATGTCAGGCCAGGAGTGAAGCACAAAATGTACCTTTAGCATAGTTTTGCCTCCCTCACTGTCTAAGTCAATGACAGAATAAAGTTGAATGTTATTCCTTAACCGAGCCATCCAAGCTGTTGGGGACTCATCCTTTTCCTGTTCCCCACAAAATGCTTTTTTCATATTATTAACTCGAGGAACAGCTTCTCTAATCCCTTTTATAATTAAATTTCTGTAGTCTTTCATGTTCCTCCTGCCCTCTTCTGAATTTGGGTTCCATTCAGGGTCTGTCAGTGGTAATTTTTGTTCTCCAATTGGGCCCTGATTAGAATTATTTTCTCTGTCCCAGACTGTCACTCCTGCAGCTCTAATCAATTTTCTTTCCTCAATGGTGAATAAGGAGTGAAGGATGGATTGTATCTCTCCCCAATTATAAATATTAGGGCCGAGGAATTGATCAAATTGGTCAGCTAGACCAATGGGATCAGCCATCAGGCTTTTCATTTCTTTTTTAAATTCCCGTACCTCAGATGAAGCTAGAGGTACAACTACATAACCAATTCCTCCTTGAGCATTTCCCATGGGTACCTCCCTAAGAGGTAGAATTTTAGACTCATGGGGAGTGCTCAGGCAGGTGGGACAGTCAGGTGTTTTAAATGATTTCTTTCTAGTGCAAGATGCTGGGCCATCCTGGCTAGAAGAAATCCTTTGTCCGGTTGTCTTTTTGTGAGAGCAGGAAGGAACAGAATTTTCTTTTTCACTTTCATTCTCATTTTCTGAGTCCCTTTCGATTGGGTGGCTTGATGAAGGAAGGACCCTTTCTTGTTCAATTTGGACCCTCCTTTCTGGAGGAGTTACTGGAGGAAGGTAGTCTAGGGGGTCCCACTTTGGTTTATTTAATTTAGGTTTTTGTTTTTCTTTCTGTTTGTGTTCTTCTGCAATGGAAAAAATTTGGTTTGAATTTTTATTAAGTCCAATTGAATTAGATTTAGTTTCCTCTTCCAATTCTATTTTTTTGCTTTGGTCTTCATTTTGTTTTTGCCAATAATTTAACCAAATTTTAGCATAGTCTAATTCATCAGAATGTTTTGGAGCTTTGTAATGTACATAAGAATGCAAAGCCTCACAAAGCCATTTTTCAGAAGACCCATACTTGGGCCATCTGAGACCATCTTTGTTAATTCTATGTTTTGGCCACTTAAAAACACAGTACCTAATCATTTGACACTGGTCTTTTTCTTTAGTTAAAAGATTTTCTTCCCACTTTAGGAGCATTTGCCCTAACGGACTGTCTGGGAAGATTTTGTATTTCTTCATTAGGTCTTTCTTTTTGCTATTCGCTTGTCCCATTTTGTTACTGGGAAGCAAACAAGTAGCTAGTGCAGAAGAAAAAAAATTTTTTTTTTTTTTTTTTTTTCTAATTAAATAAACCAAAGTATTGTATTATATAAAACAATTAAAATATTGCATAAGGAAATAATATTACAAAATAACCTAAATTCAATACACTATCACAATAATAAAAAAATGATAATAAAGTTATAAGCATAAAATACAATACAACTAATGTAGAGAAGAGCAAGCAGGGTTAGTAGATATATAAGGGAATGAATGATGGCGAATCTGTGGGAAAAAAATTAGATATGGCAGGCTGGTGAGAAACAAATATGTTGCAAGAAAAATTAATTTTAATTATAAAAAGAATAATTAGTGAATATTTAAATTGGTTAAAGTATAACTGAAATTTAGATAGTTTTATACATATATACTTAAAATTTAAGAAACAAGAGTTGTCTTTATTAGCAAAGGAGAGATAAATTTAAAATATTTATAACCGAATTAAAGGAAAAAGATTATAATGAATAACACAAGCAGTAATTCAAAATATCAAAGTAGTGTCTTATGATTAAAGCAGATAAAGCAAATTACAACTACAATCCAATAACCCAAACACTCCAAACAAACAGGAAGTATAAAGGTGCTAGATAGCACTGACCACAAGAGTGCAGCTAAAACAAGTTCACACATGCACAGGGGTAGCAAAGGGGTGCAGTTCAAATTAAAAGGACACAAAATGGCGGCCGACCACGTGGCGGCCCGAAATTTCAAAATGGCCGCCGACCACGCGGCAGCCCGAAATTTCAAAATGGCCGCCGACCACGCGGCGAAAAGAAAAAGAGAGGGGTTTAAAATGAGGTTTCTCCTCAGTTCTAGACCCGAGGAGACTGAGACACTAATAAAAATGAATTTGGGGCTGCGCACACCCCTAAAACGTGGAAACCTCCCCCCAGAAAGGCTGATCACCACACTCGATCTTCCCCTCTGTGTCTCTAAAGGGGTGATCCCTCGTGGTGCCCTTAAAAATGAACCCTTTCAAGCACACTCACACACACACTGGGGGCGGCCAACCCCCCCACACACTCTCTCACAAAAGGAATTCCACTCGGAGGTTCCCCAAAAACTAATAGCCCTTAAAAAGGGTAAGTCCCTAACTAAGTTCCCTTTAAGAAGGGTTCAAGCCTTACCACAAGTCTTTCTCCACTGGAGGTGTCCTTTCTCTGCTGCAGTAATCCTTGTTGGAGCCCAGAAAATCCAAGGGGAAAAACCAAAAAAATCGCAAAAATTCAAAAATAGTAAAATTAACCAAAATACCTGGATTTTAGGGCAAAAATAGGATCCCGGAGAGCCCCCAAAAGAGTTGTGAGGAATGAGACAACTCTTTGTAGAAATTAAAACAATTTATTAAAACAGAAAAAAAGTTGAAAAATTGCAAAAAACTAACAAAATATAAAAATTTGGGATCCAGATGGCTCGAGAGATATGCCCCAGGAGCGCAGGGATTCAGGAACTTTAGGCTTAAGACAGCTCTGAACCTCAGGTAGAGAAAAAAATAAACTTGCAGTTTAGGATGGTCAAAAAGAAATCTATTTCTAAAAAGCCCCTAGAAAGGGGTAGGCTTCTCCAGCACTGCCTTAGCAAGCTGGAGAGGAAGGGAAAATGAGAATGACCACGTGTCTTTTTCTTCCTTTTATAGCTTTTGCTCCGCCCACAGTCCGCCCACAGCCCACCCCTTTGGTTCAAGGTGATTGGTGCTCTCCCTTTGACAGACCATCTCCGTCCACCAATGGCTCCTCCTGGTCAGAGGGGTGATATTAGTTGAGATAAGGGTCATGTGCTTATGGGGGGGCTGGGCTGTTTGTTGCAACTGGGGTTTTTTAAAATCTGCCTTGAAACCAAGATACAAGTAAAACAAAAAAATACATCCAACACATCTTAAAACACTTGTAAAAGTATACAGTAAACACAGGAAGACCATAAAAACTTGATTAGTGTACCTGGACTGATGGATTGATTTTAACATTCAATTTAAAAATATTAAGCTCAAATTAATTAAAGCACTTAATATGCAAAGACCAAGCACAAATAGGGATTTCATGTATGACAATTCTGCCCTCATGCACCCTCATTTTGTCTTCTAGATGACTTCCAAGACAGCTACTGCTGATGGGCCTCTCCTCTCACCACTGATACATGAGCATCCCTTTGTCATAACTCATCTACGCCTCTCAGTCAATGTCAAAATCATCTTTAAACATGCACAATTCAGCCTGGAAACATCTCCTTGGCTCCAGGCTTCCTGGCTTCATAGAGTCTGGAAAGAAGCATTGGGACTGAAGAACATCCAAAAATGTGTAAATTTTCCCATATAAGGCCTCCCTGGGAAGTTGTCAGAGTGAGCATCCTTTTGGGAGCAATCAGCTCGGGATTCATCCCAGATAACCCTGCAGCAATGAATGGAGGCATAGCTAATTATCCTGGGCACCCTGGCAGCAAGGAGCTGGCCCCCTCTAAGCCTTTCCAGTGAACCCAAAAAGATAATTAAGGAAAGCCAGCCTGCAATCAATAGATGGGAATTTGCTCCTCAGGGTCTTCATCTCCAATGTAAAATATCTACAGGGTCTGGCGCTCAAAGAAGGGCTTGAAAGCCTACTGAGAGAAGCACGATCCCTTGGGCTTGATTTGGATTTCAGGGAATTACATTGTGCTCCTCAGAGAGTCCTCTGTGCTCTGGTGACTCTAGGGGAGCAGGTGGTGACTCAGTTTTTACTGTAACAACTCTGGTAATTGTCCAAATAATCCAACTTGCATGTATCTGGGCCCTCACAAAGGTTCAGATCACCTTTTAAATCAGCATTTGCCAGGGAAGGTGACAGCAGAAACTCTCTGCTCCGCCTGTCTGACATGATCTTGGCAATTCCCAGGGGTATATTGCAGTACCACAGAATTTGGTGAGGGCTTATTCTTTTTTGGTAAATCTCCAAGTGTTGAAATGATAACAGAGTTGCTTCTTTCTATCTTCTTTGTATTCCTTCTTGCTACAGGAAAAAGCTGAAAAGTGGGAACCTGGAGCACCTTGCTGCAAAGATACAGAACTAAAACCTTGTGTTTCATTATTTTTTAAACACTTAATTTTTTAAGCCCGAATTTGATGTCAGGAGCTGACTGATGTTTCTGTGTTCTGAGTTTTGTCAGTGCTATGAGTCATGGAAACGGCCTCTGAGATAATCTCAGGCGAGGGGTCTGAAATTCAAATGCAAGCTCATGTTATCTTCAACCTGGTTTATGGCCAGTTGCATGGAAAATATACTGCATTGTTAGGTGGCCAAGAAGTAGGCAAATAGGATCGTATCTTTCTCATTCTGTGAACAATCCCTGCAGCAGTAAAACCCGGCAAACCCTGCTTTGTAAAACACATGATGAAGAGTTCTGCCATGTGCTGCCCATTTTCACCCAGGAACACATACTGACTGCTCATGAAGTCTGTTATGATACCTGAAAAGCCTTCACTGAGCAAAGCTGAAATGGATCATAAACAAAACAAATCCTGGTTTTCTCCAGGTGTGTTTATGGGGGCTGTCAGGGCAAGATGTACATTCACAGAATCAGAGAATCCAGAACGGTTTGGGTTGGAAGGGATCTTAAGGATCATCTTATTCCAACCCCCCTGCCATGGACACCTTCCACTATCCCAGGCTGCTCCAAGCCCTGTCCAGCCTGGCCTTGGACACTTCCAGGGATGAGGCAGCCACAGCTCCTCTGGGCACCCTGTGCCAGGGCCTCCCCACCCTCACAGTGAAGGATTCCTTCCTATTATCTGGTCTAACCCTTCCCTCTGTCAGTTTAAAGCCATTTCCCCTTGTTCTATAGTTACATTCCCTTTTCTGAAGTGCCTCTCCAGCTCTCCTGGAGCCCCTTTAGGCCCTGGACAGGGCTCTGAGGTCTCCCTGGAGCCTTTTCTTCTCCAGGCTGGACACTCCCAGCTCTCCCAGCCTGGTTCCAGAGCAGAGTGGCTCCAGCCCTTGGAGCATCTTCTTGGCCTCCTCTAGACTTGCTCCAGCAGCTCCACATCCTTTTGATGTTGGGTACTCCAGGGCTGGAGGCAGCTCTGCAGGTGGGGTCTCACCTGAGTGGAGCAGAGGGACAGAATCCCCTCCCTCAACCTGCAGGTCACAGAGTCACAGAACATCCTGAGCTGGAAGGGACCCACAAGGACCATCAAGTCCAGCTCCTGGCCTTTCTCAGGACCATCCCCATTAGTACTTAACTGGGAGTGACTCCAGAGAGCAACTCCTGATGTCCCCTGACAGCCCCCTGACATCCTGGCAGTGCCTGTCTGAGTGTTCATCTGACAGCAGGCCACTGTTACACCATGACAAGTTTAACTACTCCAGACACCTCTGAAACGCCTGTAGGATCTGGAAGCATTTGAGAAGGGAAGTGTCCCACTCTCCCTTCTCCACTCAAAGGAAGTTTGTTATCCTATTTAATGCAGCATGAACACTGCCTCATTTAGCATGACAACTATAACTGTGTGTATGTTAGCTCAACCCAGTTTTGACTCCAGTGTGAAATTATTCCTTTCCTGGTTGGAAATGAATGACACAGACTAGAAAATATCTCATGCTGAAATCCATATTTTACATACAGCGTGCACTCAAGCTGCACAAGATGTTGCTTCCTCAGGCCATTTTTGTCTTCTGAGACTGTTCCAGCAATCCTCAAATTTTCCCCAGTGGGTTGGGAGCAGCTGCATGTTCTCTAGGCATGAAAAACAGCAGGAAGAGCTCTGAAAGTCTCCTGCAATGACACACCTTGAGCTCCAAAGACTGCTGATACTTGAACAGCGCAGACATAAAGCAGTTTCTACCACATGGCCTGGGGACCGTGGTCTGTTCCTTGGACAAATCCCAAACACCGTATAGATGAAGCCTATATAGTCCTGGCAATCACTTATCTCCCTGAGGACAAAGACCCCATCTGCAAAATA
Organism: Aphelocoma coerulescens; assembly: GCF_041296385.1. Classification (NCBI taxonomy): domain Eukaryota; kingdom Metazoa; phylum Chordata; class Aves; order Passeriformes; family Corvidae; genus Aphelocoma; species Aphelocoma coerulescens. The sequence goes on along the minus strand of NC_091014.1, from coordinate 4,642,148 downwards.
TATGGAATAAACATAGCAGCTTCGCAAAGCTTTAATTCAGCTCATGGCTGCAACTCTTCTAATAATGACATATGACAGCTCTGTAAAAGTGGTTTTAGCTGCCAAGACAAGCACTGGAAAAGGAAGGCCAGATTATGTTTGAGTCTACAACTTGAATCAGCTCCCCTTGTCTTCGCCTGTGCAGGTGGAATGCATTTTGAGGCAAAAGGGATTTGTCTTGAGCACGAGATAGGGCTTAAATATCTCCTGTAATGATGTGAATCCAGAATATTAGGGAAGAACAAAAAGTGCCTGGCTGTCAAAAAGGAAAAAGGGAGAAACAAGGAAATGCTGATAATTCAGTTTGACTTCAACTTCCTTTCCAGAGCAGAGCAAGCCAATATTTACACAATATAGGGTGAACAAGTCGAGCATATATGTGCCCGTGCTGTTTCCAACAGCGTGGTTGTATCAGCTGGGCAATAGCCTGCAAGACAATGGAAGTCAGTCTTCTGTCTGTCCCCAGTGGCATCCCATGTCTGGTTTTGATATCAGCCTTCAAGGAAGATGGTTGGGCCAATGGGAGTGTTCCCAGGGGCAGTAAAGATAATGATCATCAGTGTGATGTGCATGGTCTGTAAAAATGAGAGAAAGAGCTGCAGTTATTTATCCAGAGGAGAAAGACTTAAGGGGAAGGTTTAACAACTTTCTTACAAAGGAGAAGATAAACTTTTGCATGTGCCTGTGGGTGGCAGAACAAGGATCGATGGACCTAAATTTCATGAAGAAATTTACAGGCTTTTTGATTCTCCCACCATTCAATCAAGCACCAGGCAGGGGGATGCTCAGTGTGCTTCCCATCCTGATTCCTTTTAGCAGAGCTGCTGGAATACATAAATGGAAGGCTACCAGAGATGTCACTGCAACACCTCCTGCCACAGCCACAAAACCCTTCAGTCTGTCTATGAAGACACCAAAGCATCTCCTTAGTGTGCTGCTGCACCCTGCAAGTGGACTTTCTCCAGAGCTGGCAGAACACATGAATACTGGAAAATCAAACATCACCTGGCTGCCTCTCCTCCCTAAAGGTTTCTCCAAGCTTTCTTCAACAGCACATGTCTTTTTTTTCTCCCTTTGAACCTCCTTTAGCTGAGCCTGGAGTTGCCCCATTTACTCTGCTCTAAATTCCTCCAAAGCTCACCCTGCTGAACGGATCTGACCTCCAAATGACATGGCTGCTAACACCTCCAAATTTATTTCCCAGGAGAGTTTTGCTAAAGCTTGGAAAGCAATTTGGGATCCTCTAGCCTATCATATACAAAGGAATATTAATTTCCCATTGCTCCCAGGGAAGTGAAAATACAGAAGAACACCAGATACATCTGGAGCTATATTATATTTACAGTCCATTGAGGGGGAACGGGCATTAGATCCCAGAGATTTAGCTTCAGGAGGAGTTCTGCCTCAGAGTTTGAGGCAGTCTTTGATGTTAGTGAAATAAAAGAGAGAAGTATTTCCCTCAGGGAGTGAGAAAAAGATATCCAAAATCTTCAGCCTGAGGTTTTTTGTATCGCTGCTCCAGCTACTGTCTCCAGAACTCATTACAATAAGCAAATACTCATATATCATTGGTTTAATATGACAACTGTGATGCTTAATAAGGCTGGAAGAAACATCACTGTGACTCTATTTGAGCCTCCTAAACAATCAGTTATTGCTGAGAAGGTTACACCAATTTTTATAGCTCAGGAGCTGATTTGCAATTTGTATTCATCTTTCATTTTGACTAGACCAATTGTGTGTTCTATCTGCATTATCAGCTCCATAAAAATTCATTCCTATCCATAAAAATAGAAGATTTCTAATAATGCCTCTCCTACTTTGTATGGGTGTGTTTGGTTCTATTTAGAAGAGAAAGGCAGTTAATCTGGTAACTGGGTTGTCTTCCTGTCCAGTTTCACTGCAGGACCTAATCCATCTACTCTAAACCCATCCAGTCAGATTTAAACTGAATTGTTTTTATGATGAGATGGGAGAAATTTGTCTTTGCACAATGACAGTATGAATTCTGAGTAACTGTGAAATTATTGCCTATCAAATATCTCGCTGTACAGAGTCACCTGGGCAGATGGAGCTCCTGACAGGTATGGCCCATGTGGTCTGAAAGGTGGTAAAGAACCAAAACAATTAATGTTTGCAGCCTGATTGAGCAATAGACACGGTACAGAGGCTTCTGAGCTGAAGGTAGATGTTTAACCAAGGTCTGTCTCCAGAGAGCTGGAAAATCCCAGTGAAGGGGCAGAAATATAAATAAGTGTAAAGAAGTTGTGAATAAAAGGAGAAACAAACATATTTAAGAATGACAATACCTTTGGTGTCAAAACCAGCCCCAGGAGCCTCAGGCACCTGTGATCTCTATGACTTCCAGGTGAATCTGTGCCTAGAAATACTCTGGGAGAGCAGAGCCAGCGCTGGATTGCCAAGGGAAGGAAAAAACACTGACCTGTCATGGTGAGATACAAATGCATGTCCAGAACAGTGGCTATCACTGGGGCCTAATCATCTCTCACCGTTGATTATCTTGGATGTTTGACTGGCATTTGCAGAGCAAAGAGCTGTGACACCATCAGCTCCTCCCAGATGTTTGCTGTCTCCTTCCCAGCACAGGTGGTGCTCGTGCAGCAGAGGCAGCTGGAGCAAACATATGCTCCTGTCCCAGCAATGCTCCTTCACAGCCCAGTGTTCCAGGAGAAACAGAAACTCACCTTCACAAGAAGCTGGAGGCCGTGCATGAAAGGGGGCAGCTGAGGTGGGACAGGTGTTTGGGTGGGACAGGTGTTTGGTTGTACCAGCTCAGCTGGAGGCCTTGACCATCAGCAAAGGTGGGACAGACAGGGGGTATGTCCAGGAGTGGTAGAGGGAGATGGGCAAGAGCCCCTTGTGTAACAGTGAACAAGCTTCCAGCTACTCAAGCACTAAAAGGACTTGTATAACCCTTCTGTTCTCCCCATTCCCCCACTATTCCTTCTTTCCCCTTGTTCCTTTTCTCCTTTCCTTCTCCTTCCTCCTCGACCCTGTTAAATTATTTGTGCCATGGATGGGTTTTTTTCCATGATTCTGGAGCAATACTGCTCAGATGATGTGCAGGTAGTTAAAAAGAAAACAGTTGGCAGCTTTTTCATTTTTGGTGCAACGTGCAGGCGTGTTGCTGGTCCCAGCTGATGGATCTCAACAAACTGACTAAATATCCTTTCAAAATATTTTTTCTTAACCTGGTTGCTATTGTTGATCATTGTGATGATAAAATAAATCCAGAGTCTGAAAGGCCTTTAATAGGGACACGACCATATTTTATTTAAGAAGATAGAAGGGTGTAAAACCAGGCTAGTATGATAAAGAGCCAGAGGAGCACCTGCCTGATCTCAGTGGATAAAAAAGAAAAAAGAATTTATCTTTGGGCAAGTGCACTTTCAGGGGAATCCCAGAGAGATCTCTCTGGCCCTGCATTCTTCAATGTTCCTGCAATTCCTGAAATCTGTGAAATCCACTGGGCTGTATCCATTCTACCTGCAGAACATAAGCAACAAGCTCTGAAGTTTTGTCTTTGTCTTCCTCCCCAGGGACCTTGGCTCTGGCAGATCCCTGGGGGAACAATCTCAGAAGTTCATTACAATTTTTCAGTGAGATACCACAGCAGTTGTGAGGCCTAACTTTGGCATTTATTGCCTACAGTGTGAAATTTGGGCACTAGTGCTCTGTACAGGGCTCGAAACAAATGGCATCAGTCCAAAGAGAAGAAAGGGAATGGGGAACTGGAGAAAGGACAGCTCTGGATCACTTGTTGACCTGGAAGATGACAGGTAAGACCTAAATGAATATCTTTACACTTGGCTCCTTCCTGTATGAGACTGGGAAGTAAGCTGTTATTTCTCACCACTGTAATCAATTTATGTCCTAAATTCTTTGTTAATCATTACACTTGTGGGATCCAGCCTTGGCTGAACCCTGCTCCTCACTTCTTTGTCCCCACCTGCCCCAGCATCCTCCTCCCACTCCGTTCCCCAGTGCTCCCCACTAAAGTACATCCCTTTGTCCCTTCCAATATCCCACTCTGGCGTGGCTGAACTTCCAAGAAGACAGTTCTCCAGCTGGGGAGGCAAAGTGGAGTCTGTATTAGAGTGGAAACAAAGTCATAGGGAGCTCTCTTCCCAAGAAGGCCTTGGACTCCATGGCCCCTCTTGCTCCCAATGTGCAAACACACAGGTTGGCCAAAGCTTCAAGAAGACCTTTCCAGATTAATAAAGGCACCTTCAGAGTCTGTAACTTATGATGAGTTTTAACTTGCAAGATACCCCAAACCACAGCTGCTTCAGTCTGAGATACTGTGGCTTTACATGCCCAAGTCTTAGTGCATCCTGAAGCAACCTCTGACTACACCCTGCACTCCAAGTAAAGGAGTTTCTGGGCACCATTCAGTCCATTCCCTGCAACCTGAACAAACTGGGACACTCAGTTCAAGTTTCCTATTAGCTTCTGCTGATTACATTGCATTCACCACAAGCTGTAAAACAGCTTTAAATAGTTGAAGCAGCAAATGTAAGCACCTTAGCAAATGGGACACAGATAAGGTTCTTCATCTGTCAGCTCCCAGACAAAGATCCTTAATATTCAGGTAAATAATATGAAAGAAATTGGAAGTAGAGAAAGACTTATTATGGCTGTAAGGCATGTCAGGACATGATTATCCTGTTTCACGCTGTCAGGAGAGTGTGAGATAGAGTAACTGACAACAAGCAAGACTTAATCAATCTGAAAAACCTGAAAGGAGACAATTTTAAATGGGAAATTTTCCAAACAACCTACTTTGCCATTTTAATGAGGGCAATGATCAAATGAATGGATTAGAAGAGGATCAGCCAGTATGAAGGTGTCATAGGTTAGCAAGCATAGTCCCGGAAGGGATATCCTTGCTAAGGGGTGCTTACAGCTTCCTCTGGGACCTGATAGAACCTATCAGCTGGCCAGTTTGAATATGGACAATTCTTTAAGCCACTTAAAGTTGTGACCGCCTCTGTGATACACACTTAAGAATAGACAAACTCCCCCCCAAGCTCTCTCTCGTTTCCGGCGCTGGGACAGGTGGCTGCAGGCCCCGTGCGGTGGCCAGCGGGCCCGGCCAGGCCCTGCTTGGGCCAGGCCGGGCCGAGCCACAGCCAGCCTGGAGCCATGGGCCTGTTCCAGCCATGGAACCCCCCCCCACTGCCTTGCCGTGGGCAGCCGGAGCGGCTCGGAACCCCCCCCCCACTGCGGCCGAGATTCAGCAAAGCGGCACCTCTGTCCGGCAGAGGTCAGTGACCAACAGCGATAAGCCACATTCCAGCTGCAAGGCCGAGGTGAGATTAACCCTTTTATTGGTGTGAAGAGCTGAAAACCTGAGGGAAGAGAGAGAGGAGATGCTTAAAGCTGAAAGTCTGTTGTGAAGCTATGATATATCAGAGTATCCTGTTGTAATTTCATGAAGATATGGGGGGTGGAGTGTTCAAGTCATAAGCAATAGGCAGATGCTGCCGCAGCTGTAATTTCATGAGAAGTTTGGACAGAGAGAGATGAACCAGATGAACCAGATGAGGACTTTTGCTCCAAAGAGGAAAGGAGAAAAACCTCAATTCCTAGAGATGCTTCCAGAGATAGTCTTAAAGATGAAGATGACCCTTTGCTCCCAGGGAAGGAGAAGGGCCTCTGGATTTTTGTTTCTGAACAGCTCAACCTTAAAATTGTACCCCAAAAACTTTCAAGAGTGGACCCTCGAAAGCAGTTGCGGGAAAAGCTGCAAGTCGGGGGAAGGGACTCACATTGCGAGCAGAGAGACTCCTCTTCCTAAATGGACTGAACAATATTTGGAAGTGGGTGGCTGTCTCGGTGTGATACTGTTTTCATAGCATGAGCAAAAAGAGACTTCTCTTTCTAAATGGACTGAACCAGGTTATTATGGAAGTGGTAAACAGACTGAACATCTTAAGGGTTGTCTTTACATTGTCAGTGGGAGAAGGGAGGAAGGTGGGGGGAGGAGGAGAGTTCTAAAGGTGGTATAATTTTTTTTTCTTTTCTTCTTTTAGGTCTGTTAATAAACTTCTTTATATTCATTCAAGTTGGTGCCTGCTTTGCATTTCCCCTAATTCTTATCTCACAGAAAATAAACAGTAATGAGTATTTTAAACCAAACCACTACACTAAATTGGTGTTTCCGCCCGGTTACAAACCCAACCCGCGACAGAAGGGCAGTGCATAGATGCTCTCCAAAGCCGGCTGGGCACCTGCCTTACCACAATATATACTGTCCTATATACATATATGGGACACTGTGTCCCAGTGGGAAAAAAAATTCACATTTTCACTCCTTTTTACTTGTCCTTTACTTTTTATGCTAAGTATAGATCAACACCTTGGCCTAAAGTGTATGAGCTTTCCTAAAGAATGGACGTTTATATCAAAAAAGCACTACCAAAACCATCCAGTTACAGCTGTTTCTCCAGAAGATGCTATAGGAATTGGTGGATTATAAACTGGACCAATCTGCAAAGGTCTGGAATTTAGCTTTTCCATGGTACAACCAAGAAATTGTGGTTTACCACCTCAGGTTCCCTATACATTAAATTTAAGATCACAAAACCTCTTTGAACAGTGCTAGGGGATCTATAGAAAGTCTGTTGTTGTTGTTGTCATTATTATTTTATTATTACTGTTATTGTTATTATTACTGCTATTGTTATTATTACTGTTATATGAATAATGCAGTAACCATGTAGTGCATGAAACCACAAGCTGTGGATGGTGGAGACAGAATATTTTCCTGATCTTCCCAGTCCCATTAAACACAAAACATGACACCAGACCTAGCAACCTCCTCCATGGTGGATGACAACATGGACGACTTGGATGAAGAGAAACAGCTTCCACCCCTGTGAAGCATCACACAAGAACAAAAATAATGACAACTGCTGAAAAATTCCTTTGGCTGGGAACAGCTGAGATGTGGCTTTGTCCAGTTCTCATTTCAAGGATAGTGACCATTTCTCTCCTCTCTTTCCCATAGTCACATTCTTAGTTTGAAAAAGTATCTCAAGAAATAAACATGGGGAGGAGATGGAGGTGTGGCATGCAGAGGAGGGGAACATTCAGCATTCTTTGTCTCAGCCCCAGCTGGATAAATGACATTAACACATCTGGAACAGCAGAGAGAAAATCAGCATTACCAGGGAGGCTTTGCTGGTTAAGAAACAGGAAGCAGCCCCGGAGAAGATGTATGGAGCAATAAGAGATTATTTACTTGCACAGCTTTTATTGTTTGAATACGCACACTCCCCCCATCTATTCTCGTTTGCCCCAGCACGCGTGGCTGTCCTCCCCGGTGGAGGATGACAGTGTTGCATTTGTCGGCATTCCCACCAATATATCACGAGGAAAAGCTGCTCCTGGGCCTGGATGGAGAAAAGCAATCCACTCCCCATGCTAGGCCTGGTAATGGGAGCTCTCCATCATGCTGCCAGCTCAGGAACGGGGTGCAAGGCTTGCAGAGCAGGAGCTCATTCGAAGCGGTTTTGCTACGAATGTCATCATAAAGCCCAAAACAAACAAACGCTTCCCAAATAACTCTGTTCTCCTTGTGTGCTCTCATATCGTGCCACGAGCAGCCTCATTCTGAGGAAAACAAGCAGAGAAAAACACACAGGATCTGTGATGAGCAGTGGTGTCGCCAAGATTTTGGTACGATGTGGACGACTCAGAGGGTGGCCATGGCTGGGGATGTGATTCTCCTTTTCTGAGAAGAATCTTCCATTGATGAGTCTGGCTTGGTATTTAGTGAACCAGGGGTTAACCTCAGCTTAGTCCTACTCAGGCAGGTGCTGGGAGAGAAGAGGACCCAAGTGTGGCTGATGACTTTAATGGGGAGAGCCTGAGATCATTAATGGCTTTTAGGTGAGAGAGGGTAGGGTTAGATAAGATATTGGGAAGAAAATCTTGGCTGTGAAGGTGGTAAGGCCCTGGCACAGGTTGCCCAGAGAAGCTGTAGCAGCCCCATTCCTGGAAATGTTCAAGGTCAGGATGGATGGGACTTGGAGCAGCCCAGGATAGTGGAAGGTGTCCCTGCTCATCAAAATGGGGGTGGAGCGAGATGATCTTTAAGGTCCTTTCCAACCCAAAGCATTCTATGATTGCATGACTACATTTTAAAACCCAAATGATACTTTAAAAGCTCTAAATCATTAATTAGGGAGCCATGAACTTGGCACACCTTCCTACAGCCGAGCTATATGTGAAATAAGTGACATAAATGCTTATACAGATCGTGTGTGAGAGATCCCACCTGGTGTGTGCTATGGAGCAAGTGCCAGCACAGGGCTCTTTTAAATCTGGTCATCCTCTCCAATGCAGGAGTTGTTTGCAACTGCACTTTGCTCCACAGTGGGATCCAGACCATGCCAGGATAATCAGATGCCGTGGAGAAATGCAGATGGGGATGGGTGAGAAGGGAAGTGTTTGTATGACTGAAGAGGACTCTGATTTTGGAAAAGTGGGGGCAGTAAGGTGAGATGCAGGGAGTTGATGTTGGACCCGGGGGCTGGATGAAGCTGAGGTCCAGAGTGTCAGGTAGGGGTATAAATTAATCTTCTTAAAAACAAAATGCAAAACCCACCAGAGTTTCTATATATTTTCTTTGGAGTTTTCAGGCTTGAACTCTTGCTAGGAAGATAAAACTGAATTAAGTCCCACAAAAAGGCCTTGAATCTAATTTGAAGTCCATTACAATGACTTTGGATTAGGATTTTTATGGGTTTTTTACATGATTTTACCTCCATAGTACAAACAGGCTCGGCAAGAAGAAATATTGCAAACTGTAATGGTGTGACTGATGGGTTTATTTTTTTCAGTTGTTTTATTGCCTTCCCCTAAAGGTATGTTTATATACATTAAGTTTTGAGGGGAGTCCTAAGTTATACAAACATCCTAGTACATTAATCTATGATCACAAAGGCAAGTTATGTAAAGAGAGGAAATAGCTGGGATTAGGAAGATAATGGAACAGCCAATTGGCTGTTGGGAAAATTATGCCTTTCCCTGCAATCCAAATAAAACACTCCTCACAGCTTTGGGGCCTAATTAGTTAATTATTATTTTAAATTATTTAAATTACTATTTAACTTTGAGAAGTTAAGTAACTTTTAGCTCATTACTGAACATGTGCAGAGGTTTCCTTCCTTTGCTTTGAAACTGTTCAGCCCATTCCACTGCTCTGATAGTGGCCACATGACATGATCCACTTTGAAAATGCTGAACCTCAGTGACACAAGGATGCAGAGAGTCTTGGGAATTATCCTGAGGAGTATTGAGATAAGCATAATAAAAATTCTGATGGCAACATCAATAACTGCTTCAGTGCTTAAAATACCTAGGAAAAAATACCCAGTGCTGAAAATCTACTCTAGAATTTTCTAGAAAGGAGAAAGGACTTCCTGGAGGCAAAGGGAAGGTGTGACTGCTCTCCCTGGCACATTATCTCTTTCAGGCTATATTCCCTTCCAAGAATTTTTTTACTGACTTTGCTTTTTACCATTAGTTGGCCAAATCTGTGAACAGTATAATTATGTCTTTGAAGAGATGTTTTGTTCTGTCATGGTGATGGCTTGGTCACAAAATCTTGCCTAGGGTTTGGTGAACCTCATTAATATCCTATTTAGCGCAAGGCATTTTCATCATCTATGCAAAATGGCAGAATTATTTTCCATTTGAGGTTGTGTCTCTGGTTTCAGTAAAGCTTCAGTTAGCCGCAGTTGCATTCCCTTTAGAAGTCCACAATCTTTCCAAACACTCTTTAAGCTTTCCAGGAGTCTTTCCAAAGGACCAGTCTCCAAGATGTTTAAAGTGTCAACCTTGCAAGGAGAGGCCCTAAAGCTGCAGTCAAGACAAAGTTCTTGGCCCATCCTGCCCAAAAGCCTGAAAGAGTTCAATTAAAAATGTTAGTTTGGTTCAGTCTTCTCAGATTGACAAAAAAAAGGATGATTCATCAACTGTTCATTTTTCCACCCAATTTGTTCCTTGTTATTTTTAATAAGCTTTTGAAAGCAAGCAAAAACATCAAGAGGAGATTAATTTCTGTATGACAAGAAAACATAACAAAACTCCAAGCACAAGAGCTGAAAGTTTACAGATTTTTGTAGCTAACAGAAAAAATAGAATGAAGAAACACTGAATCATCTTAAAAAGCAGTGGAAGGGAATTGTTGTTTTAGAAAAGCAACAGTCCCCTTGAAGTTGTTACAGCCAAGGCTCTGAAAGGATAAAATCACTTTTCCTCACCTCTACTCAAGGCTGTGCACTCATAAACCATTCCAGCAGATGCTTGTGCTGTTCTGCATGGGTTTGTCCTTGCAACCCTTCTGCATGACAAGGTGACAGCTCCAGCTGCTGCACAAAATTGTTTAGAAGAAGTTGTCACATTTAGAAGCCTTTCCTGGACTCCATGAAAAAATCTGCTCCTGGCCTCAGCAACCCCTTTATTTAGCTCAAGATTCAAGAAGGCCACCTGATTCCACCAAAAATTGGTATGATTTTTTTCATGGATCTCCATGTTTGGGAAGAAGTACCAGTGCTGGAAATCTTGAGTGGATGAAGTCTGGGGACACGTGAGGTTTTGTCTGGACTTTGTCTATTATAAAATTAGAGGTATGTAGCCAGTAGGAAGACTTCTGTGATACAAAATATCATTTCTCTTTCCTATCCTACACCTGCCTTGGAGTTTCCAGTTCTCAGATACAGATCTTCTAACCCCTTATTCTCTAATCATTTTTTCAGTGCACGTGAACAATTCAGTCTGTCTGAAAGACAAGGCACCCCAAATCAATAATTAATAGTTTTCCAAGTATCAAAATGGAGACATGGGAGTTGGTTTATATAAATTCTTCCCTGTGAGGATGGTGAGGCCCTGGCACAGGTTTCCCAAAGAAGCTGTGGCTGCCCCTGGATCCCTGGAAGTGTCCAAGGCCAGGTTGGTTGGGGCTTGGAGCAACCTGGGATGGTGGAAGGTGTCCCTGCCCATGGCAGGGGTTTGGAATGAGGTGATTTTAAAGACCCCTTCCAACCCAAACTAGTCCATGACTCTAGAAAATCATGGCTAACCTGGAAGGACCTGACTGACAAATTGGGGCCAGGTAATTCCTGCTAGAATGGCAATATTATTCTTGTAAGTGTATTTGTAGGCATTCAGAACTCCACAGAATGAAAGAACAGGAGGAAAAGTTGTGTTTGCCTACATTAAATACTGGGGTTTTTTGGTGTATTAGCCCATTTATTCTATCTGAAAGCAAAGTTAATGGTAGTGACATTATAATAATGTGCTGAGGGAGTAATATGGGAATCTGTGGCCACCCTATAATCACCTCATACAAAAACCTAAAAAGAAAATACTCTACTCAATCACTCCAGCTCACAAGCATCGTGGTGAGAAAAAGTGGCTTTGATAAGCCTGTCCCAAATTTGGTGCAAATCACCATAGTTACTGTAGTTTCAGTGAAAATTCCCTTATTTTACATCACTGGCAACATATTTCAGAGTGGAAACCCTAATACCCAAGGATCAAGACATCCAAGAGGAGTTTCCTCACCATGTCAGGATCTAGACAACCAAGAGCTTCAGTGAGGCTTGTGAGATTCGACGGCTCACTCAGAACATGCACTGTAATAGCCATGTAATTACAGGTATTTGTGCAGCATCTTATTCCTCTGCTTGTCAGTGGGAAAGAGAAGCTGCTAGGAAAATGGAATTTGTTTGTATTTATCTTTTCAGTGGGTGTCTTCTCTTTTCTGCCTCACTCCCGTTCTTTTCTTTCCAGGAAAAATGTAATTTATGGGATCATAACACAGAAAATTACTCACTGTAATTACATTACATTTTACTGTAAGTTAGTAGGTGAACCTTCAAGGATGTGTGTTCTTACATCATCACATTCACTCACTCGGTTGTCCTCTGTTGTTACCTGTAGCCCTTAATTCTATATATGTCATGAATAAATCCCTAAATAAATTTTATGTGCGTCCAATGCCTTGGGTTTCCCCCAACTCCTACGCATTTCTTTCCCTTTTCGACTTCTTGTTCTATGCCCCACCTAAACATTCACCTGTCCTTTGGAGAGCACCAACACAAAGAAAGGATATCTGCTTTCTCCTTGTACAGCAGCTGTGTTCTGGGTGTGATTTTACATTCCTGTTTATTTGTTTTATATTTACGTGTGTCTCACATTAACTCATGCAGCCTCCACAAGTGGATTGAACTGGTTTAACAGAGGAAAGGAAAGGGAAACAGATATTTCACCATCTCTTTTGACTGCCAGTTTTCCATTTGCCTTCCTGAAATTCCCTGGAAGGAGCATTTCTCTCATGCTGGATCCAGAACTGTGGTGCTCCCATTGCTTCCAGATTTGGGACCTAAAATCTTGATGCTAATTGTATTTCCTATTATCCATTCATCATCTTCCACCCAGAAGCCCTTAAAGCAGGGAATAAATGTTCCTAGGAGAAGGTGGGAAATGAGGTTCTGGATCATTCCACTATCTCCAAGTGGTGTTTGGAAATCAAGGGGCTTTTTATGGGCATCTGAGTCCTCTTACAGGGTTAGGTGTTCTCGGGATTTTAGAGGGCTTTTGAGGTCCTGTTGCAGCTCAGAGAATGTTTCCAGAGTAGGTCAGTGTCATAGATGGGGCTAACTCTAGACCCTAGTTAGGATTCCTAGATCCCAACTAATGGATTTTATCCATGGATTGTGTCCCTGCTGCTAGAGTAGTAATTGTACTCACAAATAAAATCATCCCCAAAAAATCCAGTGAGTGTCTTTGCTGATGCAGAGTGGCTGTTACCTTCCACCCCAATATCTGGTGAAGGATCTCTTTATTTACAGCTGAGGAAGCAGCTGGGAGTTTTTGCAGATGACTGACACCTCACAAATGTACATTATAATCATTGTCATTCAGACTGCTATCAGCTCTGTGGTGCTTTATGGTTTAGGGGTTTTTTTTAATATTATTTTTCTGTGTAGGAGGGCTGTTAAATAGTATATTCCATCATGTGGCTAAGTTAAAATTTTTTATTTTTTCTTTTTATTTTTTGTTGTCTGTCACCCTTAAAGCACTTCTTCTCCTGAAAACACTGAGCTTTATTCTACATGTCAGTTGTGAGGGCTGTGGCTTACCAGGATGGGGCCCAACATTTCTAATGACAGGTGAACAAGACCTTTCCAGTCTGAAAACTTTTCTATATATACCTAAATTTTTAAGGAAACATTTTGGGAGTTTTTTGAAATATTTCTATTTTCCTTTTGGGCTGCTCATAATGTGCTTCTTTTGGAAACAACTTAGCAAAGTGTTAAACTGCATTTTCCTGATGCTGTACAGCCTGATGGGACTGGTAGTTTTAGCCCCATTTTCACCAATAAAATAATCTCCTCAGAGGATTCTGCTTCCACTCAGGAACTGTGCTGACTTCCCACCAGCCAAGCAATGTGGTTTGTCATGGACATTACATTAACTTGTAATTAGCATGTAATTATCATGAGCAGGAAGCCTGCTCTAGGAGAGTGGGGGGAAATGTGACTGTTTCTGTTTTAACTACAGTTCCCACAAGACCACGTGCTGCTGTGAGAAAACAAAGTTGAATGTTGACATGACTCAAAACAAAACCCTTCAGCAACCCAAATGGAAAGGTTTTGATTTCAGGCATGTCGAAACGTTTCTCTTCAGCTGAAAATGTCAAAAAGAGCATTTGACATCTGTTGTGTTTTGACCTTTCCAAATTGAATTTCTTTGTCTCTCCCTCATCCATTCTGTAAAAAAGAAAACCACACATTTCTTTTGTTCTGGTGTGGGGGAAAACGCAGACCAGAAATATCTGGGGCATTTGCCATGAAGGGACATTTTTCAGTTTCACTTTTCTCTTCGTAAGAAAGCTTAGGCTGAAACAAAATACCCGTTTCTCCAATACCTGCAGAGGACTGGCACTGAGATGAGCCCTGCAGCACAGAGCAGGGCATAGAGCAGCAAGTGTGACCCTGGGGGGCTGTGATTCCTTCCTGGGCCCCCTTCCTCCCTGGGTGCACGATGCAGAGGTAAATAACTCTGCTCCCACCCTGTATGTTCCTGCAGCAGCTGTACAGATTCCATATATTCCTTCTTTTCAGTCTTTCCCTTGCTGCTATCTCCTGTGACACCCTGTCTGGTTTATTCTTTGTACATCTAGTATGAAATCGAATAAATGTCCTATAAGTTACTTTCATCTCAGCATCTTCATTATTTTCATGTCAGAAGTGTCTCAGCGAGGGAAATTCAAGTTTGGGTGAGCTCACAGACGTTTCTTTTCACTTGTAAGACGTGAACAAACCATCTGGCACAGTTAAGCCACTCAGCATGATCCTAAAACAAAGACAAATGCTGCTGCTGTTGTTTCATTGTTTAAAATAGACATTTTTGGAGCATGGATTATTTGAGTCCAAACCTTCCAGCTCCTTTCTGTTAAACCCATACGTGTTGGTACAGGCCCCTGTGTGTCTCCATATAGCCTTAAGGAATTGTCTCTTTATAAATGATGCAGATTAAATATATACAGCAACCATTTCCGTGGTGTGTATCTTAATTCTAAAATCCATTTAAAATAGTGAAATTAAATGGGGACCTCAGCACCCCATGGTTTTCTACTGCAGACTCAAGACAAGTGCTAAAGAATCATGAAATAATTGGGATTTCAAGGGACCCTAAAGATTATTTAGTTCCAACCCCCCTGCCGTAGGCAAGGACACCTTCCATGAGACCAAGTTGCCCAAGCCCCATCCAGCCTGGCCTTGAACAATTCCAGGGATGAGGTGTCACATTCCTACACCTCCTTGGGTTGAACACAACTGTTTGAGACTTTGTTTATGAACCATAAAGACACCCATGGAGGGAAAGAGGTCTGAGCCATCCTGAGGAGGAAACAGTCAAAGAACCAATATTCTGGGGAAAAGCTTGAGCTCAGTTTTCTCTTGGACTTCTTTTAATGCAGGAATTTTCAGCACTTTGTGTTCTCCAGAGGTGTACATAAGGACTGGGACAAAATATCCTGCTTTTGACTCCTTCTAGGAAGCCATTTCCAAATGTATAAAGACAATGAAGCACTTGAGAGAAGTCAGCATGGATTCATGAAGGTGAAACTGTGTCTGATCAAAGCTTTCTACAAGGAAATAATTAGTCAATGGGTGAGAGAAGAGCAGGGACTATTTCCATAATTTAACAAGGATTTTGATGCTGTTTGCCACAACATCCTCATTTCCAAGCTGGTGAAATACAGATTAGACAAGTGGACAGTGAGTTGGATTGAAAACTGAGTGAATTGCTGGACTCAGATGGTCTCAACTGGTGAGGATCAGCTGGAGATCAGGCAGGAGGGGTGAGCAGCAGAGGAGACCAACAAAGTTACATCCTTCTCAACGACCTGGTTGATAGGACAGGGACCTCTTTCAGCAAGTTTGTGGGTGATGCAAAACTTTGAAGAGTGATTAATACATAGAATGGTTGTGTTGCTTTCTAAAGTATCTTGATAGGCTGGAAAAATGGTCAGAGGGGCAAGCTGTGAAATTCAACAGAAATAAACGTGGAGTCCTGCATCTGGGAAGGAACAGCCCCACAGCCACTGAAGGGCCAGGCAGATGATTTAAGAATTTGCAGCATCTGTCAAAAAAGAAGCCGACAGAAGAGTGACTGTTCAGCCTGGAGGAGAGAAGTCTCAGGGGGATCTCAGCAGTATGTATAAATATGTGAAGGAGGGAAAGAAGAGGTTGGAGCTCAGTTTTCCTCAGAGCTGCCCAGTGACTGGACAAGAGACAAGGGGCACAAACTGGAAAACATGAAGTTGTTTGAACATAAGAAAAGTTTTTTGTTGTGAGGGTGATTAAAGACTGAAGCACGTTGTCCAGAGAGGTTGAGTCTCCATCTTCAGGGATATTCAAAGAACTACTGGATCTGGTGTGGGGCAAACCTGTGGAGGCTGACTCGGCTCTGAACAGGGCAGGTGGAATGGATGTCATCTTCTAGCCTCAATGGTTCTGTGATTATGAGGGTTGCAGAGCTTATCCCAAATGGACTGCACTGCTACCAAAACAGACCATTTTCTGGCATTGATAGACTTTTCCTTCAGCATAGAAAAGTTCTCTTCAATAATATTATCTCTCTGGGGACTCAGAAGAAAGTTTTGGCCATTTAAAATGTGCTTACAGGAAATGGAGCGATGCTTAAGGATTCTGTTGCCATCAGCTTTGTGTGTGCTGCAGTTCCACTTGCCTTCTTTGGGCATCTGCTCCTGTGTGATTGCATTTTTATTCTTTTTCAGAAGGGCAGATGGTATTTTTTTTTTCCCTGTGTGCATAATTAAACAAACACACAACAAACTCATCTAAAGATACTAATTAATTCCTTTTCCTAATAGATTTCAGGCAGTCTATTAATATTATTCACTCCTGGGACTGAGAGTCTGTTAGCAAGAGCTTCCTCATCTTGCTGCTTTTCCTTCTCCCATGGTGAGACTGGTGAATTGATCCACCACATCCCTTTAAACACAGCCAAGCTGGAAGGAGCTGTAGCTAATCCTGGGCTGGTCTTGCTGATAGGCTGAACACTTGATTTGTTAAATATTGTTCAACTTGAGCCCCCTCATCTTCCTTTCTTTGATGATCTGTGTCTGAGTGGCCGTGATGCTGCTTGGGTTCAGTGTCGGCTGAGGACTGGGTCATTCCTAGCTCTGCACAAATCCAGGGATTTTGGGCTCCCTGGTATTCTTGGAAAGGGTGTGACAAAGAAAAATAAGTTTAATTGTTCTTCTCTTAATATATAACTATATATACACATTTAAAAAAAAAAGGTGAGATCAAAAATGCCGTTGGATGGCACCAAGTGATTGTCAGCTCTATTATAATTACCCA
This sequence comes from Aphelocoma coerulescens, assembly GCF_041296385.1. Classification (NCBI taxonomy): domain Eukaryota; kingdom Metazoa; phylum Chordata; class Aves; order Passeriformes; family Corvidae; genus Aphelocoma; species Aphelocoma coerulescens. The sequence goes on along the minus strand of NC_091014.1, from coordinate 4,625,178 downwards.
ATTAAAGAGGTGATAATGAACCCAGACTTGAAATGCTGGAGGGAGAAAAGGAGGGTGTCACCGGCAACTCAACATTTGTTTTATCCTAAATCTTTATTGTAAAGTAATCACCTGTCAGGAAGTCTGCTGAGGAGAGAGCAGCTACTCTGTGCAGTGCTGTGATCACAGAAACAGGGTGGGAACAAAAGCATCAGTGACAGATTCAGGTAAGGCAGCCTCCAGCCCAGGAAACCTGAGCAGCCCAAGGCTTTTTGAGGAACCCACCCATCCTGGGGACAAGGAGGTGCAGCCTGAGCTGAGGACATTAAGCAGAAGCTGTGCTCTCTCCAGGTGGTTTTAGTGCTTAGAGAGTTTGTCATAGTTTTATTAGCTCGGATAAAATAATCCAGGAGCTGTGTATTCATATCTTCAGTCTTAGCTACTCTGCTGAAAAAACTGTGCCAATCTACACTTGGTTCTGAAAAGAACCTGGGGTAGATGGTCACCTCCACAGCCTAAAGTGTGAATGGGATACTGGTTCATACTGCCATAAATACAGCCAGAAGTCCACAGGAAATAATCTCCTCTTTTTACTTGGCATTTGTTAGACCAAATCTGGATCCATGGCCCTGTTGATGAGGGTCATGGAGATTCTCTGAGGGATGGAACGAACACTCCCCCTGTGAAGACAGACTGAGAGAGCTGGGGGTGTTCAGGCTGGAGAAGAGAAGGCTCCAGGGAGAACTTAGGGCCCCTTCCAGGGCCTAAAGGGGCTCCAGGAGAGCTGGAGAGGGACTTGGAACAAGGACCTGGAGTGACAGGACAAGGGGGAACGGCTTCAAACTGACAGAGGGCAGGGTTAGATTTGTTATTAGGAAGAAATTCTTGGCTGTGAGGATGATGAAGCCCTGGTACAGGTTACCCAGAGAAGCTGTGGCTGCCCCATCCAGTAGCCAGCCTTTCATCTTCCCCCAGACTGATCCTTCCAGTTTATTTCTGTGATATTCTGCTTTCAGGACTACAAATCCCATCAGTCTTCATTGTTGCCCCAGTTTTGAGTGTGGTTGTGCTAGACTTCAGTGGCCCACATGAACAGCTAGACAAACCAGGTGAATGCTCCCTTCTGAGAGACAGAGGAAGGCATTTCATTAAATTCTTTCAGCTTTTAATGTGTGCAAAAATGTGTTTCTTTTCATATGATCCTCATTGCTGGATTTCAGTCGTGTTCAAAGATGACAAAATGAAAAAGATCAAATGATAAATCAAAACAAGAGTAACACAAAAGCCTGAGGGATACAGAGCTGACAACATGATCACAGAAGAAAGTGATAAAATTCTTGCTTATTACAGAAAACCCGTCCTTAACTAAACAATATTTCCTAGATATGTGTGTAAATGTCGCAAAAATTTTGGATCGATCATTTCTACCAGATATTGTATGACCAAAATTTCAGTTTATTAGAATTCTAACCAGCCAGTTCATCATTTTCAAGGCTGATTAGTACTAATATTCATATATAAATATTTTAAAATGCATCGAACAAGGCAAAGACCCAGCAACTAACAAATCAATTTCTTATGAGGTTACACCGGAAAATAGAGTGTCCAGAAGTGTGAGCCATTTGTAAATATTAGGTGCATCAATCTTGGTTCCTCCAAAGAATCAATTTCCCCGTGAAAGGAAGACAAACATTGACAAGAAACAGGAAAAAAGAAAAGAAAAAAAACCCAAACCTGAATCCAGCAATACCATAGCAGTCTAAATCTAAACCAGTGCTGTTTTACTGTGAAGAATACAGATACTCCCTTTTTTATTTCTATTTATGTTTGTTTGTTTGGTTGGTTTGTTTGTTTTTTTTTTTTTCCCCCTAACTTTTCGGGGGTCTTTTGTGCTGCTCTTGTAGCTCATTATAATGACAACTGGCTTAAAAGTGTTGAGAGGAAAAGACAAATCACTTCTGAAATGTTTTTTGTAGGGGGTTAGTTAATCCGAGGAGGCTTGCCACACTCACTGCAGTTATTTCCTGTGTGATGGATTGGTTCCAGCTCCTCTCTGGTATCCTGAGGGTACCAGATGAATATCCTGCTTCATGGCAGGTACCACCTGGAGTAGAACTCTAGTCTGTGCATATGAGGACAGATGGGCACTTTGCAGTTTTGTGTGGGCCAAGAGCACCTGATTTGGGTGCTGTGTCCACAGGGCTAAGAAGCACCACCTTAGGGCCACCCTACAGCCGTCACCTCAGCATGATGCTCTTCCTTTGTTGTTGAGTCCCATCTTAGCCTGAGGTATCTCTGTGTGCAGGTTAATATAGGTGCACTGTCTCCAGCTATGAATCCATTAAATTCTTTGGGATCTTCACACCCAGCTTTGTCTGGACACACTGTGCCCTTGAGTTCCCTTTATGACTCTGACACCTCATCCAAGGACCAGTCTGAGGTCCTCAGGCCAACTGGTAATGACTGGGTTGCGTCCTTGCTACTGAGGGAATACAAATGCTCGAGTTTTCTCCTTTTTATTTAGCACAGTAGACCTTCCCCACCACTGGGGTCCCTCCTGGCCTAAAAGGAAAGGTCTTTGTAACCAGCCTCTGAGATCTGTGAGGTCTTCAGACACCCCAGGGATGCTGCTGTGGGAAAGCCTATAGGATTACAGGGGGTTGCCTAAAGGTGCATCACAGATATGTTTTGCTTTCACAAGACTTTTATCATATTACTCCATTGCTGTTCAACTTTTATCCATTCCTTTTGCAAATACAGTCGTGAAAGTCATGTGTAGAGCACGGCAGAAACTCTGGGGTCTTCAAAATGCCCATGGTACATGGAGAGATTAAACTAGGATTATAAGAAGCCAAAGCAGGGAGGATTAAGAGACAGAGAAAGGCAGGGCTGCTGACTGTGGCACTGTGATCATTATAGCTGGAAAAGACCTCCAAGATCATCAAGTCCAACCTTGGCTTCTTGCATTTGCCAGCTTGTGAGGTGGTATTGGTACCTTGCTTATTTTAGTGCCCACTTCTCCAAATGTCCACTCAGGGTAAGAGTTGTGGCTGCTCAGCTTGACAAGCACAGTGTGGTTTATTCATGTCGATGTTATTTTTCCCCTCAGCTGCTGCAGCAAGCGCTCTCACGGGTCTCTGATGTAAATGCAGCAGAAATGTCATTGTGCAGTGGTCAGAGGTGAGTTTAAATAGCCAGGCTGTGCTCGCTTGTGTCAGGAAACAAAAGCTTCTTCCAGCTTTAACTGAAAACATACACTGGGCTTTCTTGGAGGGCTCGCCATGAAGGTGAAGGAAAAGGTGTACAAGGCACAATGGCCACTGGTGGGACAACCCTTCTCCTTTGCCCTCATTAAAAAGCACTGATTTGATTTCATGATTTTGCCACTCAGCCATTCATCTGGGATTTAGACATCCCCCCTGTCAGTGTGATGGAAGTCAGACTCCTGGGTATTGATTTAAAAAATGAGTTTAATCCAGATCCTCACACAAATTTGGGCATGATGACTGAATTTGAAGGACTTCCAAGTAACAACCTCCTGGCACACAACCACAGCTCTAAGTGATGCCTATATTTTTTTTAAACCCTGAAGAGGAACAGCTGGGAACCCAAAGAGGGGATTCCCAACTGATATGTATCCACTTAAACACAAAAAATATTCATTATTTTCAACAAAAACTACAGTCCATCCACATGGACACACACAGTACTTTACTTTTTATCCAATGTAGTGCATAATTTATTAAAAGGGTATATATTAAAGAGTTCTGCTTTCCGTGAGGGTTCAGGAAAGGGCAAATGTTATTGCTTGTCTTTAGTGAAATAAATTAAATTGAACACTACAGTTAAGCAAGACCATCACTTAAGAGCAGGTATGTACCACTGCAGTGATGAATAGCTTAATATAAATGACAGAGGTGTGCTAAGCCAGGGATAAAGCCCAAACAGGAGATCAGTAATTGCATCTCTCCATTAAAACTGAATTATCCCTGAGCTGCAGCTCCTACTGCTCTTGTCTAGTTGAGTCTAAAAATCCTCACTCTGGGGCCCTCACAAACTAATGCAGCTGCTGGGGCTGAAGGTGCTGTAGAGAAAAGCAGCAGAGCTCAGTGCCCAGGGCCAGAAATCCAGAGGGAATGAGGAGGGCCATAACACTCTATGAGGGACAGCTATGAGTCCAAAGGATGGGTGATCCCAATGTAGCTATGACCAAGAAGAGCTGATGTCTTTTCTCTCTTGGTCTTGGTATTCCTGCAAGAGGTTTGCTGGAATTTAGACCTGTTTTGCTTTGTAGTCTGCTCTTGCCTTGGTGCAGCATCTGAAATCCCCTTTGTGAGGGTGAGTGAGGGAGAGCTGAAGTGCCCTCTACGCTGGGAGTGAAACACTGGCCCTGTAGTTTAAATCCTTTGGTAAAGTTGTGGTTGTCCCTTCTCCTATTTCTTATATTCTCCACTTCTCTGAGACAAGTAATGCACGAATTTCCAAGTCTTTCTTTTCTCACCAACCCAGCCAGTTTCCAGGCCATTCCTCCACCTTCTTGGACCCTCTCCTTTTCATACCATGCATATCAGAGCACATCATGCATCCCATTCGTATGCCCCATTCCAGTGTTAAACCTCGCTGATGGGGTCCCAGATTTCCTTCCCACGTTGTTCTTCTTCAGTCTTTGTTTCCAGCTGATATTCCTAACATACTCCCTTCTTTTTACTTCTCTGCCCTCACTGCTGCTCCTCACTTTGGATATTAGCAGCACCTGTTATTTTCTTCAGTATTAACACAACAGAGACCAAATCTGCTGCTCTCCACCCCAATATCATCTCCTTTTAACTCCAGTCTTTGGTGACAAACATCGCCTTTTGTTTACAGACCTACAGCCAGAACTGTGCCTCCTCCTGAATTAATTCCAGTGAGTTTTGTTACAAGTAAGATTTCCCAGGAGATGCTGGGAAGTGCCTCTGGAACTGTGTCAGTATGTTGCAGTGAACGTGGCAGTGGCCACTGCAGCAGAGCATTCAGAGGACTGGCGGACAGGCCTCCAGAACACCAAGGTCTAATCCTCACCCCTTGGTTATGAGTTCCCATGTTCCTACTGGGTCCTAGTTTACATGTTTTAAGTTTATTAGTTTAGGAGTTCTCCACCCAGTTTTATGTATAAGCTCATGTTTATGTATTTCCCTTAATTGCTTATGTATTAGTTCAGGAAAGTTCTTCCTCCCTCAATGCCCCATTGGTTGACTCATCTAATTTCCTCCCTTAAGTTATCCCTATTGGCTATTCCTCTGTTGTCTCCTCCTCCTCAGTCAATCCCCATTGGTTGTTTCCCTTTGTACCACCCCTGTATAAAATACTGTGTTCTCCCTTATCCCTGGTCTTTATCCCTGGACTCTCCCCTGGCAATAAACCAGCTGGAACCTGTACAAAGACCTTTCTCTCATCCTTTGCCTCCACCGATGCTTTTCCATCATCTTTGTTTGGGACTCTCTCCTTGCAAAGGAGCCAGCTTTCCCTGCTTGCTGCAGCTGACACCAAGGACGTCTGCAGCTGGACACTGCTGCCTCAGGCAGCCTCAGCAGTGTCATCAGTGTGAAGAGATGCCCGTTCATCCAGGCACACACTGTGCTGTAACAACCACGGGCATCTCGTACTGTCTTGAGGGAAAATGTGTCTGCTGCAGCTTGAATGGAGCTTCAGATGGAGCTGGGAAACTGTGCACTAATTATTTAATTGGCTGAAGAACCCTGTATTGTATTGGATGGATTCGGTTTAAAAGATGACACTAATTTTTTTGGGGGGGGGGAAATATAAAGGTTTGCAAAGTCATAGACCTTGTTAATTCCAATTTTGCCTTCACTCATCCCACCATTATATGGGCGAGGGGCTGACTGATGTTACTTTGTACTCAAGAATACTGTTCAAGCATAAAATCAGGAGTGAAGTCTGAATCACATCCCTTTTCCACGCTTTGCTGTGACTTCAGTTTGCTTTGTTGTGGAAAGACAGAATGAGTCACTGACTCAAACAGAGGCAGTACAAGCATCCTTTTTTTTTTTTTTTTAACACCAGAAAAGCACATGTTTTTGGAGAAAATTAGAGAAATCTACACACAACCAAGAGGCTTGTGACTGGCCTATACACCTGAATCCAAGCCCATCCAGAAACTGCTCCTGGATGGGAGGACAGTGACCCATCCACTTTGTGGAGAGCTGTTCCTTCAGTCAAGCACATCTCATCTCTTTCAACTGCATGAAGCTGTGCCAGGGGACGTTTAGGTTGAATATTAGGAAAAGGGTTTTCACCCAGAGGGTGGCTGGGCACTGGAACAGGCTCCCCAGGGAATGGTCATAGCACCAAACCTGCCAGAGTTCAAAGACTGTTTGGACAATGCTCTCAAGCACAGGGTGGGATTGTTGGGGAGTCCTGTGCAGAACCAGTAGTTGGACTTGCTGATCCTTGTAGGTCCCTTCCAACTCAGGACATTCTATGATTCTATGATTCTTCTTGGCTTTACTCCCCCTACAACACACACACACACACATATTTCCCATAAAAAACTTCTCAGCGTAATCAAGACATATTCAAAGTTATTACTGTTTAGCTCTGAACTTTTGGGTAAAAATAAATAATTCTTGACATATGGGAAGAAAAACTTAGGAGCTGTTCTGGCATTTGGGGTTTTGAGATGTTTTCTGATAGCATGGTGCAGAGTGGAGGGGGGCTTCTGTGGTGTGAAGCAGAATAAAGATCACAATAATGAGGGCATGAAATTAGCTTTGCAGTATGAACTCCATGATACTGCGTAGGATTTTCAATTAGGATGAATTAAATTGTTGACAAAGTCAGAATGGATATAAGGATTGAGTAGGGTAGGAGGGAGGAAAAGGTGAGCCTTAAAGATAATGGCTCAGAGAATCTTCTGTACTTAGAGAATAGATCATTCATCTGAAAATGTGTAGAGAGAATCATGAAAATTACCTAGGAAATAAAATATGTGTATATATAGTAAGAGCAAGAATCTGAATTGATGTCAGGGAAATCGCAGCAGAAGAATAAGTGATGATTAGAGCCTCTCTCATTCTGCAGACCTGCCAATGCTGCGTCTTCCAAGAGCACAGCAATAATTTACACCATTGAAAAATATAAAGGACCAGATTTCTTCTGTGCATAATGCCAAGAAGGGTCAAACATGCCTAGGTATTAATGCTCTTCCGAGCAGCTCAGTCTCTGTGGTTCCGTACACAAAATGTCTGTAGGATTTAATCAGAGCAGAGGAGCAAGCTCATTATGTCTCATTTTATTTATGGCAAATTTCAGAGCCATTCAAGCAGTGCTTTGAGTTTTTGTGAAGAGTAAAAAAGCAACCATTTACCCAGAATGTTCTTCTGTTCAGTAAGAGTCTGATTTTTGAAGACACAGTCTTTCAAGAATGACAAACATTGAGCATCTTCCAACAACTGAGGTTCCAAAAGATCCCACATTGCAAATCCCAGCCATCCGTCTTTTTCTGTCTTCAGATGTAAAACATAGAGAAGTGCTTGAAAAGCTTCACAAGAAGTGCTAAGGCACCTGATTCCCACAGAAACACATTTGATGTTGAGTGCCACTCCCCTTCTGCATTTGCCCACTTTATCCTTCCTAAATAGATTATAATGAGCGATTTTAATATTCCAATCATGCAAATCTTCCCCCAAGATTTCAATAATGCCAACGAAGTCTGATGTATACTCATAAATGAGCTCCTCCAATTCCAGTTCTTGTTTATTACTCAGACTCCCAGCATTAGAGTATAGGCAATTAAAGAATTTCTTCTCTTCACGTCCCTTGGTGCCTTGATTAATTTTGTTCTTGACATCTTAATTTCGAGCTAAATGAATGCTCATTCATTCCTCCCTCTCTGCCTTCCATATTTCCCAGTTTAACACTCTCCTGACTACTCAGCCTGGCACCTTGAAGACTCTTCTGTGAAGATGTAGAGTGTTGGAACACTGTGGCTTTGTCTTCTCACCAAACAGGTCATTGTATTTCTTGCAGAACAAATATCTGCCTCACTCTACTTAAAACTAGAAGTCTCTCTTTTCCTGAGGTTTTTGCCTATGTCTCCTTGTTGGAAATAAGACTTCTGGATGGAATATCCATCTTTAGTATCCAGGAACTCTTCAGCCACCTTCAATCCTTCATATAAATCATAAAGAATGTCCACCACCATCAGTGGGAACCTTGGGCATCGTACGCATGTTCACCCTGGCTGTAGTAACCATGATGGGTTTTGGAAGAAAATGTCAAATGACTTCTTTGTCTCTGGGAAATTTAATTCCATTCTGAACACAGTGTCTTTGCCACAGTTGATGTGACCAAATGCTGACACGTAAGAGGTAAAATTCTCCATTTCCACCTTTATAGTCAGAGGAGAAAAATAGGGCTTTCTGGGGAGAAATTGGTCTGAACCAGTGCAGATGAATCATGCCTGGGAAATGTCCATTGCTCTCTATGGACTAGGAAAAGTACTTCATGATGTAGTTTTCTGTAATTGAGACCTGTAAAGCATTCCTGGGGTCATTTCTACTCCATGACACAGCATCAGAAACAGCATGCCAGGCTCTTGTAGTTTCACTTGGGACTCTCTGCTCTGTGTCCAGGGTTGTGGATGTGCATTCAGAGAGTGTATTATGTCAGGAACCATACAGAGACACGGTCAGAGGCAGACTGTTCTCTAGGGAAACGGTAATCTAAATGAAATCGTCTATTCCTGTCCCTCTCCTGGCCTGGCAAGTTGCAGGGTAACTTTTAAAACATTTAAACCTTTTCTTCAGGGGTTTTTGCAGATCGTGACTATTTCTCTGCCTGAGCATTTCAGATACTGAAAAACCGATGATATGCCATAAGGACATGCTGAGTTCAAAACAGACCATATTCCACAGCTGGCATGTAACAGCTTCACCTGTGTCCTTGTGCCAAATCAAGTCATGCTCCTGCAGCATCTCCAAGCCAGGCATTTGGAGTACAATTGGTAAAAAAATCTGTGGGGGAATGTGGGTGTTGCCTTTGGAGCTAATAAGTCTCTAGAGAAATACAGCTGGTAGAAGCAAAAGTTTTAAACTGCTTCAGCTGTGGACATACAAACATGTCCATAATAATTTGCTCTTTGGACTTAACCTTTTCTATTTTATCCTAATCCAATGCTCAGACTTCTATAGGTGAAGTTCAAACTGGAACCTGTCATTTTTGCTCCAAGGAGCACGGACTTGCAGATGAGTCTCTGGAGACTGAAGCAGAGCTCAGCTCATGGTGTTTCTTGCTCACGTTCCTGGAAATGCTGAGCTTGTTCCCGTGAGGTGGGATTCATCTCCTGTAGCTTTCAGTGGAGGCCTTACACTGCAAGTGTGCTAGTTTGAAAACAAACCAGTGGGAGGCACCAAGTCAGAGTAACAATTTAATGGAAATTAAAGGAAAGGAAAAGAAAGTAAAAGAAAACACTGACAGAGTCAAGATACAACCTGAGTCCCTGTTAGGCAGGGTGGTGGTAGCAGTCTGGTAGAATGGTGGCTGCAGTCCTCTGAAGTGATCCTGTAGTAGAAGGGGTCTGCTCTTCCTCAGAAAGTCCAGCGGTGGCTGTGTAGCTCCTGTCCTCTGGAAATCCAGTGGAAAGAGTGTCTCTGGTGCTCAGAGTCCCAGATTATATCCATGATGGGACATTTGGTTCCTCCCTCTGGGTGGAGCATCTCACAATGGGGTAATGAGTCATGAGGTCAAGTGTTGATTAGGCTCATTAACAGAAGATAGTCCGGAGGGAGTTATCTCTGAGTCATGGGGCAGGACAATGATGGGCCATTAACAGCAAGAGAGTCTGGGGGGAGGAGGCAAGGAAACACTGCCCCACCTGATTTCCACAGCTCATGAGGATGGTAATAGAATACACTTCAACCCAGGACAGCAAGTTAACACATCTGAGTCTCAGAGTCTCCATGGATGTGTTTCTTTTTAAGTTCTGATTGTAAATTCCCAAGATAATCAATGCAAATGTGTGATGGCATCCAGTTGTCTGAGCATGGGGTCTAATGGTGGTTTTGGTGGTCTAGGGTATCCTCCAGGCCTCCAGCAACACTCTGAGGGTGGGCACCTCCCCTAAATCTCAGCTTCATCTCTCAGTCTGACTCGGACACCTCTGATTCCCAGTAACATTTCAAATGGCACTGCATATCCATGGTTTGTGGTTAAATTAAGATTCAACAATTATCTAGAAAAATAGCTCTTTTGTTAGCTGTATGTTTTTACAAAAAGGGCAATGTTTGTTTTTTTTCCTGTTCCTTCTGTGTCTTGTTCCTCTTGTTGCATGGGGCTCATTAGAGTATTGGCATTCCCAGTGTGCTCAGATCTCACCCAGGGTCTGATCCTGGCTGGATCTATAAAGCACAAAGTTATTAGCAAGCCCTGTTATATCTGCATCTGTGTTCAGGGAAGAAAATCCTCTTGGGACCGGGCATGCAGCAGTTCTGCAACAGCTGAGAGAGATTATCATAAACACCGAGCAAAATCAGTGTGGGCAAAGGGAACATCTGAACCTTTCCTAAACCTGTTCCTCCACCTTCACCAGTTAGAACTGCTTTGACAGTGTAACACTGGTGCCTTGCAGTGGCTACCTGAAAACAGAGACTAGACAAGAATAAGAGAATTGTTGCAGTGGCCCAGCCCATCAATGGGCTGTGGCAATCAAATGCCCACAAGACTCTAGCCCTCCAATGGCAGGATGAGGGCAGACCTGAGGACGGATCTGAGGGTGGATCTGAGGTCTGAGGACGCCACCCCTTTTCTAGGACGTTCTGTAAGTTTGACACCCCATTGGGTCCCTGACATAACTTCCACTGATGCCTTTTCCTGGTCTTAAAATCAAGAGTCACACACGGTTAGAAGGGGAAAAGGGATTTTACCTTGGTGTTTATTTAAGGATCCTTAGGTGCACACATCCAGGTCATGTGCATCGAGATGCACCCCGCCGAGTCCCTCTGTCTCTCCCCCCCTCCCCAACACTGGGTATAACATTATAGGTCTTACTAATTAGCAGATCTATCAAAGATTCCCCAATGAGAGGCTCAAGTGAGCCCCCCTCCCCAAGGAACCTTCCCCTGGATGGTTCTATCTTGGTTTACAGAATGTGTTCTGGAGAGGACCTTGGGCTCTGGGGCACACTGATCCCTGGCTACGAAGCTTCTAAAATGTTGAGTCTCTTAGCTTAACAAACAAGTCTAAGAATGTGGTCAAAAAGCACTAGGAATACAGAAGTTGTAAAAAGGTATAACAGGGGTATAAAAGAAAAGGCAAAAATCTTCATGGCATCACCACCTCCATGTTATCCCCACTGGTTGTTGTTCAAAACATTCCATCCCTCTTGCTGTACCCCATTGGTTATTTCCCTTTTCCCCCTCCCTTATCTCCCTTAGTATAAGAACCCTGGACCCTTCCACTTTCAGGGTTTTTGTCCCTGGACCCTTCAGAAGAATAAAGCTCCTGGAGCCCACACAAAGACCCCTCTCTCCTTCTTTGCCCCCAGGTGACACCAGCTCATCCACTTAGCAGGTCTGGATGTGCTCCCTCCTACAAGGAGCCAGCATTGAACCTTTTACCAGCAGCTGCATTGCAGCAACGCCTGCAGAAGGACACTGTGTCCCCTCAGGCCAAGGGCACGCTCTGATGGCATCAGAGAATAAAAGCAGGCATTTATTTGAAGGGCCTTCTAAGGTACACCCTGGGCAGTCAAAGCCTATGAGATGGTCCAAGATGGACACTGGGTCATGGGTTCTTTGCAATGTTATGAGTTTGGTCCATTTGCATATCAGGATTAATTTTCCAGTTATAATTTCAGTTAATGATGTAATTACCTCAAGTTTGCTCCTCCTCTTGAAAGGCTTTTAGTTTACACATTTTGGGGCCTGGGACAATTAGGGTGTCCTTGAAGAGCAAACCTAGAGAGGGTTTATTAAGTCTAACCAGTGTGAGAGAACAGCAGCTGACAGGCCACATGAAACTTCAGGGTACATATTAGGCAGTACAGGATTTGAAAAATATAAAAGGTAAAACCTAAGGCATCAACACTGGAGAAAAGAAGTTTGTACCCTGGAAAACTCAATTTTTAAATTAAGCCAAACTGTGCTACATGATGTTAATATAGAATTTCAATTAGTGTGTACAATTTCCTGTCATCTCTGGCCAAGCCGTTTTCTCAAACCAAAGCTGCTCCTTGCTTGCCTGTTTGCTTGAAGAATATGAAGATGGAAGCAATTTGTTTACATAATTTGGTTTAATATGATGACTAATGGTCTTCAGAAGATATGGATTGGGTTTGTCAGGCTGATTATATCTGAAGCATGACTGAGGAGGGGCTCTTCCAACTGGCTTGATCAACACAGATCTGCAGGACCTGAGATGGTCCTGGGCTTTTCCAGGGTAAATTCCAGGTAGCTTCACTTTGCTAATTAAGTGTAGGATGGGTTTGTTTAGTTGTCTAGGGCAGTTTGAGTTCCCTCCTCCCAGGATCCTGTTCCTATTTGTACAAGGCAGCAATGACTGCCTGGTTCTGTTTCCATGAAAATTGCAACCCCCCAACCCCACCCTATGCCCCGTTGAGGTATTCACACCCTGCATCCAATTCATCTTGCTTTGCCCTCTTAGGAGAACTGCTGGCTGTGCAAATCAACTCACCCAGAGACTGGGGCTTTTCAGTGGTGGGTGGTTTTGGTTCAGCATTGCAGAATTTCACTACATCTGTGGCTCTTGCCTTGGTTACTGTGGATGGCTGACCCCACACCCTGCAGTGCCAAAAGAAAGCTTGTGCATGGTGGCCAGAGGGTCACTTTTCTGAATACCCTTCCGTTCTCTACCCCTTGGCCAGTAGTTTTGCTGTGACTCATGTAAATATTGACATATGCTACGGACTTGCCTTTGTGCTTTCATTCCCTGCTGAAAAGACTTGATGTTTTTCTTCTAAGTTCTCCCAGTCTTTTTCCTCGCTCTTTTCTTTTACACAGCCTTTCTCTGAAGAGCCTGGAAGAAAGAACCTCTTTCGTAAAGGCTGTTTGGCTTTCTGGTTGTTTTTTTTTTCCTGGAAATGTTAACTCCCTGCACAGATATTCTGGGAACTTTTCACTGTTCTTTTACTGCGTGACACAAGAAACTAAAAGAGGAACATTATCTCTTCGAGGCAGCAAGTCATTGTACTTGCTTCTAAAAGCTGATCTTGTTTTGTTTGACTCACTAGCTGTTTTATTCTGGCAGTGATGCACTAAAATATCCTTGAGCTAGCTCAGTTGCGCTTGCTTTCCTTTCTTTTAGTGCCACATCTCTTGCAGTCACACTGCCCTCACCATGAACAAACCTATCAGCATCTGGCCCATTAATAACAGCTTGTTATGAAATAAAAATTAATCAAGCACTGCGATTATTGTGCAGCATTTCCCAGGACTTATTACCCAGAGTGATTGTGCAGACATCTTGTTGCATGGGGGTAAATTGTAGTTTGGTCGGAATTAACTCACAACAGCTGCTTTATTGCTGTGATGTATTATTATTTATGTAGGATGAAAGATGTGAATAGCACTTGAGCACAACAGAGCTGTGCACAGAGGAGTTTACAGGCTAAGGGAGAGGCAAGGCTGGAGCAGAGGATGATAAAAAAGGGACTGGGGTGTGTGCTGCTGCAATTCATAAACTTCAGCAGAGCCTGTGTTTTTCTGAGCTTCTTGTTCTTCCTTACATAAGGCACAGTTATAAGCAGCATTAATCAAGGAGGTGAAGAGTCCACAGCTTTGTCTTTAATAACATTGAAGAGTTTCTTGTTTAACTTTTTCCCTGTGGACCCACTACTCAGATCTGGCCAAGTTTCACCCTGTTGAGGAGCCAAACAAAGCAGATAAAAGAGGGATTTATGTCAGAGGAACAGCAAGTATATTTTCTTCTCAGAGACACAATGATTTGGTACAAGAGTGCATATTAAGCATCTTAAAATAGCGTTAAGCTGTGTGCTGATCTTTACTCTGAAGCCACATTGCTCAGCTACTTGTACAAATCCTGCAAGATAACAGAAGGTGCTAAACAAGTCACTGGGGAAAAAAAAAAAAGATAGAAAAGTGACATATCTTTTAAAACATAAGTAAGACCAAATTGATTTGCAAAGGAAGAATACAACTAATTACACAGTCAGAGCTTTGCAAAGTGTCTGTGTACCAGAGTATGGAAAAGTTTGGGAGCAAGAGTTATAATCCCTGAATGGGGAAATGCTGAATGCCAGAGTGATTCAGACCAAGGTGGACTTGTGTGAAATAGACCCTCGAAGTCCCACAGTCTGTTAAATATTCTTCTCACCCTTCTAAATCTTCTCACCCACTACATCACTCTCCAATATATTCACCACAGCCCCCTGCCAGTTTCAGTGTATACTCTGCTGCAATGCCTTAATTTTTCTGAATGTGTTTCATGATGTGTTTTTGCCCAAAGAAGTGCCCACGGATCTGCCATCAGGTGCACTTTGCCTTTCCTCAGCAGAGTTTTTAGCTTTTAAGAACACTTCAAACCTGCCAGGAACAAAATGGGATATGAAGAACCAATTTCAATTACAGTGTGTGAGGCGGTTTCCCGGCAACAAGAGTATTTAAGAGCAACAAAAATTAACATACCTTCAAAGAAAAAGCAGCAGCAACAGCCACTGTTTTTCACGGTGTAATACTTTGTATTCATTAAAACGTAGTTTCTGAGCATTGTTTCTGCCTCAAGGCTCAACCCCAACTCATCTTAAAATCGTGTTTCTCCTTTCTTCACTGAAAAGTACTTAGAACTTCATAAAGAGACACAGGGAAAGGATGGAAAGAAAGAGACAGGCTGGACTGGTAATATAATTCCTTGGAGCTAAGGTACTGACTTCAATCTTGCAGGAATAGCAAAACTCAGATGCTCTCTCAAGGAATAATCCCTTCTCCTTTAGAATCCAACTCCTGTTTTGAGCGACAGAAAGAAATACTCCACCTTAAAATTGCCTTTTTTAAAGCCTTCTACCCCTTTTGTCAGTGTACATCCATCCATACCTATTCTCCCTGGAAAATAATTGCTCTCCAAAGCCTCTGGTTTGAGTGATAAATCCAGGAGAATCTGTGCTCTGAGAAAGAGCTGTTTCCAAACAGAGTTAATAAATCAAAAATATTGTGGTCCTGAGCAGGTAACACAGATTTTACCTGCAAGGGAGGGAGGAATGGTACTAGTATAGACCAGTAAGACCCACAGCATCCCAATAAGCTCCAGTGCAAGAGGAAACTGGGACAGGAGGGTGATTTTCAAATGGTTCTTTTCCCTTGAAGGAGTTACAGTGTTTGAGTTGCTCCTGTCTTTTAACACCTCATACTTGACAGCAAATATGTGTGGCAGTGATATCCCTGTCTGGGGTGGTACCACTCAGGTATAAATAAAAAAGTTAAGTTTAACATTAGACTGCTTAAAACGAAGAGTTTCTGGCTTGTTCAAAACCAACTGAAACCATTCAACCTCTTCAGCTTATTTCACAGTCCTTTTTATTCCCCCAAAGAATTCTTTCTCAGAGAAACATTTGAATTTTCAGCTCAAGTTGGACCAGAAGAACAAACCATGCACTTGTATGGCATCAGTTTGCATTTTCCAAGAGTGGGGACCAAGGTCATCTGTTGCATTGCACAAAATCAGCAGGACACAGATCACTTGCACTGCAGCTACTGCCCTGACAACATCAATCTTTGGCATTTTGGGATGTGCAGAGGTAATTTTGGTTAATCTGCTGTGTCTGGATTGCTAGATATCCAAAAACCCTGGCCAAATTACTAAATTCCATTCTTCCTCCCGTGTGAACAGCATTTCTGAACAAATAAGGGAAGATATATCAAGAAAATCTGTGGGAGAACAAATGTCATTTTAGGAGTAGGGACAATAAACATTTTGTTTCTTGGAATGCTGCTGATTGACTGATGAAAAGCTCAAGGGGAACAGATTTATCTACCTGCATCAGTTCCAGTAGAAGGACAAAATCTTGCGCCACATGGTCCAGTGTTGAGCAAACCCACTGGCTTGGGCCTTCTCAAATAAAGACGATTTTAAGCAGTCACAGATTGCTCTAATTACAATAATCCAACAAGGATTTGAGCCACTTGCCTGTAGGCAGGAGCTTTGTTGCAGACAAAATGCTGCTGCAGAAATCCCTGTAGGTTTGGCAAGTGCCACTTTGGAGCTGCAGGAGCCCTGGGCTTTCTGGAAGTTGGGGGCTCAGTAGAACCCCCCAGTTTCACCCTGTGCTAGGACAACTGGATTGAATCCCCCAAGGTGAGACTCTGGAACTTTCCCCAGGCTTCTGTGTTCACTGCAGAAGTCACCTTGGAGCAGTTGAAGTGGCAGCTAAAGAAGCTACAAAGCATAATGAAATTATGGAGATAAGAGTGGATGTAGCTGCCATTTCCCCTTCCCTCAGGAGAGCAGAGAGGAGACCCCAGAAAGACCCAGGAGCTCAGATTCCCAATAGGTGAGCTGTCAGCAAAAAGCCTCTGGGAGTAAGATATTTGCAATTTAAATAGATTGAATAAAAGGCAAAGGGCATGAGGAATTGGTCAGCAAGGAGATAATTTGTTAAGTTCCTTCTTAAAAAAAAAAAAAGGTTACTTGACCTAAATTCTGCAATCCCTTAATTCAACATGTCCTCTTCACAATATCCCTTCCACACAAAGCCACAAATATATTTAATTTACTCTGCTGAGTGGCAAAAATCCCTCCAAAAATTTTTTTCTTCCCTCACCTCA
Source organism: Aphelocoma coerulescens (assembly GCF_041296385.1). Lineage (NCBI taxonomy): Eukaryota > Metazoa > Chordata > Aves > Passeriformes > Corvidae > Aphelocoma > Aphelocoma coerulescens. The sequence goes on along the minus strand of NC_091014.1, from coordinate 4,608,406 downwards.
CCTTCCTCACTTGCTCATGGCTCTTTGCAATATCTCTATGTCCCTGCAGCTGCAGTGGAAGTGAGATGGAGCAGTTTCCCTCCCCATCAGTGTTTATTCACCATCACCTCCTAGGCCATCACTGAAACTGAATTCCTTCACAGCTCCAGCCATCCAAACCTGGAAATGGATTCTCACCAGGATTTTCAATCCAGAAGGGAAGAAAACTGATGTAAAGCAGGAGGGTGAGTTTACTCAGGGCCATGGCATTTGTGTGAAGCAAGATTTGGTTGAGTGATGGAGGCTCTTAGTTCTCTTGAGGGGCTGTCTTGAGGCTGATGCACCAAATCCACAGGAACCAAGAACTGTGACCACCAAGAAATGTACAACCAGCATTAGAACCCCTTGTACCAGACATTTTTTCCTGAAATAGGGGTGTGTACCTAGCTTTAATAAAGGTGGCTCCCAGCTTCCACAATTTACAGTGAAGTAGATGCTGTGCACAGAAGATAAAATGGTTTCTGAAATGGGTCAGCTTGTGGGCAGTCAACACATGGTGAGAAGGTGTAGTAGTTTGAAAACAAACCAGTGGGAGGCACCAAGTCAGAATAGCAATTTAACAGGGAAATTAAAAAAAAAAAAAAAATAAAGGCAGAAAACACTGGTTTAAACTGACAGAGTCAGGATACAACCTGACACCCTGTTAGTCAGGGTGGTGGTAGCAGTCTGATAAAATGGTGGCTGCAGTCCTCCTGAAGGGATGGATGTGGTTCTGTTGAAGCGGTGATCCTGTAGAAGGGTCTGTTCTTCCTTAGAAGGTCCAGTGGTGGCTGTGTAGCTCTCATCTGTCAAAGAATGGTTAGAGGATCAGGGACATGGATCATTGATAAAGCCAGATCAATAACAGAGCTGTACGAGCAAAGGCCTGCATGAGCAAAGGCCTGCATGAGAAACAGGCCTGAGAACACCAAGGTCTAATCCTCATCCCTTTGTTACAACGAGTTCCCATGTTCCTACATGTTTACATGTTTTAAGTTTATTAGGAGTTCTCCACCCAGTTTTATGTATAAGCTCATGTTTATGTATTTCCCTTAATTGCTTATGTATTAGTTCAGGAAAGTTCTTCCTTCCTCGATGCCCCATTGGTTGACTCATGTAATTCCCTCCCTTAAGTTATCCCTATTGGCTATTCCTCTGTTGTCTCCTCCTCCTCAGTCAATCCCCATTGGTTGTTTCCCTTTGTACCACCCCTGTAGAGGAGTGGAGTTTTAAGGAGGTACAGTGCTGTGCTGATAAGATGTACCTAAGAGAGAGGAGGGAGAACTTTGATTTTTCAAGTCAAAACATAAATAATAGAAGCTTGCCAAATGTGTCTTTTATCTAACCCAATTATGTAGAAGTAAGAATGAGCCTTTGTAAGTTTAAACTAATTAAAGAACTGATAAGCTTGTACTCAATACTATATAAGTGCCTCTGTATTGCCAATAAACGAAGCTTGCTTTATCAATCACATTGATTGGCTGCATGTCTTCCCCCCGCCAAAGTCAGCACTCATCCTCTGGAAATCCAGTGGAAAAGGGGGGATGGTGGTGTTTGGAATCTCAGATTATATCCACGATGAGATGCTTGGTTCCTCCCTCTGGGTGGAGCATCTCACAATGGGGTAATGAGTCATGAGGCCAGGTGTTGATTAGGCTCATTAACAGAAGATAGTCCGGAGGGAGTTATCTCTGAGTCATGGGGCAGGACAATGATGGGCCATTAACAGCAAGATAGTCTGGGGGGAGGAGGCAGGGAAACACTGCCCCACCTGCTTTCCACTGCTCATGAGGATGGTAATAGAATACACCTCAACCCAGGACAGAAGGGAATGAGGACAGCACAGGCAGCAGTGGAAATTAGGATAGTGGGGGAAGAAAAGCTGCTGGGATGCAGAGGAAGCAAATGGGAAAAAGACTGTCTGAGCTACTACATTTGTAGTTGGCTAAGTTACATATATACATGTGCAATTGGTGGAAATTTTACAAAGTACTGTGAATTCAATTACTTCTGAGATGTTTTAGACACGATACGGAATGACTTTAGGATGGAACATTTAAAATCTAAAGGTAACAGTGGTGTGAGGAAGACGTAATGCTTCCTTTTTAACCATTGGTCTGCCAGTCAGTGTGGAAAAGGCTTCCTTACATGTAAAAAATATTGTGGTTCTTGTGGATCTTAATGAAAAATAATAGAAATTAAAAGCAGCAAAGCACAAACACAGCATGTGCTGATTTCTCACTCTGAAATTGTCTCACGGGCATATCTGTGGAGAAGGAGAGTCAGAGCCAGCTCTTGGACATGGAGGCTGCTGGAATTGGACCCAGAGCCCTGCCTGTGATACCCCAGGGGTGCAGAATTACCTTTTGGTGGGGAGTATGTCACCTTGTGGGGACACAGAAGGGACCTGTGCTCAGGGAGTGAGCATGGTGAAAAGACCAGCAGCTGGGAAAAGAGGAATATTCCCACTTTAAGACCAGGACAGGATAACTTATTTTACCCTCATTCTCCAAACAGTAAACTTTCTGTTTGCCTACAGTGCTGAGAAGGATTTAAAAATATTGCAAAGCTGACAAAAAAAAGACAACCTGGGGATGATGTTCCTGTTGTATCATCTTGCTGTTTGGGTGGGGATCCAGGTGAGTTTTGATTTCCTGGTGTAACCGAGACAAATTAATCTTATCTGTTGAGGTTGATGGTACAGGGGAGAAAAATACACATCAGCTGCCTCAACTGAGCAACTGGAAGATGTGGAGTTAGATACACTCACATTTACAGCCCTGACTTCATTAGTAAATTACTGTATAATGAACTGGTACATAGTAACCTTCCTATACTCTTCCATGGCTAATGCCCTGCTAGTATCTCATCCATAGGCTTATTTACAGTGCAGCCAACCTATTCCTACAACAGGCAGCAGCCTGGTCCTTCTTGGCTTCAATGTGAGCTGGCCTGAACCCTGAAAGTGGAGCTGGAGAGAAACACAGTGATGGTTGGGCGGGAGGGAAGCATTCGACCATTTCATTAACCCTGCTAATGGTTCAAAGGAAGACCTTAATGGCACAATCAATAACGCAGCCTGTGATCAGTTTGTTAGCCAGCCTGCAATGCTTTGCTTTTAATAGGGGACTCCCAGAAGGATCATGAACTGTTACTCGCAAGCAGTAATTCAGGGTGCATGGAAAGTATGACTTTGGGTCTTATTTTGAGTCTTTCTGACAAGCACAGCCACTTCCCTGTCTCCTTAGAGTGTTGCTGGATAACTCTCTCCAGCAGTCCCGAAGTTCTCTGTACCTCATCAGCCTGGCATTTCTGAACAAATTATTTGAATATTCATTTCTGTCCTTAATGCTTTTGCAGGAAAAGTGAGTCTCTGGGCTTGTCCACACTTAAAGCAGACCTGATGGTAAAGGACAATCCTTTATCAAATAATTACTAAAGAGGAAAGGAGCTCTTTTCTGTGAGGGAACAGGTTGCCCAGAGAAGGTGTGGATGCCCCATTCCTGGAGATTTTAGAGTCCAGGGGGAGAAACCTGGTCTAGTGGGTGTCATCCCTGTCCATGGCAGTGGGGTTGGAACTGGATGATCTTTAAGGTCCCTTCCAATCCAAACCACTCTGTGACTCTGTGGTTCTATGATGGGACCCCACATTCAGTGCTGGTGTTTTTTCACAGGTTCTCCAAACACTGCCTCTGCTTCAGCTCCAAATCTGAGGCTGTGCAGGTCTAATGTGATGGCACCAAGCACAACCTTCCATGGCCTTCATGGAGCTCATCAGCTCAGATCAGCTGCATCTCTTCAGTCCAGGTTCCCATCTGCCTGGAAAACCCCATGAAGACACGTCCAAAACAGGCTCTGCCTCTTTGTTTCTCTTCTTCTCCTTTTTCCTTCCTTTCCTCCCCTTACTCTCTTCAGCAAAGGTTTCTCACTTAACTGAAAAAAAGCTGCCAGACACCTGCTTGGGTGCGAAGGCACTCTTGAAACTGGTCCAAATCCTTCAGGCACAGAGCAGTGCTTCCCTCTTTGGAGGCACTCTGCCCAAAGGAAGGTGAGCAAGGAGAACCCACATGGGAATATTCAATATTTTAGGTGGATGCAAAACAGCAGAACAATTTTTTTGTGTGTGTGATCTTTCATTTGTAAGAAATAGGGATGCCCCCTTTCTGCTTTACTGGTTAGAATTTTATCTTCTGGTGTTGACACTCAATAACTTTACACTTATTAGCTGCCTGTGAGATTTTTCATTGTTGAGGGGTTTTTTATCATTATTTAAAAGATCAGAGTGTGTGGAGTTTTCATTGTCACATTAAACACACTGAGTAAATACAGTCCCTGAAACAGGAGATTTTATCTGGGAAGCTTTGTGGGGATCTGTTAATCCATTGCTTTTCCTGTTTCACATGTTCCCTCTGTTCCCTGCCCTAGCCTTGGCCACTCCCTTGGTTTCTCCCTATTTGCTCCTGTACCCCAACCCTGCCCAGGGATCGCCCCTGGGCCCCTGACAAAACCACCCCACACCCAGACCTCATTGTCTCTCTCTGAACATCGTGGGGACAAGATGTGATTAAAGCCATCTCAAACCCTCATGGGAGACCCTTCTCTACCTCTTTTACCAGCACTGCCCTGTAACGCTGCTGGCTGCCGGAGCCAGATCCGAAATGGACTCCGGGATGTGCCTGATCGCACGGCCCGAGGAAAGCCTCGCTGAGCTCTCAGGGAGCTGCAGCCTGCTAGGCAGAGTCCAGCGGTTACAACAAAGCTCAGATGAAATTCCCATGGCTGGCAGTTGTTCAGGTGAGCCCTCTCTGCCAGAGTACAATAGCAAAGGATATTCTTCCTTCCTTTACCCTTCTCTTCATTATGCATGGGAAGGAGGGGAGCGGGAGCAAGGCAGGGTCATCGTGGCATTGCATTTTTTCCTCTGCAATGACTTCACTGAGCACGAGTAGCAAAGCATTCCCTGTGAGCACAGCACTCAGCACTGATATTACTCCTCCAGAACGATATCGTACGTGACCTGCTCCAGGATGCAGCCACTTGCTAAGACAGCTAATTTCTTTCCCTTGCCCTCACACAGCAGAAGAGTGTGTAAGAAGTGGATGGAGATTATGCAGCTTCCAACCCAGAAGTTGTCATTCCTGCTGGCATCAGCTGAGAGAGCCTGCAGTTAATGTACCCGAGCAGTGGGGCAGCTCTCTAAAGGACGTGCTCTGTTCTATGGGGCAGAAGTTGTATCAGAAGGGGAAAAGCAGATTCAGACTTGTCTGTCAGTGCAGCCTTCATGTGGTTCCTGATGAAAACAACCACGTTGTTTTCAGGAAGAACTGAAGTATGAAGAACTGTGGGTGGTCGGGGCAGAGTGGGGATAATGCACTCAGCACTTCCTGAGGGCATGGAAAGGAGTCTGACATCCCATGGAAGAGCATCAGGTTTGGGAGAAGGGAATCAGTGAGAGGGATTAAACACAGGGTGTGTCTGGGCGTGGGGATGGCTCAGGGTTACACTTGCTCAGCATCGCTGTAACTGCTGTGCTCAATTCCAGTAAGAGATGGGGCTCCACGTGCAATGGCAGAGAGGTGGGAGGTACAGCTCAGGCACTCACCTGGAGCAGGCTGTCCGGGGAAGCAGTGGAGTCAGTATCCCTGGAAGTGTTCAAAAGGTGTGTGGATGTGATGGATCTGGCACCTTTCGCGGTTGGACTTGATGATCTTAGAGAGCTTTTCCAAACTTAGTGATTCTATTCTATTCTATTCTATTCTATTCTATTCTATTCTATTCTATTCTATTCTATTCTATTCTATTCCCATCCATAATCTTAATTCTTTATTACAGACAGGTCTCTTAGTCTTCAGAACATGTCAGGGCTTCGAAGCAAGGTACATGGTTCTGACTCCTCCCTCAAGGCCCCCTCCCTGACAGTGCTAAATGGCTTTCACATGAAAGAAAACAGGGCTTTGCCAGACTCCCAACCCTTTCCTTTTGTGTTTTGCCAAAACCCACAACCATGCAGCCAAACGGATGGAAACTGAACTGGTTCCATGACCCCTACCTGAATTCAACAAAATGTGAAATAATTTGGATGAGAAATAATGTCTGTGTGATGGATCACAAAGAATGTCATCAGATGAATGAGATGGTGGTAGAGACAGGGAAAGGTGTCAAACATTTTGCTTCCTTGTTCTCATTTCTCACTGAACACTCTCTGGTTGTTTTCTTAACAGGAACTGGTGAAGTTCAACTCATTAATGCCTTAACTAGGATTGTAATCCAGAGGTTCTTTATAATGATAGGTAGGAGTGGAGCCAGAGGAAGCCATGAAGGTGGTGGGAGTGATGAAATGTCTTCTCTATGAGGACAGAGTTGGGATTGTTCAGGCTGGAGAAGAAAAGGTTTCAGAGAGACCTAGAACATCTTTCAGTGCCCAAAGAAGGCTTAGACAGATGGGGACAGACCTTTTAGCAGGGGCTGTTGTGACAGGGCAAGGAATAATGGTTTTACACTGAAGGAGAGTTGATTTAGGTTAGATAAAAGGAAGAAGTTTTTTACAATGAGGGTGGTAAAACACTGGCACAGGTTTTGTGTGAATGCCCCATTCCTGGAAGTGTTCAAGGCCAGGTTGGACAGGGCTCTGAGCAACCTGATGTAGTTGAAGGTGCCTTATTTGATCTTTGCCCCACATGTCATTCAGCAGGGACATCTCTCTGCAGCTGGGACATGAATCTGCAAACCCTTCTGCACCTGCTTGGGGCAGTTCTGTCACTCTTAAAGCTTTTTACTCCTGCATCTGTGCTGAAGATGTCTGCATCACATGTTATTTTAATTCAGTGCTCAGGCAGGGTGGGAGACAGTTCTGAGGAAGAGACACTTTGTGACAATACTATTATAATTTTACTTGAGCACATTTTCCTCTTCTGCTAGACTGGTTTTCACTCCAGCTATATTTCTTTGAATGTGACAGATTTTTTTTCTCTGTGTTTTCTTTTTGGTCCTATCCTCTGTTTAAAAACAAGGTCATCAATAATTTTAGATGAAATGCATTTGCTGTAACACTTCAGGATAACATGGTTTGAATATTTTGATTGATTTATATCTATAAAAAACAAACTGCATCAGCTGTTTGTCTGTAGAAACCTTTGTTTTCTTTAAAGGTACGAGCCTTGTGCCTCATTAGTCTTCCTGAGCTCTCCTTTTGGTATCTGTTGTGTTTCACACATTTTTATAAGCTGTCTGCCTCTAATAAATGAAATTATACTTCAGCTGTAAAGTGTTCCCATAAGCAATCAAAGAAATGCTGCCTTGTAGTCTCTGAGAATAAGCACCATCAGTACCATTGTCACATCATCAGGACGTAGCTCAGCCTGGTTATTAGTTCTGTGCTGCTCTGACAGCTCTGGTGGTGCAGCATCTCTCAAAAACCAGTGCTGGAGGAATCAAAGAACAGAGGATCAGCCTAAGGTGTCTGGCACTGCAATATCTTGGCTGATTATTAGAAGGGTATCTTGGTTCTGCATAAGCTCTTGACTGATTTTGTTCAAGGATCAGAAGCCAAAATTAAATGAGTTAGAAGAGGAAATCACACACAGGTTTGTTATCATGACTGGGAACTCTCAGTGTGAGTTACAAGGTCTGTGACAGCATCTTCGGGGAGCTCCAGAGAAGTTCAGCTAAACCTCCACAGGCAGAAATCGTCTGCTTTTGCTCTCGTTTCTTGTTACAAGGAGAGAGAATTGAAAGGATTGGGTTTTTTCCTGGGACATCCTCAGGTCAAATGGGAAGATGAACAACGCTGTGCACGTGTTCTGGTGTGCTCCTTTATTGCACTTATGATACAAACCAGAGGAAGAAGATGGGCCAGCTTGTGACATACATCATCATTTTATTTCAAATGAAAGCTGGCTGGCAGCTCCCTGTTTTTCTAGCACTGATGGCAGTTTTGAATCCCTGTGGTTTTTACGCAGCTCTCCCAAGTTCATGGCAACGTTCAGCAAAGTTTGGGATCTGGCACCCTTTGCTTCCAACACCTTTCCCTGACACTGCATGTCCAATGCTGTATGTGTAAATGAAGCCCTCTGCAGTTAACATGGAATTGTTTAGGTTGGAAAATACCTCCAGGACCACTGAGTCAGACCATTGACCCAGCACTGCCAGGTACACGACAAAACCATGTCCTGAAGTGCCACATTCACACTTTTTTTGAACACTTCCAGGGACAGTGATTCCACCACCTCCCTGGGAAGCCTGTTCCAAGGCTTGACAACTCTTTCAGTGAATTTTAATATCCAGCCTAAACTTCCCCTGGTGCAACTTGAGGCCATTTCTTCTTGCCTTATCACCTATTCCTCTTGTCCTATCCGTGTTCCAGCCCCTGCAGCTGTGAGGGTGAGATATCCATGACAGACACATTCCAGCTCAGAGCTGAGGGCACACCTGGGTGTGAGTGGAATCGGCCCTGTGAGACCCAAAAAGCAGCACAAGAGGTAAGGACAGAGCAAGGATGTTGCTCAGGGCAAGACTAAGAACAGCACAAAGTTGTCTTTAATATTTCAATAACTTCTCAGCTTTTCGTTCACTTCAGCTGGGGGATCCTTAATTATAGACAGTATTTTTGCCTTTTCCTTTTCAAATGGGGATGAGGCAGAAAGGAAATCAGCATTCAGAACTCCTCTCTACTTACGTGCACATCGCATTGCAAAAATGAACATTGTGTCTGGTTCAGTTGAATCAACTTTGTAGGCAGATTATGTAGTAATTAAACCACAGATAGATCTTGGAGGCAAAAGAGAAAATCCCACTGACTCCAGTTTACCCTTTTGTAACCCATCCTGGGAAGCAGCAAAGCATCAGAAAGCTCTCTTTATTTATGGATGTATATGTGTGTATATATATATATATATATGGAAAGCAGATAGCAATTCCTTCATTTCCCCACTCTCCCTTTCTGCTTGGAAGCCTGTTTACAGACACAGTCAAAATCCTGTTCTGAAATAGGTGATTGTGTTCATTGTTCCAGAACACATAATAGCAGAGGTAAACGGGAACGCTGAGGCAGAAACAGTTTAAGTTGTTCAAACAGGAGGAACAGGGAAAGCAGCAAATAATTGTCACAACCTAAAGGCTGCAGAGTCCCTGAAACCACCAAGTCCTGCACTCTGCGAGTCTCCCACACTTGTTGAGCTACTGTAATGTCTTGGCTGAGTCATCAGGACCTGAGGTTTAGCCACAATTCCTAATACCTGGTCTAGATCCATCTAAATTCTGCATCAAAATTCATCAAATACTGGTTTTATGGTGACTGAATTAAGTTTCCTAGGGCCACAGAAATCATTCTAAAATCACAGTTCCCTCCATGTTTGTGTACAGTGGTCAGCTGGGGTTATCTCTTGGATTCCTTTTGGGAAAGAAAATCCAAGGCTTGGTGAACTGGCTTCAGGGAACAGGTATTTACTATGTCCTTCCTGCAGGGACTGTGACAAGCCAGGACAGGGTGGAAAAGCCAGGCAGAATGGGCAAAATACCAGTTCTTGCAGGGCTTGGTCAGGAGCAGAGTTACCAGAGGATGAGACAGGAAAGGAAATAAATGTCCAGATCACTGCTAAGACACAAATGGATGGTGATATCCCCACCCAGGAGCCCCGGGGCTGGCAGTCCAACCTCCAGTGTTGGAGGAGTAGAGGACAAAAATTTGGCCCAATTTCCTCAACAGAACCATCCAGAGTCCTTTATTTTGGTGTCCAGCCTGGTTCCCAGGAGTGCACAGTCTCCCAGAGGTCCTCCCCACACCAGACCTGTCAGAATACTTCAGATGCCTCCAAGATATCTTGAGTGATGTCAGATGAGCCTTTTTTCCATCTAATATCCCTTTTTCTCCTCATTTTGTTTTCCCCATATCAGTGGAATGAGCTCAGGTCTCTCAGAGCTGCCTGGTCAAACCCACTCATGTGTTTTGGCTTCCTGGAGTTATTCAGAGTTTTCTGCACAAAGGAAAACCATCAGCACACAAATTTTGTGCTGACCCACCTGCCCCAGCAGAGCAATTAAAACCAGAATTGTGAAAGAGCAGTATTATTGTAAAAACACAGCACAACCTCTGATATGAAACAGCACCAAGAATGGACTTGTCAAGCACTGTTAGTTTTCCATTTTATTTTTCCATAAAAGAGGGAAAGAAGGAGTGTTTACAAGCAAAGCAGTCTGTTCTAAAGTCAAAATACTCTGTCTGATTATGCTCAGGGACCAAGCAATTAACAATGATCAAAGAGGGTAATTGTTGTTAAAAAGTTAATAGGGATAAAAATATCACTATATTAATTTTTTTTTGGCATTTTCTCCCCTCCAGAAATAAAATCATAATTTGTCAGCATCTGAAAATATGATCCTCATCACTGATTGCCTTTCTTTGGGGGCAGAAACAAACAAAAAAAAAACCACAAAAAACCCCAAGAAACAAAACAAAATAAGATGAAATAAGAAAAATTCTTCAATTAATCCCATTTTTGCCAAAACATACCTTATTGGGTCAGATTTACAGATTGCACAAGGTGGTTGGCTCAATTACTGCAGGAAAAGAGTAATTCTGAGAACTAATTAAATATGCTGGTATGCAGATGGTTAATTGGATTAATAATTACCTTGCATATGTAAAAAGAGGTTTTATGTTTGCACAGGCAATTTTTTATCAGGATTCTCCTGGGATTAAAAAAAAATCATGCTAATAAATGATTTTTTCAAACAGTAAGATAATGTTGCCTTGGTTTTGACTAAACTTTAGAGTAAAAAGCTTTCTTCTCCCATCAGAAGGTAATTTAAATTTAAAAAAAAATTCACTTCCTTTTTTTTTTTTATGTACACTCACCTAGAGCCACTCTAGGGAAGAGAGAAAAGCAAAGCATGTTGTAATCTGCAGAAATCAGAAGACAATGGAAAAATCTGTTTTTAAGCATTTTTGGGGGGTGGGAACAAATTGCCATGGCAACTCTCTAAACGGATATGTCTTCAAGGAAATCATGCTGTTCTCTTGAAAAGTGAGATGCATAATACAACGGGCACTTGAAAGTTATCTTTGGAAGGCATGTGTACAGGAAAATGAGAAATATTTTATAAATTCAAACTTATGAAACATTCATGCTGATTCACTAATGTTTCACACGGCAATTATTCCACCCAAAGGCAGGAGCTGAATAACCTTGCCATGTATATGTGCATTTTTAGGAGTGTTTTGTGGCTGGGCTGATCTGGTCTATCAGCACCTTCCCTCTGCTTTGCAAGCACTCAGAGTTCCTTGCCATCAATATATAAGTTGCTGCTAACTCAGATGGTCGTTAAATCAGAGCCTGAAATATTTAACCCATTTCTTAAACCCTTTCTTTTCCTGACAGGCTGTGTCAGTCAACATTTTCTTACCAGAAGCATCAGTGACTGGTACCAGCATGCTGCAGAGTGGGATGAGAGGGGAGGATTTGACCTAATAACTTTTCTTGGAAAAGCTGTTCTTCCTGTTTTAAGCCAGTCAGATGGTTTGAGGCATTTGGTCACACTCAAGATTATATTTTGCTCACAGAATTGAAGGATTCTCATCCTGGCAGAACAACTTAAGAGTCTTACCTCAAGATTGAGACTAAATAATCTTTAAGGTGCCTTCCAACCCTAACTATGATTCCCTGCCCCTATTGAAAACAAGAGCAGTATTTTCTTTGCTATGGGTTATTTAGTTCCTAAGCTTCTGGCCTGAAGCAGTAATAAAATAAATGAGACATTAACTAATAGAAAGTGAAAAACAAATCATGAGCATTTATTTACATCCTTGAGATGGAGCTGCCTTCGTGCTTGTTGGTTCCTTCTGACAACTCCTGGGCTTTTCTTCCACAAGGCTGAACCATTTTAATTAATGCAACCCAAACAGCTTGCTTTATATAAACCAGATAGAATAACAAAATATGTCCTGACTAAAACCAAAATCAGCATCTTGCCCACAGCCACGTGCACCAGTTTAAGTGAGGTAATTTTAAAATGTCACCTCAGACTCACATTTTACAAAGAGGAGCTCTGAGGGTGGCAGTCACATTGCCAGTGCTTGGTGCTTAAATTTAAGGTGTCAGAACAACTATCACGTCTAAAAAGCAGCAAATGGATGGAACAATTCACTAATGTGTCCCTGAGGGTCTTCTCCACATGTCACTCTCCTGTACTTCAGGGAGCTGTGGCAGAGGCCACTGTGCCAAGTCAGGGCAATTAGCTGCGATTTCAAATACGGGGAGCAGATTTGTGAACAACTCACTGATCTTCTCTCCCACGTGTCTCTGCCTGGTACCCTTCAGTGAGTCAGTTGTCTGTTCAGCAGTTGTTCTTGGAAGGAGAATGACCACAGCAGCCAGGAGAAGGAATCCCATTTGGCAGGTGGATCACTTGGTGTGGGAATGGCTGGGATGGAGAGGGCTGGCTGCAGAACAGGGACACAGCTCATCTTGGCTAAGCTCTCTCATGATACTTTCTCTTTTTTTTCTTCTTTTATTTTTTTTTAGAAAATATTTTGACAATTTCTAGCACAAGTTGGCCCTAAGGAGACATCAAAGTAGAAAAAATTACTGCTGATGACAGACAAAAAGACCAGAATACTTATCAGGGATAATAATTGCTGTATCTGAAGAACGCCTAAAGCCAGATCTGGAATTCACAGCTTGAACAAGGGCTCAGAAAGGAATCTGGTTTGAAAACTCATCACCCAGTGATGTGGAATATCCCTGTGGTCAGTTGGGGTCACCTGTCCCAGCTATGCTGCCTCCTAGTTTCTTTTGTGAGCCTCCTCACTGGCAGAGTGTGAGACAAGGATAAAAAAAGTCCTTGACTTAGGATAAACACAACTTAGTAAAAACCCAAACCATCAGTGTGTCATCAACACCATTCCCATTCTGAATCCAAAACACAGCACTGGAACAGCTGCTGAGAAGCAATTAACTCTACCTGAGCTGAAAACAGGACAGTGACATTTAAACTAACCCAAACTATTCTGTGATTCTATGATTTTTTTTATATGCCTGGGGAGGTTAAGGTTGTTGTTTAAAGCTGTGGAATAGCAAAGCCAGGCCTAGGTCAGGGCAGCCCCCTGCTGCTCCTCCTGCCGTGTCTCAGGACGATGCTTTCTAAGCGGATTTCATTTGCTGTGGTCACGCTGTGAGCTGGCCAGAAGCTGTGCAGCTGATCTGGCACAGCCTGCTCCCAGCAGAGCCTGTCACCTTCTGTCACCCCTCTCAGGTGGGGCTGTCCAGGGCTGAAATGACCCTACATGCATCTATGGCCCTGTGCTGTGACCCCAAAGTATTGCTGAAGTCCCTCCAGCGATGGAGAGTCACTCTGTGCACGTGTGTGAACAGCAAAAAACACCCTGGGTGAGGGGGGGAGATGCTCTGAGTGCTCTGGACCATTCAGATGGGCTTTGGTTTCCCTTTACCTGGTCCTAGGTGACACCTTCATCAAGGTTAATGCTTCCAGCAAGAGGGCATCAGCTCCAAGGGGCAACTGTCAGGTGGGTTTACATGAACAAGGGTCTCACCCCACTTGTGTTTAATGGGAAAGAAATCAGCAAGATTCAGGAAGTTTGCCCAATCCATGAGATTTTTTTTTAATTTAAAAAATTATGGCATTTCAAAGATGAAAAGCTCATTTGTACCAGCCCACAGTTTTCTGCAACTAAAACATGGCTTTTGTGTACATGCTAAAGGAGTGTTAAAAATACTCCCCAGGAAGTCCTCCTACATATATTTTAAGAGTATTCTAGGATAGCAGGGACAGGGCAAATCTGTGTCAGTAATCCTGGCAGAGGCAAGGCAGAGATAAAGGTGTTAAATGGCCAAAGAAATTGTATAATTCAGTGGCGTTTCTTCTGATAAAGCAGTGTTTAATCTGACAGCCACAGGAACTGGGCTGTGACATGAGCGTGAGGCCAGGAAATGTAAAATGAAGTAATCACCCTGAAGAAGGAAATGCTTTGAATAACACATGATGCTGGAAATCTTCATTGCAGCATCGAATTCTGTTGTTCAGTGCCTCGTCCCAGCCATTTGCCATTAATTTAAATATTATTGAGAGAATTTAGGGCAAAAAAATATTTCAACAGTGCCTGCAGCACCATGATTATTCTTGCTAGAGAGTCTCACCGTCAGCCTCAAGAGTTATGGAATTTGATGTGACACATTTTTAACAGGGATGATTTTAAAATGATGGGAGAGGAAAGCTGAGATGAGGTGAAAGGTTTTGTGTAGGTCAGTGTCATGAATGGGATCAAAACAGACCAAGAGTTCTTAAAAAGGGGCCCTGGATTAAAATGAGTCACTGGAGGGAGGACTCTGAGACAGTCAAAAGAAAGACAGTATCTTGAAATGTGGGGAGGGAGGATTTTGGCCCTGCAGATGCTTGAAAATAAATTATTTTGCAACAAATAAAAGCAAGGCAAGGTAATAAGTGCAAGACTCAAAACCCAGGGGCTTTAAGTTTAATTTCTGAAAATGCATCTGGAATATGTAAACAACGTCTTCCACCTGTCCCACTGAAAGTGTCCCAGGGACAACCTTCAGCATGGATAAGAGGAGGTTTGATAAGCAGGACATCATATCAACATTAATGTATCTTTATCCTTATTCCACAAGGACCGAGTTGAAGCAGAGAGAAGAGCATAGTAAATAAAAATAATAAAGACAGGCTGCTGCTCCCTTTTGAGCTGGACTTCCTCTATCTAACATTAGCCATCTGAAAATGAAGCATCTGGCCTAGTGCAGACATCTGGACTCTCTCAATAGTCAGTAGAGAGAAGCAGCTCCAGAGGTGATCCATCACAGCTCTTTACAGGATGTGAATTGCCCTGGGAAGCTCCACCAGCTGCAGAAGGAACCTGGATAACAAGCTTAGCACGGAGACCCACCTGTTCACCAGCAGGAACCAGCCAGGAAAAATCCCATCCTTGCTTGCTATCATTAAAAATGGTCCTGGGTGGTATTGTTCCATTGCATGATCTGTCCAGAGCTGAAATAAGGTGCTTGCTGTTGATCACAGACAAGGAGATGTAGAGTTATTACAGAATAGGTGAAAGTCAGAAGGATGCTCATACTAAAGGCGATGCCATCTTTTCATTCCTCACTAAACTTCCCAATGCCCTAGGAAGGCCAGAACTCCAGCATCTGGTGCCTAAACCCCAACATCTGGATCCTCAGCTGAATTCCCTGTCCTTACTGGGGAGCTGGCATTGAAACCCTCAGGAAAACTCTTCATCCCTAGTGTGCAGTGAGAGGAAGGAAGGAAGGAAAGGAAGGAAAGGAAAGAAAGGAAGGAAAGGAAAGAAAGGAAGGAAAGGAAGGGCAAAACGTGTCACTGTGGGTGTGACAAAAGTGCCTTCCTTCCCCTGGGGATGCAGGGCAAATGCAAAGTCCCTTGCAAGGGAAGTTCCTCCCTAAAGTCATCGGGCTTTGAATTAAGGCCTTCATCCTCCAAAATGTCTCCTCCCTCCAACTGAGCACACTTATCCTGATTTCCAACTGAGACAGATTACAATGCCTTTTTTTTTTTTTAATTTATTTTTTCCATGGACAGGTGCAAGGGTGTCCCTCCAGGAGAAAGTGTGCTTCTCTTTATGCCCCATTAAGACTCCAAACCTGCCAGGCTATTTAAAAAGAAGCAGAGGCAAAAGAAAAAAAATGCAGAGGTAGACTTTATACCCCTGATCTCAGCTATTTTTCCTTGCAGAAGACCATCTTTGAGTACTATGTTATTGAACCTCCCTGTTTAATGACCCTTCTAATGCACTGCTATCAGGTAGTGCCATCTGTATTTGGGCAAATGTGCTCACTCGTCTGTTTACTCAGCATAAATTATCTTTATTTAAAGTTTAATGGAAGTTACATCTATTTGGACATCTGTACTTAACTGATTACTGGCCACGTTGGGCCGCCTGGTGGTTCTGCATGAACTTGCCAGCTGCTCTGAAATGATAAGGGGCTGACATATGTTAAGAGCCAGCAACAATCACAGTCAGGATGTACTTTTTTTTTTTTTTTTTTCTTTTCCTTTTCCTATTTTTGAGCTGGCAGTTAATAGCAGCAAAAAGAAATCCACCCACTCCCCCAACTGCCTCCTCCACCCCCATGTGTGTCTCGGCTGTCAATCCAAACCTTTTCAGAAGCACATAAGAAAAATATTCCCCCTCCATCCCGCCTGAGGAGTGAGTGAAGTTCTTTGTACTTTCCATTAAATCCACGTACAGTTTGTTACCTGTTCCATGCAGTGAAACACTTCTGGCTGTGGGAAGCCGGAGCCCATCTCGGTTCATCAGCATCTGCAGCTGATTTGGAAAGTTGCTGCCATCTATAGATAGGTATGAGGATTTGCTGGCACGGTTCGGGAAAAGGGTTGAGACGGCAGCAGGATTCGGGAAAAACAATCATGGAATCACAGAATAATTAGGGTTGGGAAAGACCTCTAAGATCATCGAGTCCAGCCATTGACACTGCCAGGTCCAGCCAGTGGTGAGCTGCACAAACACCAACAATCCTGGACCTCTGCTTCTGGTCTTCTCTGCGCCTTCCTCCCGTTACCCACTGTTTGCCACACTGCCAGATGGACTTGGTCTTGAAAGATACAGTTTATCTGGGAAGCCCATGGCCTGGAAATGCTAGTTTTTTACTAATTAAAAGCTTATTTGTGAGCGCAGACGTGAACCTGATGTCAGCTGCTACAGTGGATCTACTCTGGTTATGCCTTGTTACAGGTAGTCGAGATTATTGTGAAGACCAATTGACTTGGCCCTTGTGATCCACAAAATGCTGATTGTAGTTAGGTTTCCATTGTAGGAAGAGTGTTGGAGACCTCTCAGTTTCCATCCCATCCCAACCTGGGGTTGATACAATAGTGCAGATTGCCCTAAATTCAGCTCCCTGTACAGAGGGATGAGATACCACTATTGTTTGGGGGTTCCAACACTCATATGCCATACTCTACTGAGTATCAAAAAAAGATGGTTTATGAAAAGCTTCTTCACTTTTCCTCTGAGTTTTCAGGGTTGCTTTAATCCTTTAATACTTAGCTCATTTCTCTCGGGGTTAGGTGATTTCTACCTAAACCTTTTTTGGTACAAATTCAGCCCTGGAGAAAACATCTATCAGCTCCAATTTGTTGTGGGTATCTGCTGGCCTTCATGACTGGATTTTACTTAGACCCCAAAGATGGTCCTATTTAAATGATGGTCCATGGAGCTCCCTGGAAGCAGAACTGGATTTCTGAATATAAACTCCTAAAATCCCATTGTAAAGCTTCATAATTAATCAAAGTTGATTGAGTCTCAGTGAAAACTAAAAGCAATCTACTCTCAAAAATCAGGACTGTCATATGTATAGTCAGAGTGGGTTTAGAGTTTAATATCAGACACCCATTTCTGGAAATCTTGGCGGAGTGGAAAAGACACAAAACCAGCCTGTGCCTGCTGGAAGCAAAGAGGGCAATGGTTTTCAGCTGCAAAATAGTTGTAGGTTGAAAAGCCTTGTGCTTCTGAGGTCAAACCAAACTCTGCTTCATGGGCTCTCACCTGTAGGATGTGGGCTGGGACTGAAGACCAGATGTGGTCTTTGGAGCTTCTGAGAAGAAGAGATGGAACATCACAGATTGATGGAAGAGGTGTCATGGTTTTTTTCTCAGGGCTCAAAGGCTCTTCCCCTCTTGCTCAACCCCATGTGGAGTGGTGGGACTTGGGACAATTTCCATCACACGCCTTCAAAAATCCTGCTCCTTGGCTCCCACAGGGAAATGAGGAATTTTTCTCATCCACAGCCACATAAAGACTCTGGTCTGAGACAGAAAAGATCAGAAAAGCTGCCCATTCTTCTTCTGTGTCTTAAATGGAAGAAGAAGATTTGTCACTGGAGCCTCTTAGTCCATCACTTCCCATTGCAGCTGCCTTTGTCTTCTTTAGCCTTTCTGGTGGGAGACAGATACAGATGACGTGTTGTGGTTCCTCTCCTGCTGCTGACACAGAGAATTACTTTTATTTACTGTCATGATTACATTGCCATATGTTGTGTTTTCACCACATGGCTCCGTGTAGTGATAGATATGTTTGCAACCTAAAGACTGGATGTCTGTAAATGGACCTTTTTATTCCATGTTTGTGTATGGAGGTCTGATGTCTCTTCCCTTATTTTTCATCACCACAGCAGAGCTGGTGCCATCCAAGCACAGCCAGCCTGGCTGCACAGGTAAATACAAAACAGACCTAGAAAAATATGGGGGGTGTGAGACCTGCAGTTTCTAGAAGGAATAGAAAATAATTTGGTTCACATAGTTTAGAGCACCTGAAGTTCTGGGCATTTGTTGGAGGCAGTTTCAGGTCCTGTGCTTTGCATGGGGTGGTTTGGTTAATTGTTGGCATCTTGAGTGCTGCTCTGCTGGCAGCAATTCTTCTGCATTACAGCAGGAGGAATTAGATGTAAATCAAGCTGTTAGTGTTTTTTTTTCCCCTAAACTGAACATAGGGGATTAAATTAGCTGTAGCCCCAAACTCCAAACGACTTACACCTCTGTTTTGGTTTTAGTGTTTTAGTTGACATGACAACTCATTCTTAAAGAGCTTGAATGAAAATTTTTTGTCTCTCTGAATTTAACATTTGCTTATTTAAAAAATTAATTAAACAGTGATCTCTTCCCCCAGCAATAAATCACACAGAGCTTAGAGGCTCAAGGAGAAAAACCTTACAGTTTGGAGCTACTGTGAAACCACCCTACAAATAAATCTGCACTTTAAGCCAGGGATATTTGCCAGGGAGAAAATATTTTTGCTATCACAGAAAAGAATTTCTTAATGTATTCAAAACTTATGAGCTCCTATGTTACATTAATAGCTAAACAGTTATGAGAGTTTTCCATTTTAAGTGTTATTATGTTCTTATTTACCCTCTTATTTTTGCTTCTAATGCTCCTGCTCTTTCACTTCTTTTCTCTAGCTATAGACTTGTCTATTATAACAAGTAGCCCAAGTCTCTCACACACTCAGTTGTCTCCAGGGAACTGGAGGTCTCAGACCAAATTACCCTTTTATCACCACCAGAGTCATCCTCCTGTCTCCTGAGAATTGCAACAACAGCTCAGGAAATGACAGCCAGAGTTTCTTGGCCATGGATTAGGAATAATCTGCTCCTGAGATGTGCTGCAGGGGTCACCACACCGACTGCCACTGACTGTCAGGGTCCTGGGCGGCTGTGAGGATCAGTCACTAACAGGGCCTTTGACCCACAGTGACTTTCTCCAACCCCTGTTTCTGCTGTGGATCTGCTCTGTGGTCTCCTGCAAGCCTCTTCTTGTGCTTTGCACTGGTCTCCTTCTTTGCTCAGTGGAGGGAAGGATATGAACTTTTTGAGATCCTAGCAGGGAACTGGCAAAGTAAAATCCCCATGAGTGAATAACCAAAAATACAAACTTGCCCCATTAGGATCAGATTCAAGAAAACCCCTTAAAAACAAGTTGGAAAACCCCTCAATTTTACATTTGCATTTTACATTATTATTGCATTTACATTTGCATACAAAAGGTTGAGGTCACAAACACTTAACTGGGTAGGTGATTTTTTTTTTCCACACAGATTTCTCAGCCTGAGTTCAGATGTCTCAGAAGCACTTGGAAAAAAATGCCTTAAGGATGTAGCCTGACATGACAGTACGTGGAATTAGGGAATTAAAGTTTACAAAACATTTTGAGGTCTTGAGAAGTGTGCCACATCTAGCCAAAAAGGTATTATAGTGTGTCACATGAAGAGCAGCTAAGCATTCCTGTAAAATACAGAATGCACAGCAATAGAGAAAGAAAAGCACCAGATTGTTGACAGTGCAACAAATATTGAATTTGTTGACAATAAAAGGTGTGGGGGGGAGGAAGATTAGAAACATTTAAAAATGTCTAAATCATGAAAAGCTCTAATTTATTGCTGGTAGCCTCTTTGAGAAGGAATGTTGCCAAACAATCCAGCAGCAGCGTGAATCATGTGGAGCACAACTCCCTGGGAAATGGCAGGTGCTCACGTAGCTAACAAACACACTGCATAAAAACAAACCTCTGGCTGACTCTTATTAGACTTTTGAAGATTAGAAAAGCAAGTACTTGGCCCAGAATGTTAACTTGATAAGGAGTCTTTATGTGGTTTACCTGTCATATAAATAATGGATAGTTTCCCTTTACATGGCTCTTTTGGTTTATTAGTGGCTTCCATTAGACAACAGCTATGTTCCCAGGGATCTGCAGGGATTTGCTTTTAATAATAGCACAGCCTTCATCTTTTTCCCTTTTAAATTAGATTTTGATCCAGGTTCACTCTCTTCTGGCAGCATGAAGGAGAAAGGATCTGTCGCTGTGGGAACAAACCTGTCTCCCATGGGAAAATCACCTCACAGCACTCAGCTCTGCCCTGATTTAGCAACTCATGGAGCACATAAAGCTGCAAAGTCACCAGCCCCAAGCAAACTGCAAAGGGATGGGAGGTGGGTGGGGAAGCTGCACAGTTACCTGTACAGAGTGGGTAGGATGAGGTATTTCCATACAAGCAATGACTTTCTAGTCATATTCCTTTTCCTGGTTTGTCCACACCTAGACTCAGAAGATCTTCAGCAGCTTTGGAGTACATTCCCATTGTCCCTCCTGAAATCTGGGCTTCAGTGAAATGTGAACATAGGGAAGACAAACCTCAGCTACCCAGTTAAAACAAGGCAGTTGAATGGGAATTGGTTTTAGTCAACAGCAAAGTGATACATTGTGGTAAACCTCACAGAGGTGATTTCTGCAGCCACACAGTGCTATTTTAATGACTTACCCAATGCAGTTAAGAAATACTTAGAAAATTAATGTGTGAAGTAGCTAAACTGTGATACAAAGCACATGTTTAACAGGGTGATTATCTGGTACTTTCCTCAGGGTAATGTTTTTGTGATTTTTTCATCCAAATTTTGCTCAGTGCCATTGCAAGAGGACAGTAAACTTCCACTATAACAGTGGAGAATTTTAACTCTATTTAATAGGATCTCTGTAATTTTTCCATAAACATTTCAGCATGCCAAGTCAGTAAGAAACTTGGCAAGGACTGTCTTAGTTGGGCTTCGCTTTATCTTAGTCATACATGGGATTCTGCAGTCCTTAACCAGGATAGAGCCTTAAACACCGTCAAATGGAAGTCACATCACATCATTTTACACCAAGTGAGAGTCCATTCCTGGTCTTGACTCCAGGTATCTTTTACTCTTGTCCTTCTCTAATTGAAACCAATTTACTTGAAGATCTAGTCCAGGTCACAAATCAGACCTAGTCCAGGTTACAATTAGAAGCCAATTTACTGGTAAACCTAGTCCAGGTTACAAACCTTCACAGCAGTAATGGAAGCAGAGTTACACACATTGGTGCTGAAGCCATCTGGCCTTGCTCCTCAGCTTGCTGGAAGGGGAAGAGCCTTGTCCATCACCAGCAAGTGGGGACCATAATCAGAGTCATTAGACTCAAATGACATGTTCCACTGGAAAGGAACAGAAAGGCTGTTCTTTGTGTTAAATTAATGGCTGCATCTACAGTTAAAAGCCCCTCGTCTCCACGGCAGACAGGAACAATCATCTCACAATGGGGATAATGAAACCCTTGGCTGGGTGTCAAGGTTTTAAGTGCAGATCCACACTTACCCTTCATCGAGCCTGGATGTACCACCTCCTCCTGCTCTCATGTCTCTGACCCCCCAGCTGAAGCTTAGCAACAGCAGTGAGGGGAGCCATGTACATCCCCCAAGAATGATCATTTTCTTCCTCACCGTGGTTTGGGTGGTCCATCTGCAGGGTCAGTTGTCCTCTGGCAGATCACTCTGACCTACAGTTTATTACAAGTGGAGCAGATGTTGCAGCTGTGACTGGCAGTGGAACCAGAGATCTTCTTTCTCCAAGCCAGGAAGACTGGAGGGTGAAGAGCATAGTCACAGACAGGATTTAGTAGGACGGGTTCAGCCGCCTGATCCCACAATGGGAAAGTGTTAAATTTGGAGCAAAGGGATGCTGCTGCTTACATTATGCTGTTGGACTGACTGTGCTTGGTCAGGAGATATGTCTTAATTCCATGGTGGCCTTACCCCAGCTCCCAAGAAGTTCTGCTACAGGGATGGTCAGAGCAAGCTGACTATGTTGTGCCATCTATCTAATCTGTCCAAATCTCTTTGTTATTGAACATTCCCATGAGCTTTTTATCCCTCCTTCCCAGAAGACACAAAGCCAGCTCTATTTAATAGCAGCTAAACTCAGACCAGTGGTGGTCAGTGTGGAGGCAGGGAAGGCAGTAGAATTATGGAGCAAAGGCAAGGACTCTTAAGTGTTTGTTTGGGCTCTCACATCTTATGAGTATATTGCAACTGTTAATTCAACTTCCTTCACCACTCTGGTGTTGGAGGGAAATGCTGTAAAATATGCCCAGTTTACAGAGACCTGAAACTGTAGAGATCCCAAACCCCCTAAATCATGCAGATTTCTACATGTTTTCAAACTGGCACTCAGCTCTCTCATCCGGGGTGAAAGTAAGAGTCTTCGATGGCAGAGATGGGAAATGCAGCAATAGTTTTCTGGCTGCTCTGATGTTCAACATGGGCCACTGAAGCTTTAGCATCTAGGATGGTGTTTTTCCCACATGGAGAAGACCTGAAGGAAGGATTGTGCCCAGTCTCAGACTAAGTTCACATGAAAGTGCTATTGTCTTGCTCAGAGACCTCCACTTCCCTCCCAGCTCTTTGTCAGCCACCAAACCCATCTCCTGGAGAGACCGCAGGCGTCGCCTGCTTAAGAAAACACCCCCATAAATCATTTAGAAACTTATTACTAAGCTTATTATAAGGCATTATAACAAATCAGAACAAATAGTGTTGCTTAATAATAAGAGTTTTGTAACGAGATATTACGCCCATATATATCACCATGACGAGTTATGTGGCCGCTGTAGGATCAGGTGAGGATGATGGATCGACTTGCCTTTTTCCTCTTCTGATTATAAAGCCAGGCAGCTTGGATCCAGAATATTAAAGCACACTATAAAATACATTATTAATATGTACAACAACCCTCTTTTTACAGCCTTATGCCAGTTTATTGCTACAGTATCCTCCTGAATGTGACATTAATAAAACTGGTGCAGTAACACAGACTCTAAATTGGTAGTTATTGGTAATGAGGGTGCGATTTAGTAGCGGGGTTTGTTGGCAAAACTGAAGGCCCATTATTAGTCTGATGGCTGATTAATTAGTAATTATTCTCTGTCTGTTTTGTGACCCAGCCCACTGTTTTTAGAGATAGTCTCACAAATATGCAATTTTTAAGCTAATAGCCAAAACAGAAGTAAAATAACAGTCTGCTGCCTAAGCAAGGAGTGTAGGTTCTAAGACAAGCAGCAAGAATCCTCATCCTCCCTCCCATAATCCAGTGCTGTAAAATGCCAGGGATCTCCATATTCCTGACTGTGTGAGAGAACCAAGGCTGACAAATAAAAAGATTAATTTTTTGGGCACTTTGAAGTTGTCAGATGTGTGGATGAAGCTGCCTGAAGGATCTTCTAACATGGGGAGAGCGGAGAACTTCACTTCCCCCCAGGAATGTCATCTCCATTTTTAATACCATTAGATCTGAAAGCTGCTGCTTAAGAAAAAGAAGCCAGAGCAAATATGCTGGGGTTTTATGGGAAATTTTCATCCCATACAAAATCTGTTTTGATAAATCAAAAGAATATAATTAATGCCTCAATGGCATTTACATTGCATTTATGAACAGCCTATACAATCTGCATCCCATTTTTACAAAATATTTTCATCCATGATCCTTGTCCACAGAAGCAGCAGCAGCAGCACCAACAACTTCTGGACATCTTCCCAGGTTATTTTACCTGCTAAAATATAAACCATTTTCCTAAGTTGCCAAATGCCTTGCAGTTAATATATTCTTTTTTTAAAAAATGGGAAGGCCTGATCTTGTCAATACTTCTATGAATAAAATAACAAAACAATATTAACCTGAAAGCTTTTAAAATATTTTGAGTGCTTTGCCCAACAAAAAAGTAACACTCTTCTTTCCTTGTTATCACTAGAGACAGGATATCACCAAGGATATTTGGATGATCCTTCACCTGAGTAGGAGCTCTCCAAAAGATGCTAAATCCCTAATACTGCCTCTTCTCCCAGCTCATCAAGGTGATGTGATGGTTCCAGTCCCATCAAAAAAGGTGAAGAGCTGATGGCAAACAAGTAAAAGTGGTGTTTCCATGCTTATGTGTTCACTGCAGACAATTTTTTATGGAATTTGGTTTTGGAACATTCCAGCTGAAGTTTGCCATCATCTCTGAAGATATGACCAGGGTTGAGGTTCACTCTGAGGTTCACACTGTACAAAAAAAACCCCTGGAAATCTCAGGGATACATTTTTTTTTGAAGAGTAGTGACCATCTGAGGAAGTCAAGATCAAATAAGGCTCAGTGAAAAGCTGAGAGGATTTTTTTAGAGAGTTGGACATGAAGACAGAAAGCCACAGAATGTCTTCCTCCTGTGGCCAAGAGGATGTGTTCTCATGTGATAATCAAAGGAGGATTATTAGGAAGCCAAACTCCACTAATTGCTCCTTCCAAATCCACAACCCCTTTGCCATGACAGAAACAGAAAATGTTGAGAATTATCATCTTTTCAGAAGTTTCTCTTGACCATTCTTTCAAGTCCTATATTTTATCTATTCTACTGCTCATTTAATCATGGGCTACCTGTTAGCCTTCCTCACATTTCAAAAAGTGGGATTAATGAAAACTCATGTATTTTTCCTATTATTTCACACTGAAATTCAACTATTCTCTCTTGTAAGTGGTGGAGCTGAGGCTAAAGAACAGGCTGAGTTTGTCTTCACCAACATTTAGTGTTGCTCATATACCCTACATTGTATGTACACCCCAGGGTGAAGATAAACATCCCTGGATCCCGTGTTTAAAAATTAATTCATTTACATTTCAACCCCTTCCACAAGGACCTGACAAATCCAGGGAGACAGAAGAGTCACAGCCCATTAACATCTTGTCAAAACACATCTCACTGGTGCTCAGATGTCCATGCTGTGTGACAAAGGCTTTTGGGCCCAACAAATGAACAGCTGCCAGACTTAACTGCCTCGTTCAACCACTGCAAACACCCTAGATTTTCTTTATAAAGTTGTCATAGGTTTGTCATAGTCAAATCATTTCTCGTAACTTCCACTGCTGTGTGTCTTCCAGTAAACCTCCTGGCTGGCAAACCCAGATCCTTTCTCCCCATACAGCCATGAGAGGAAGCCTTGACGTGTGCTTGATGCATTGACACACAGCAATGATGTGTGTAATTTTTCAGTGTATCCTAAGACTTGGAATTGCTCACATTGGACTGTGAAATGATAGGAAGAGAAAAAATTTTCCCTGGATTGAAGGTGTTCAGTCCCATATGCTGAAGTGATACGACGTGGAGGACAATTCAATCAGGAATGTTTGGCACACTAAAGATATTACTGCTTCTCTGTTCTGTAACTAAACCAGTAACTCTGCTCCCTGTGCAAAACGTGTGTCAGACAAACAGAGGAGGGAAGAGGCCTCTAGCCCAGAGGGAGGGAAGAAGATGGCAAGGGTTAGGGAGAACTGCATGTTCACTGACTTTCAAAGGGTTCCCAAGTTAGCTGCAGGCTCAGGGAAGGGTGTTACTGTGATTGCACGTTGCTGTCAAAGGCAAGAGTGCCTGTTTTCAGGTTTTCAGGCTGTTTTCTGAAGACATTAACAGTTGCTGACTTGTCAGAAAAGTCCACGGTGCAGCCTGAAGGGGTTTTGAAATCTGAGATGAAAAAGACATGGAGGGGAGTTCAAAGTGATAAGACCCCAGCACTGCTATCTTGCTATCAGGCAGACACAGAGTGATCCACACTGGTGGGGACTGTCTGATCAACAAACCAAAGCAGGACTGGGCTGGAGCTGATGCAGGTTGTTTTAAATCCTTTTTCATCTCCTTCAAAGTAATGTTTTCCCTTTTCTCATTCCAACTCCTCATATCAGCGCTTGAAATAGAGTAGACAGGCATATGTCAGGAAGGAAGAAGGTGAAGTTCATACAGAATTGCTTTATAGAATGGACCGGATATCTCTACAAAAAATTGACAAACTCTTGTTTGGAATAAGTGAATAAATTTATTACTGCTTCAAAAAAGGAGCACTATGGAACAGGAGGATGGACAGGGCAGGGTGCCCTGACCTCTGGAGAGAAAAGAACCTTCATTTTACGTCTCAGGAATTCTACCAGTTATCAATTAAGGAGCTGGGCATGGTACAAAGTGGTCAGCTGTGAGGAATTTCTAACCAGAACAAAAGATTGAGTCAGTCCATGCAGCCACAGCAACCCCTGAAAATGCCAGGGCACCACGTCTGTGCAGCAGGATTTGTTCAGGAAAGCCACCACGTTCAGAAAATGCTCAGCTGCAAAGTGAGCACACACTGGAAGAAAAGAAGAACAAAAGGAGGTTGGATTCAGCAAATCACCAAAGAATAGCAAAACTGCAAAGGGCAGCTCAGCATCCCCCAGAAAGGACCCTATTGCGTTCAAAAAATACATCTCTCTGGCAGGGACTACAATGCAGTCTTTGGAGTAGCTACAGACTGAGACATGAATAATGGAATAAAGGGAAAAAATAAAAATGAGCCTTCAGGAAAGGAGTTGAAAATCCAAATTAGTCACTCTGGGCAGACTGCATCCTGCCTTCCCATAGTACAACACTCTTAGGGTGATCTGACTGAAGCCAACAGGGTGGTTGAGGAGCAACAGGACTTGAAAAATGAAAAAGGAATTTAGAATACAGTTTTTGTTTAAGAGAAATTATGGTAAGATGAACTGAAGAAAATCCAAGAAGTTTAAGAGTGATGAACACTCATCCAGTGAGAAATGTGTCAACAACTTTTATGCATCCTAAGCTCACTTTTTTCCCCTGCGGTTTGGTGCATTTCCAACATAAAATACAGTAAGAATGATTAATAAACAGGAAACCTCAACAACTAATTAGGGTAATTTTTTTGTGCTGTTTTAGTTATTGATGTTTTTACACCACAAATGTGAATCCAGTTTTTGGTGAGCCCAGCAGTTTAAGATGGGAGATACACATCTTTAAAATTAGCAAGGCTAAATTTTCAGAGGGTGGCATTTCAGTTAAGTCAATCAAAGCTATTTTTATCATTCAAATTCTACCTGCAGACCCCCTTCCTGTGTTTCATGAGCTGAAGGAAGGAACAAAAGTGTGGGATTTGTCTTCCATATCCCTAGTCACAATGTTGACGGACCCGTCTGAGCTGGTTGTCTAAGCTACATCATCAGTGGAAAGAGAAGAATACTTCTATAAATCTGATTCATGCAATTTATGTAAAAATCTCATTAGGATGAGATGAGTCACACCCTACAGATGACTACAAAGGGAGTCATGAGCCATGTGGGGACTGAGCTTTCAGACAGTCAGCATCAGATGAGGTAAAGTTCACATGTAGAGTACAAAAACATGGGGAGTTTTGTTTCCCAGATCTTTGGCTCACACGGCAGCAAAACTGGGTTTAGGGACTGCAAGGTTTCTGCAAGCCTTTGCAAGAAAGTGGCTGGAAATCTTGGGGTCTGATATCTTTCCATAAATTCTGACTCAGCTACTGCCCTAAACCACTAAACCAAGCCCATGGGGTACCAGCCATCCTCCCAGTCACGTCCAGCATCTCGCAGAATCAAGTCACAATCTGCTGGGGCTGGTTGGGGTGAAAAACTCTGTGATCCCAGTGAAACTTCCTGCGTGGTATAAAAATTTTCTGTCTAGTGTGTAGATTACAGAAATGCCTCAAAAGTCCATTCAAGCTTTAAATTACTCTGTATTTTCATTTTTTAAAAAATGAAGAGGAGAGGCCTGTGTTGCAAACCACCATGTTCTTGTGTTAGGAACAAGATCCATAAAGGAGAGCTAGGGGTTAATTTACATTGTGCTCTGATTCCCCATTGTTCAAAAGGTCATTTTGGCTACTGGATATGAAAGAAAACCCATGCCTGTGGCTCTAATAAGTTGGTTTGGTCCTGGACAGAAATTTCCGTATGACATTATATAAAAAATCTCAGTTAAAGCCGTTTAAAGTGTTGCTCTTCAATGCTCATCTGTTGTTCTGATGAATTTAAAATTTTTGGTACGGGTCTGTATTTTTCCAGCCTGATAAATGATGTGGAAGCAGGAGCATTTCTTTCTAACCCAGACAGGAACAATCTTGCTCTGTATGGAGGTGCCACTGGGTCACACTTCTCCCCAGCTCCCAAGAGCACTACACACACACTCATCCTGCTCCCTGGGAGGTTGCTTTGCCACTTGGGATTTCATCAGCTCCCAGGAACATCTCAGGACCAGAAGAAAGGGCAGCAAGCTCTGGCTTTGCCTTTGCAGCACAAAAGGAAGTTGGCAAATGGCCCAGACAATCTGAATCATAAAATAAAGTGGTAAATCCTCAGAGAGAGTTGAATATTCAGATTTTTTTCTATATTTGCTCTGCTCCATATGCAAGAGGAGTGAGGTTGGAGGGAATGGGCTTCCATGAACTGGTTTTTTTGTTGATCCTAAGTATCCCACATCTCCCTAGTCAGGAATTATTTGTGGAAAAGGTTTTAGTAATTTTTTCTCTGTTATGAATAATTGCTGCTTTTATTGGGTACTTGTACATGTTTTAAACAGTCACAGGCTTTCTAGGGGGAAAATCTCAGGACAAGTTCCAGTTTGGAAAGGCCCTCATGCTTGTTCAGAGTCAGACCAGGAAAGCTCCCATGCTCCATTTCCTGGAGTGGACATTCACTCCCTTTCCTGGAGGCTTCTAGTCTGCTACGATGTGAGACTGAAGGGAAAGAAGCAATCTTGATTTGCTTTTCATCATTTGTAAGATAAGCAAAATGTGTCCTATCTCACTGCACTGCTGATGTATTCTATCACAAATGAATGTGTGACAACCATTTAACAAAAGAAATATGTATGTTTTCCCTTTTTCATGTGTGCTTGAACAGTTCAGAGTACCTGAAGTTTAATTAAATAGTTGTTGCTTTTAATGTGAATGCCTGCCTCACAGCAGCAGTGTGATGACTCAGATCAGAAGGCAGTAAGAGGAGAGAACACTCATGAGAAATGAAACCCACTTCCCCCTTATCACCAAGCCACCATCCAGTCTCGCTGCAGGCACTGCAATGTTTTGTTCCTTACCTCGTGTTTGCTTCTAAGGATAAATATAACATGCAGGGTGTTGGTGTACTGGCTTGAAATTGTGAAGTACTAAGGATGTTTTTCTGTGTAGAAATGTATCTTGTGAATACACCGTTGAAAATACTCCTTAATAACCCCCTTTTGATCTGGTGTGACCTGCTGGACTTTCCACCTGCTCTCTGGCTCATCTCACACGCTCTTCTCTGGCTGGCAAGTGCATTGATACCATCTTAATCCCCCTGTTCCTGCCTTCCTTTCCTCATGGGACACAAGGAAATTGTTCATTGTGAGGGTGGTGAGGCACTGGAACAGGTTGCCAAGAGAAGTTGTGGATGCCCTGTCCTTGGAAGTGTTCAAGGCAAGGTCAGATGGGGCTTGGAGCAACCTGGGACAGTGGAAGGTGTCCCTGCCCATGGCAGGGGGAGTGGAACTGGATGATCTTTAAGGTCCCTTCCAACTCAGGCCATTCTAAGACTCCCTGATCCCAGAGCAGAAAGTACCCAAACCAGATATTGAGGCTTCAGACCTGCATTACAGACAAAAAATAACTCCAGGAGATTGGAAGTGGCAGCTCACCTTAGGACTTCCAGGAGCATTGTTCCAACAGGAGAGAAATGGGCTGGAAAACCTCTACATCTCTGGGTCTTGAGCAAAGACCAGTGGACTTGGGCTGAACTACAACAACACACAATATAATTAAGCAGATTTTCCAGGATTTCCTCTCCTTTGTGGGCCACTCCCTCAAGGGCAAGAGCAATGTCACTGCATCTCATCAAGGTCTTCACATGAGCAGGGTATTGTTTACAGCGACCAAGAGGGAAATAAGATCCTGGCAGCTGAATGCCATTCTCTTTCCATTCACAAGCAGCAGCAGTGCCCATGAAGACATCATTGTAAAGTCAGTTTTGATAATACATAATTCAGTGCCTTCAATTTGGCCCTCAAGGCAACTGTGGTATTTTATATAATGGCGTTACTCACGAGGGGGAAATTAATTGCATCTTCCTGGCTGGTTGCTCAGAGCTACAACTTCATGTGCACGAGGCAGACTCCCCTTAGGAGTCCGGATTTTTGTCAGAACAATCTGAAATTTTCTCCGTGTCATTTATTATTACAACAACAACAACTGAGCAGCCTATATAAAATACAAATCTAGGTCCATTTAAAACCCATGTGCTTTATTGCTGCTATGAACAGCATGTTTTAATGAAAGTCAAGGAAGAATAGATGTCTGTGAAATTTGCCTGGTGTAATTTTGAGACACTTGGCTATGGATAGGGAATGCTCCGAGGAAAACAATTGTGGACATATTGCAAATGGGTATCTTCTTCCTTATTCATTCACACTTTCATTTGGCCCTTGGGGCTTGTAGAGAAATTAAAATGGCAAAAGCAGAACAGGATGACTCCAGTAACCCCTGCTGCCCAAGCTGTCACGTATCAATAAAGCCACTCACCTAACAATGTATTGTTCACATCAATGTTCCCTGCTGTCCACACAAAGAATCATTCTCCAGCCTGTCTGGAAAGTTCAGTGAGCATCGATAGTCATGGGGATTTGAAATGCAACAGAAAAAAGCAGAAAGTTTCTAGAAATATGATTATATATTTATTATAGCATCATCTCACATTGGAGCCCTAATTACAGCCAGGCTCCCTTTGTGCTGGGCAAGCACAGAAAGAGTAAAAATTCTCTTTGCTTCAGACCTGTGACAAAGCTGTTGCAGCTGCCTGTTACTTCTTTGCAGAAGTTTAGGAGAGGTGTTGAACTGTGCCAAAACCATCCCTCACAGTTAACTCTGATCTGGGGTTTATGTGGAGGCTTGTCCATGCCTAGCATTGATGGAGCCTGGCCCAATCCTTTGTACCACTCACTACTAAATCACAATGATTTTCACCAAAAACTTCACCTCAGTGTTTCCCAGTCCTGAACAAACCTTTAGATCCCTTGAGTGGCTGCAAATTAATCTCCCATCCTGTGATTTTCTCATCTCTGAGGTTCCATGTTGAACATCTCACATGTTTAAGGCAATATTTCCTTGGGACATGTAAGGAACCTGTGCTACATCATGAGACACAAGAGTTTTGCTATTTTAGAGGCACTTTCTTGTGACAAAGTGTGTCTCTCTGCACTCCTGGCACAGATGCTCCAAATCTAAGTTGCAACAGTCCAGCACTGGAAACAGCCCAGCAAATCCAAAGGTTCCTGATGGGAGTCAAGTCTTTCAGGGCTTTCACAGAAGGAAAAGGAACAGAAGAGGCAGCCTAGAAATAGGAAGAAAGCTCAGTTTCCTACCAAGTTCAGCAGTGGAAGTGCCTTCATGAAACATTCATGCCCACTTTGAATATTATATAAGAACTGTTAGGGAATGATTCATGCCGTGTGTCATTTACTCACCAAGTGCACAGATTGTTTATAAATATGTTATAGTCTATCTTTGGAAATATAAACGACTGTAATTAAAGACTCCTGTTTTTAAGCCTGGTGAAGTCAGTTAACTGTGGATAATGGTTACTGAACGCTGTTTTAAAATACCATCTGAAAGGTCTTTACATATTCATGGGGCTGTTGCTCACACCTTGCTGTTGGGGACTGCAATTTGTTTTTCCAGATAGGGTGTTAGAGAAGAGCTTTAGATCAAGGGTACAGCTTAAAATGCTGGAAATCTTGACTTCAGTTTCTGTTTATTACAGTGGAGCAAATCCTCTGTTGGTGTAAATCTGCTTACTTAACTCTCTATATGTAAGAATTCATCCTGACCTTCCTGTTCCCATTTGGCTTTTGCTATTTAGCTGTGCACTCCAACAAACGAGCCCTAATGTTAAAGACATGGAAAAGTGCTTTTCTTCAACTTCTGTTTTCAGTTGCACCTAGATTTGACAATATTAGTTGTGAATGCTGGGATCATCCAGGTATCTCTGCTTCAGACAGAGTTATTTTGAAAAGTCTAAACAAATTTACCAAGGTTCTCTTCAGCAGAATGGAAAGAAAATTCACTGCTATTAATTTTTTCCAAGTGGTTCTGGTTGGAAATTGGATTTGAAAGGTGATAGAGGGAGAGCACTTGTCTTAGCAGAAGGCTCCAAACTTTGAGTATCATCTTCAGTGCACAGGCCCTGGACCAAACCCACCTTCCTGAAGGATACACAGGCAGGACCACAGATAAAAGAGACACCTTCCTCTTCCTTCATTGCAGGCACATCTCTCCCCCTGGATGATACTCAGTGTTTTGCATTTCATGGGATTCTCACTGTCATTCATGACAGTTCCCATGTCTTGGACCCAGTGGCAGAGCCATATGAACACTAAAAATCTGTTTCAAGTCCTGATGGCCCAAATAAGAAGTGGTTAGAGCTGCATGTAGCAGGTTTATTTTGGAATCCCCCTTTTTTTTGGCTTATTTTGGTTCTTTAAAGAAAAGGAAAGGAAAGTGTGAGGAATACTCAAGTAGAAGTCTAGCTTTGAAGTACAAAAGTTGAACAGCAAAACCAGGTAAATGGCAAAATTGTGCTTGGTCTCTGATGCAATAGATAAGTCAGGACAGCAGCTCTCCAGATTTAGGCCAAGACAAGTGGGAATGTAAAATCCCCACAGAAGAGGGGAGAGAGGACAAGTACTGCAAGGTCTGGCTGGTGAGTGGCACCAGTGGTGGACAGGGAGGCACGTTTCAACTTCTTGCCCTGAGCCCAAGCTGCAACATTGGAAGAGGAGTTTGCAGGAGGAAATTAAGGAGGTCAGAAATGCTTTCTGGCTTCCTCCCTGCCACAAGCCCAGCTACACTGGCAGCCACATCCAGGGGTGGAAATCCCCCAGCAGAACTTCCCTGCATCCCATTCCAACAGTCACAGTTTCCTGTGCTGGCCATCCCCTCTGGGCAGCTGAGGCCAAGGATGTGTGCACAATGGCAATCAGTCAAAGAGAAGAGACTGCAATTTAATTTCATTTCAACCTCTCACCCGAGCTGTTAACGCTTGGGAAAGGCTTTTAATAAAATGGGACAAGCGGTGATCTCATTTGCCGTAACTAACACTATCTTTACAGATGCACCATCTGATTCCAGGCACAGAAGAACAGAGGATTATTGGATTAATTCTAATCTCATAATTGATTCATTGTGGGTTTAGTCTGCTTGTAAAGCAAGATAAGATCTTAATATTGTGCATTCAGCACAACAACCACTTGCCTTTCAGAGCAGCCTCTAATTTCTGTGAGTGATTAGCTCACACCACATCCCTAGTTTGGCACAGACCCAAACTGTGGGGATATTTCGAGCAACATCCACACTTCACAGCTGGCTCTTATCTAAAGAAGGGGCCTGGCTATTTTCATTGGCATTTACCATTCAAGCAACATTAAACTCTAGAGCTGGACACAAGTATGAGTTTAATAATTTACAAAAAAAAGGAGAGATTGTCCCAATGAGGCTTGCAACTGCATAGCTGATTTGCCGCAGGGAAAGGGGGAAAACAATGCAGTCAAAGATGTGATGGGGAACAAAATACTTATATTCCATATCAATGCCAGGCCTGGAGTTAGACCATGAGAACAGCCACAGACACACTGATTGCTCTCAAGGTTAGGACCTGGACACAGTTAATGGTTATCTTGCTATTCCTGATGATGTGGAAAATGTTTCTGGCTGCTCAGAGAAGCTCTGCTGTCAGTGTGCACAGTCAGGGCATGGCCTCGGGGCATGCTGCTGTGAAGTGACTCCTGTCTCACCGTTCCACATCTACTATCCACCTGAGAACCTCTCATCTAACCAGCTCGACACATCTCAAGGGAAGGATGAGCAAGATCAGCTGTCAAAATCTATTCCTGTAAGACGTTTCAATCGGCCTGACATCCATGGCACTCTTTTCTCTGTCTGTAGCCTCTTGTTCTGCTGTGTTTCCATTAAGATTTTAAACCTTTTGAGAAAGGGAATACATATGTCAGTCTGTTTTTACAACACCACCCAAAGCCTTTCTCAGAGCTAAAATATCTTTCCAGCCACAGGTTTCAGCCTCAATGAGTGGAGAAGACTGAAGTTTGCTCAAGGCTAAGACCCAGTAAGACGTGCAGAGGGGAACAGTGTCTGTGTGCAGTGAGGCATTTGGGCTTTATCTTGGCAGACAGCAAAGTTTTCAATTGCCCCTACAGATGTGCTTGATATCACTGGCAGTGCCTTGTACCTTGTTCATGGAGTGGCATGTCCTGGATCCTCCAGTTTATACAAAGACATGGGAACTGGCACAACCTTTTGCCTGGATCAGCAGTGATTTCCCTGCTGGGAATAAAAGTTGAGAACTTGTGTAGGTGGTGCTGGTGGGAATGCCTGACTGGGTGAGATAATCAGGTAGGGCAAAAACTCTACTCTTGTTGATTCTTCAGCACACCTGATCATCCAGACTCAACACAGGCTGTCATTTACTCTGCCTCACTCATCATGTCCTCTCAAGCTTGATGCCTGAATTCATGAACTTGACCTCATCCTGAACTTCTGCAGCAGATCCTTGATTGCTGTTGTTGTGCATTCATGTAATCCTGTCAAGGGCTTTGCAGTAACAAGAGGCAGCAACTGCCACGGGGAATCTCAATTCCAACAGGAGTCATAGAGGGACCCCCAAAAAGGGCAAATAGTGCAAAAAGTTTCAGAATGAAAGTAATACCAGGGTGACAACAATGCTGTTGTCGTGTCTGCTGCCTGCTCCCAGGTCCTCTGCTCTGTGTCTCTCCAGAGCAGGGGTGATTTCTGACTGTTTTTTATGGATCCTTGTAAGAGACGGTCCAAAGATCCCTCATCTGCCTCACGATCATCGCCGAGAACAGAGACTGAACACAGGAGTCCTGGCCTGGCTGAGGTGGGATGTCTGCCGAGTGTTGCCTACGGGTGTGCCCGCTGGGAACTGGTACGCATTCCTGAGGAAAATTAGTGCAGGTAACAATGGACTGTGCTGTTCTTGCTGCCCAGGCGGGAAGGACTGCGCTGAAGCGGAAAGGAACGACCTGCCCTGCACACCTGTCCTGCACACCGGTCTTGTGCGTCTGTCCTGTACCTGTTTCCCAAAGCAACAGACTCCACAACAATGGCTGTAAATTTCCCAACCTCTTGGCCAGTTGCCCCTCGCTTCTGAAAAGGACTATAAAGGGACTTTCTGAAATAACCAAGTCGGAGAGATCTCCCCCACAGAAAGAAGACAAATCTATTGGCAGAAGACCACGAGGACTTCGTCTCATCCATTGGTAGCTATTGCCCCCCCCCCCCTCTTTTTCTTCCTCCCTACTTTGTGTCTCTCTCTCTCTCTCTCTCTTTCTCTCTTCTATTGCATTACTGTGTTGTGGGCACTTAATAAAGGTGCACTGTTTTGATTTAAACTGAAATTTCTTGTGTCCTTTTTACACTCTGAGATCTATAAACGAACCATCACGACCCCCGCTTGCATTAGCGGATCGTGACAATCCTACATCCAGAAATTAAGTGGGAACCACTACTCAACATCTCACCAGCAACCTCCTCCTTCTTCCCAGCTGGCTGCAGAACCACGCATCTGTGTGTTTTGTGTGAAGATGTCTTGGGCCTTGGAATGATCAGGGACGTGGAAGATGACAGTGAAGAGCCTAAACCTGGAAGGAGGAGGAAGGGAGTACACCCAAACCTCCACCAATGGTCTGTGCTGTTGTTTCTCTCATGAGAAGAGCCTTGGGAACTGGCCCTAGAGACACCAGCCTGTCTAGGACCTGGGGAACAGAACAGTGGAGAGACAAAAGAAGGGGCTTCCCTTGACCCATATCTCCTGAAAGCTCACTGCCAACAAGATCATGATACCCAAGAGCATCCAGAGGCTCTTCTTCCATCTCTCATTCTTACGAAATGGTATCTTTAAAGCCCAGCTGGGTTACACTGACCCCTGTGAAGGAACCAGTGTCACTGAGGCTCCATGGGCTAAGATCATCCCAAATGTCTGCTGTGGAATAAAGAGAATTATTTCAAATCTCCATCCACTTCCTGGCTGTGCCTGCACCATTCCTTTGTCTCCTCTTTGCCTGCATCCCTCCAAGCTGAATTACCTTTTCTCAGCTGTCCTTGGCACCAAGTTTTCCACCCCCTGCTTTAATAAAACCCTGCCCCCTGCTCCCCTTCCTCAAATAGATTACTCCAGTATTTCAATTATTGTGCTGGTAATTAGAAATGCTAGTGAATGAATAGTGGCTTCATTTAAATAGAGGCCAGAGAATATCTTCTCCCCCTGACACATCCCCAAGCACTTTAATTGCTCCTGAAATGCTGCTCAAGGCCAGCAAGAGGACCATCAGTTGCTGCGAGATGGCTTTTGAAAAGATGGAGCATACCTAGCACAGGTGAGGACTGGGTGACAGCAAATGTTATTTCTACTTTTTTTATACCCACATGAAAGGTGGAAATAGTGGTGACTGCACAGGGATCAGCCCTTCCCATACTCAACCTCTACACCCTCAAAAATAACACCTGAATTCAAGCAATGAGTCTTTTAAGGGCTTCGTTGTGGTTTTCACTTAATTTCTGACTGTAAGATTCATAAGCAGTATTCAGGAAAGAATTTGGAAACTGGAGACGAGTGTTTAGCATAAAACAATTGGGGTTAGAAGGCAGACACAGGATCTGTGTGCCTGTCTCAGTAAGTCTTATTGCCAGCTGTACCAACCATATCAAACCAGAGCACTCCCGTGGGCTTTGCTGCTCCCCTGTGGGCCATCCATCTACCTGGACACTTCACCTCGCTGGGTGGAAAGTTTTAAAGGCTTTGTCTTGTTAGAAACAGAATGTACATGAACCAGAGAGAGCTGCCAGCTTCCAAGGAATTTCAATTGTCAGGGGATGATCTAAAGCAAAAAGGAATCAGATGAAGTCTTTTACAAAAATGTTCTTTTGCTTTTCTTTCAACATGACATTTCCTTAAAAATGTGCTTTTTGGACAATTGTGCTAGAAGCTTCGGAAGTATTGCAGGTGGAATGAAGCATTGGAATACTATTAAAATTAATTCTTATTATTTGTCTTCAATATTACTCCAGCTGTGATTTGCTGTAGGAAACTTTTATGTGGGAGAGGTTGGCTCCAAATCACATCAATCCCTTTTCACTGCTGAGGGTTCGATGCAAAGTTTCAGTGGCATCTGCAGTGCTGATATCCTGGACCAGAACAACCTAATTCTTCTTGGCAGTAGTCTTGTGTTGCTCTTGGTGCTTTTGCAGGATGGCAGTGCATCCTTAGTGCTGGTAGGAGCAATGGGGTTTGATGTGTGTCCCCTTTGTACCTGCTCCTGGTCCAAGAGAGGAAGGACTTCGCTAGACAGGAACAAGGAGAAAAAAAAAATCAACCTGATTTTCATGGAGATACAAATTTTGGCCTCTAAGAAGACCCCAGTAATTTTCAGGCTGTCTCAGAGTAAACTCCTGGTCTCCATGAAGCTGTAGGATCTTTGTCAGGGATTGCAGGACACGTAAAGATGTGAAGGTGAGAGCTTCAACCTAAGAAACTCCCCACAGAGGTTTGACACAACTGCATAGACATAATCCCACTGTGCTCCAGCAGGAGAAAATGAATCATTTGAACTTTTAAAGTGTTCATGGAAACAGATTCATCCCAGCAAGCATCCACACAGAATGGATCCACTAAAGACACTGCCTTCAAATGACATAACTTTAACTCTTTGCCCAGCCCCAGATATGTCATTAACACATCTGCAAAGTTTTGTTGCTGTTGTCCTTTGATCAGGACAATTTTTATGAGTGTTCCTCCGTGGAGTCTGAACATCAGCCAAGTAGAAAACACTAAGCATGTGTGACTGCAACATGTCTTGATGTTTAGATGATGCTACTTCAGACACAAAGGCAAGAGCAAAGATAGGGAACATCTCCCAGATGGCAAATATTGGCAGAAACCTTGCAACTTGGACAAAGAGTATTGTCTTTTTGTTACTACCCATGCAGTGAATATAAAGGCCGTGGGGACAATACCAAGCCTTGATCTTACATAAACTTCTGAACATGAGTAATTGAATACACAAATACATCTTAATTAAGTTCAGGTTGTCCCATGATTACCTACAGCTCTCAGCTAACATCAGTCTCTTATGTTGGCTGTGTAGGTGCACCTCACAAAGCACAAGTGGATTAGGGATGAGAGACACGATGCTGCATCAGATCACATAGAAAATCAGTGCTCAAGCTTTGAGAATTCCCACATGGGTGGACTTGCTGGGAAAAGCTCTTTCTGGGAGGGCTCATATGCACTAACAAGAAATAAGATCTCTGCCATACAAGCTGCATCTGCCAATTTACATGAAACACACGTGCTTGTGTCCATCTGATCCAATGACTGGAGATGCTTCAAGGTCCCAACAACAGAGGACTGATGTCTGGGCAGGCTGGGGACCTATCTCAGTGCACAGGTGTTGAGTGTACAAATGTGTGGGGAGAAGTGATTCAAAAGGTCCCCACTGCAAAATGGGTCACCAGCCAGGCTTGGTTTCTGTCATAATTTCAAAGTTAGTTTGAATTTTTAGAGACAAAGATCAGGGTTTTAAGGGCAAATGGGTTCATTTGCAGGTTAGTCCTATCCCTCCAGGGCAGTGAGGATGTTCTGTTTCTACCATGGATGATGCAGTTGGGTAAAAAGTAAGGCATGGCATTACCATGACAGCTTGGCATTGGGATAGCCATCTTCAAATCCCTTCTTGACTATAGATGCCCTGGGAAATTCACTTTGTCTCACATCCACAGAGATATCCCTCATGCAGCTCCTGTAGAAACAACATGGACTGCAAGTAGGGATGCTTCTGT
This sequence comes from Aphelocoma coerulescens, assembly GCF_041296385.1. NCBI lineage: Eukaryota > Metazoa > Chordata > Aves > Passeriformes > Corvidae > Aphelocoma > Aphelocoma coerulescens. The sequence goes on along the minus strand of NC_091014.1, from coordinate 4,569,314 downwards.
CTTGTCATCAAAGACTTGGATGTCTTTGTTGAGTGGAGCTTCAGACTTTGGAAGACAAATCCGTAATTTTAAAATGACCAACTTTTATGTAAATTGCAGAGCAAACATAAAAAAAAGGTGTTAGTGAGCATGGAGTGGCCAGGCTGAAGAATAATGGGAATTATTACAATAACCACTGCACAGAGCAGTTCCCGAAACAGGCTGAACCTCAGAATATCCAAAATGCTTTTAGGATTCTCTGTCAAATGTCTTTACTTTGTTGAGGAGATACCCTGTTTGCCTTCAAGTGACATAATTGATCTGGTTTAGTGAGAACAATATAGCCAGGCCTAGCAGAAACAGCACTTTGAGTCTTGAAATAAAATCTTTTCCCAATTTTTAACTGTTTTGGTGAGACCTCTCCCCAAAACTTTTACATTCCTCAGTTACCAAAGCTGTAAAAAACATACTGAATAATGAAAAACCCATGTAAGAGAAAGTCCATGTTTCTGCATTTTACATATCTTCATATAAGCAGTTGTTGGTACTTCTTCTGTGGCATTTTCTTCAGACAGAGGAAAACAGAAGTTTGGTTTTGTACAAGAAGTAAACTTTAGAGTTCTTTTATTGTGGTCAGTCCCTTTCTGTTGATGATTTTATTTACCCTTTTCTGAAGGCAGACTTCGTGTGTGGGGTAGAAGACAGAATTATGGGGAGCGTTTTGGGCTCTGCATTTAATGATGCGCCATTGGAGTCAGCAGCTCCTGCCTAGCTGGGTAGTAACTGAAATCCTCTGATTTTTAGTGAAAAGGATTTAGTGCATTGATCCAGTTTTCAGTGGACAAATGTCATTATTTCTGAATTAAAGACATCACAGCCGCTCTGTCTGCCAGTGGCCCGATACTGAGAGCTGCCGTTAAGTGACTGTGGAAACTGATTTGTCACTGCCACAGCTGGGTCAGAGCAACACTGAAGTCTGGATCTCTGTAAGGTGAGCAGAGGGACTTGAAAGCCCCATTTAAAGAGCATATTCCAAGCACAGTTATGGACTCAGATATGAATCAGAGCTACTTTGCAGTCGCAGAGAAAAGCATTTGTCTGAGCAGCTCAGTGTTCCCGTAGCTGTGGGAAGCTTCAAATCCTCAACTCAAGCCCATTTGATAAACGCTTTCTGCAGCAGTAATAAGATTTCTCACCTCACAAATACCATCATTGGTTAATCCTCACACATGTAAATATTAGATCTTTTTCTCCCAATTGAATGTCGGCTTTATGAGGAAGAAAAGCAAATTCATACCCACACGGCATCCAGCAAGAATCACTGCATGAATTATTAAAAGCCAGCATTGAAACCCTTCCCTTCCTGGGAGTAAAGGGTTGCTAAGGTGTACATTCCTCATAAAGCCCAATTTGAAATTAAAGAAAAGCTTATATCCATTTTGGCACTTATCTATCTACCTCTTCATTATCCATCTGGTTGGGACTCTTTCAGGCTTTTGAACTCAAGGTTAAATTCTAACCCCTCTAGAGATAATAGGGTTGAGCCATCAGAGCCAAAAGGATTAAAACTACAGCCTTAGTGATTTTCCTGAGAGTTTACATAGCTACCCAGGGCCCAGCACTTAGTAATAGCTCAGAAAATTCAGAGATTCTAGGAATTAGCATACCAAATTGTAAATGGTGGGATAGACAAGCTGTTCCATTTGCCTTCACTTTTTGGACAAATTCTGCTAGGATGTGTGTAGAAGTGGTCACACAGAACATACAGGTCCACTGTAACCCATGTGAGAAATCCTTTTTCTTTGTCATGTCACTCCAACCATTTGCAGGATGAAGAGAAAGGGATGGGTATTTTTTGGGTGGTGGCAGCCCTCCAGGTGTCTGCTGCCTGCTGTTGACTCTGTATCTGAAAAACATCAGGGAATGTTTGGCTGCTTTGGTCAACATTTAACTCAAAAAAAGAATCACAGATTTCATTGTAAGGCCATTGAAATCAGTGAAAAAAGGCACCTTCACTTTTTGGATTTTAGATAAGCTTCAGTTTTATTTCATCTGCACAGAAATGTTGAATCATTCTCCAGTCCAGGGCTGTGGTCTTTCACCACCCCATGAAGGGTGTGCGCTCAAAAAATTGCACACCTGAATCAAAAATATGCTGGAGTCCTTTCCTTTTTGCCTCGAGTGGACTCCAGAACAGTACCACAGGGAGATGTGTCATTTCTGTAGCTCTGTCTATGACCTAAGACCACATTGATTCTGTGTTGAAGCTGTCCTTTGTCAGGGATACCCAAGCAAGAAGGTCTGGCAGATACACACAGCTTAGCTTTGGAGACAGAATGAATGAAAAATGAGCCATTGAGTGTCTGGCTCATGGAAAGCAAACACACACCACTTCATCCTTTGGATTGGTGCCAAAATGGCATTTCAGCTGAGCCAAGAATGACACATTCAGATTCCAAATGGCAGAAAACCCCTTGTGTTGGTCACACTGCAAGACAGGAGTTCAAGGTCTTGGTATCTCCAGAAATACCAACGTACACTCATGCACATACACTGAGAATAGTTCTTACCCAAACTAGCTGTGGAAAACCTCAATAAAACTTATACCCAGAGTCTTTAATTCATCTAGAAATGGAAACCCACTCCCACATCCACCTCTTCTTAGATCAGCTCTCTCCCACCATGTGCTGTGCTCGTACTTTCTTTGGTCTCCTACTTCCATTCTCACTCTTTCCTCAAATTAGGACCCTTTCTACCTACTAGCTCTCCTCATCCCAAACATTTAGCCTTGTTTTCCCTAAAAACAAGTCCCTGGAAGGGCTGATGTCACCACAGAGCATGGAGCTGACACCCCTTTACATACTTTAATCAGACCAACCTACAGCCCTTGGCAAACTGTGGCCCATTTCCCCAGCACAGAGAATAATTAATGGCAGTATTGCTCTTCATTGCACTTCCCGGGATTCAGTTGGCATTCCAGAGCCTCTGTTATCAGACAATTACAATTTAATTGTCTCAGCACACACACTTTTATTTAAAAACCCTCTCTGATTATTGCATTTGCATGTTGTCTATAATTTGCTTTCAGAGAGGAAAAAAGACATCAAGAAAAACATTCAATCTAAAGGCACATTTCTAAGACATTTATAGCAGGCTACTAAGTGCCTAAAGAGGAGTTGAAATAACTAGTTTATTAGAACAGCTTAAATGATAGAGTCTGTAAAAAATGACTGAAACACTTTTTTTTTTTTTTTTTAACTAGATTATTTAAACAAGCTTTTCACAAAGGTAACATCCAGTTAATTTTTAATTATTTTCCATTGCATTGAAACGTACAAGAATACAAATTACCTTTTTCTCTTTTATTCTAAGAAATGCCCTGTGGGATATTTAGTGTAGCTGTCTCTACATTCTTGTCTGTGGATAAAAAAGACCTGGAGGGTTTTACATCTCCTGCAGCTTGTTAGGGCCGGGATTCTGTGGGATGCTTTTTATTCCCCAAGCGTTGTTCCTTCTCTGCTCTTCTGTAAGGAGACCTCATGTTGTATCCTGAGGCATAGAGGAGAGCAGGGAAACCTACTGAGTGGAAGCAAATAATGTTCTAGTTCACCCCCAAAGGCAGTGTTACAGCAATTAGGAACTGACTCTATTGCTTATTTGAAATGAAAATGGTATTGAAGTTTGCATGCATTTAACCATTTCTAGTCAAGAAGGTTATTCCAGCACCTTACACCCATCTGCAATATCTGCCACTTGCTTGTAACATCATCATTATACAACTAGAGCAGCACTTCAGACCTCTATCAGTTGGCCTCTTGAAAAGGCAACCTCCAGACCAAGTGTGACCAATAGGATTTAAAAAGAGACAAGGTAAGTTTTGGTCAAAATGCTTGCAGGATGTGCAGTAACAGACCCCTGAGAGTTGCCTGTGAGGTTTCTGTATCCAGTGCCTTTGGGTTTGTGCATTTGTTTCCCCTCTGTAAATCAATCCTCTGCCTCAGGGACATTATCATTCAGAGCTTGCCTGACCCTTGGGTTTTGAAGGGGTTTTTTTAGCAAGCACTGCAAAGTCAAGCTACGCTGTGGCAAGTTAAAAGAGATGCTATCGTGACTAATAGTTTGGATTTTCTAAAAATTGCTGGTCGTTCCATAGAGTTGTTCATGGATTCAGGCACTGCCTCCTCCCAGCATAGTTAGGAGGATGAGTTGGTTGGTGGGAGTGTGGGGGTGGGAATCCAAGGGTAGGAGAAGTTTAATCATCTTTCCCCAAATTTGTTTTCACTAGCCAGAGGATTTTGTAGATAGGAGATGATAAATCCCTAGCAACACAAACCCCTGACAGATGGTGTTAAATGGTTTTGAGAATATTTCAAAATCTGCCCTACTTTTTATTCCCCAAATGTTGTTCCCTCTCCGCTTTTTTTTTTTTTTAATACAGAATTTTCCTACACTGTCTCCCACATTCTCATTTGTGTTATAATTTATGCTTCCTTATGCTCCAAACCGGAATCCAAATCACCAATTTAAACGGAGAAACAACCTGCTGAATTTTCAAGCCAGTTCCTTTCCTCCTGTTGGGCTGGGGAACTTGAGGGGAAGGAGGGTGTATCAGGCTGATCAGAATTTACTTCTCATTCCTCAGGAAGGCTTGTCTGGGTACAGCACATGTGAATCAAGGGAGAGCTTGCAACCAGACCCATTCTGCAGAGAAACCAGCAAATTCTTCTGTAATACGAACTTTGTTGGGTGAAAACTTTGTCTCCTTGGTTTAGCAGGCTGGGCATCCTATGTGTAACTTCATGGAGCCTTGTAGGACTGGGAATGGGTCCTTAATGTCGTGCAAAGAAACAGAAAAATGTGAGGTTAAAAAACGTGGGAAGAATCAGCTTTTACAGCTTACTTTTAAAAGGCTGGTGTTTAGGAAATCTCTGGATCAGCCCTCTGAGAGGAACTTCATGGCTTCCAGCTTTCCCTGGGATCCAGATGCCCCCTCCTTTTTGTTGACAGGGCCCAAAGTCCAATCTCTGAGACAAGTGATGATGCATTAACAAAAAACAACCACAAAAAAACCCCAAACAAAAGCAAACAACCCCCTGACACACACTCATACAACGAAACACACACACACACACACACACAAAAACCCCAAAGCAAGCAGAAAAAAAAAAAAAGGTGCATCTTCTTTTGGTTGGTATGAATCATCAAGCCAGGACAAATCTTTTTTCCATGGAAGGATGGTGTTGTCCACATCTTCATCAGTGCTCATTAGTGACCTCATCCTAAAGCAGAGGAAGATCAGGCAGTAATTGCTGTCCTTTTGCTGAGGGCTCTGTTACCTTCTCCATGGAGATTTGTTCCAATTACTGCTCTGAGGGCAACTGCTTTTTCTAATCAGAACCTGCAGATGGAAAAGGCAAACCTCACCTTTTGTTCAAGGCTTCATCGTGTGCAAGTCAAGGAAGTCTCACAGCAGTAAATACACTTTCAGGAGAAGAAGTCCACTAATCAGAAGTTAAAATTGCACAGGACAAAGTAAATTGATCTAATGTCCCATTTCACACCCTCAGATTTTTCTCTTTTCCCATCTCTGGTCACATGCTGATGTTGTATATATTCTACCAACTCATCAGATGATGCTGAGGGCCAGCACAACTCCGTAACCTGGCAAAAAAGGAACCTTCCCCTCCACCCTTCCATCCAAAAAAAAGGGATAATGAACTGTTTTCCATATAGTTCACCAAGCTAAGCAGGACCAGAGCACCAACAGCTTCAATAAAAAGGAGAGGCAGAGCAGGAAAGAGGAAATGAGAAGGAAGTGTGTGACAGATCCTGCCTTTTCATGGCAACTCAGATGTTCCTGTAATCACACCCCAAATGTGACCATGAAATGTATTTCTTTGTTCCTCCTTTTACTTTGTGCTTGCCCCATTAAGTCTGAAACCCAGTTTGCTGCAATGGGGACCTTGCACTTTGAACACTTGCCTTTCTCCGTGGGTCTGGAAGGAACAAAATTCACCAGTACTTTTGGTGGACTTCAGATTTTAAGGATGTCAAGACACCCTTAAGTCTAAAAGAACTGCCCTTGAGGACAAGAACATTGAATATTTATGGATGCCTGAAGAGAAAATGTTAAAGAGCTCATAGCTGACAGCATTTTAACAGGATGCCTGAACTAGATTCCTGCCTATTTTCCACCATGTGACTAGGAATGTTTGCTAATAGGCAGGAAAAAAAATGTAAACTTGTTTTCTATGTATGGCTGATGATTATTTAGCAGCCAATTACAAGCTGCTGCCAGTGACCTTTTTCTGGGTAGACCAACCCTTGGTACAGACAGAGATGTATTTATGTCCCACTGGAGATACCTGCCCTATGGACTGCACAGGGAGCCACAGTTGGCCCTTGAAGATGTACCTGTGGCCATACCCGTGGCCTTGAGGGCTTTTAGTTCAGGTAAAATACTGAAAAAAATCTGTCTGAATCCACATCTCACTGGAGACTCCCAGCTCACCCTGCCTGGCTGGTGGCTGCCTATTCATATGTCCCTGACCAACTCCTTTGTGCTCGAACATCTTCCACGATGGAATCCACTTAATCCTCAAAATTTAGCTGCAAAAATTTAAGCCCCAAAGACCTTCTGCTTCCAGCTGGATGAAGGTTTATTCACTTGTGTGGCCCCAAAATCTTTCTCTGCAGAGCAGTCACCCTTAGGAGCTCCCCAGGTTTTCTTTGCATTCCTGGGTGTCGTTGTCTCTGGCAGTGCAGCCTCCTGGAGGTAGAACTGCCACAGAGACCCAAAGCAGCTCGGTATGGATGGAGATAAAGTTAAATAATTACTCAGGCAGCACTGGAGGGAACTGAGGGTGACCCCTGCATTACAGCAATTGTCATATCCAAAGGCCACAAGAACCCCATGAGGAATAAAGGTTCATGGAGGATGTGCTAGAAACTGATTTATCCTGATTTTGATGTGCAGGACGTTGTAGTGGATGTGAAATGAAGAAAAAGATCATGCTCAGAAGCAGTGGCATAAAGGGTACCACTGTCTTGCAAGTTGTAAAGAAATGTGTTTGGATTCAATGATCTTAGAGGTATTTTCCAAAGATTCATGATTTCATGATTCTTTATTAGAGTCAATGAAAGCCTTTTCTGTAACTCCCAAACACTTGCTTGGAACATCACTTGCAGAAAGCAGCAGTTTTCAAGTTTCCAAGTGCCAAACATGCATTTTACTCCCTCTGAGAAAGATCTTCCCTCCACTGGACAAAACTTCTGTGAGGAACAGAGAACAAAACACAACCAACCAGCCAATCAACCAACCAAAAATCAGAGTAAATCCATATTTGGCTATTCTGAGATTCACCAATCAAATGATGACTCCCTGGCTTTTAGAATCCAGACAGTGAACAGAGAGGCCCAAATCTGTAAAATCAAAGTAAATAATGGAAGGTTCTGGAGGGAGAAAGACATACTTCATGATCCCTAATTCTGAGGCAGGTTGTTATCAGGGAAGATTCCTCTCTGTACCAGTCTCTCTGGTGTTTCCTACAGGCAGTGATTTAGATACCAAAAAACCCCTCACATTCCAGAAATATTTAAAAACATTCTGAATGGAAAACTCCAATGAAACCACAGCAGAAATGGAGCCATGGCTATGTTTAGTTGGCAGTTAAAGGGTGGTTCCTACCCATTCAAACAGTGACATTTCAGAGCAGCCTTTGGTTGGTTTAAAAAGGGAACTGGTTAATATTATGGAAGATTTATATTTTCTCAGATTTATTTTCCTGCTATATTTTTCTACTACTATTTCCAAGCCTCAAATTGCTCTAATCAACCTCATGTCGTGGTACAGGACCAGGCACCACTTAAAACAAGAGCATCAGCCCTCCCAGTGCTCCACCAAGGTTAGTTTGTTCTGGGCAGAGCTCAGAGATGGCTTGAGGCTATAAAAATCCTCATAATAATTTTACATGTAAACTCAAATAAGTAATTACAGAAGGAGGATATAGAAGGGATTTGCCAGGTCACCTCCCCACTGCAGGAAACCAGGGTCAGTGCAAAAATCTTTGGGACAACACGAGAAGGTGATTTCACCTCTGCCTTGCTGTTCCTGCAGAATGTCCCACGTAGCCCAGGGGCTCAGCTGGGTGAGGCATCGCTGGTTTAGGCTCTCTGATCTCCAGGACCAGCTGCCAGGTACAGGAGAGGGATATTTCCATGTAAAAGGCTGATGAAGCCTAAAAATCTCACTGCCCTACTAGACAGCTGTGAGAAAGCAAAGTGTGAGGATGTATGGTACTGAGAGGAGGCAGGGAAAAAAAGCCCTGTTTACAAGAGCTTGGTGATTCACATCATCTTAATAAGTCAGAGACAGACGTAGTTATGCAAATGTCAGACATCATGTTTGAACAAAAGGTTACTCACTCACATAACCTGAAGCTTTTACTGCTAATGAAGCATTAACTTCCATCTCAATATGGGCCTGTGAGGAATTTAGGACTTTTTATAGCTCAACTCATGAATGATTGAGCGATATAAAAATAACAATATCCTGTATCTCACTCATCTGAGACAGAGGATTTAGTTTCTTCTTTTCTTTCTACCTGGAGTTTCTAATTGACAGGAAAACTTAAATCTTGCTTTTTGTTTGTCACTTTACATTGTGGGATGAGGCATTTAGAGAACAGTGACAGCATGAGATGCAGGTTGTGCAAAATGCTGCCAAGCCTGTCTTACACCAGTGAGGAAGTTGGGACATGGGCAATTTTAGGCCTGTTTTAGGCACAAATAAGAATATGTTTTCTAAACAACTTAATTAAAAATGTAGAATAGAATAGAACAGACTATTCAGAAGAGTCGTACATCAGTCATTTAGTCCAAATGTCTGACTACTTCAGGGCTGGCCAAAGAATAAATAATGTTATTAAGGGCATTGTCCAAATGCCTCTTTAACACTAACAGGCCTGGGGTGTTGATTGTTCCTCTAGGGAGCCTGTTTCAGTGTTTGACCACACTCTCAATGAGGAAATGCTTCCTCATGTCCAGTTTAAACCTTTCTGGCACAGCTTTGAACCATTCCCACATGTCCCAACACTGGATACCAGGTAGCAGGTATCAGCATATCCCTCTCCTACCGAGCCTCTGCCAACCAGCACCTCAGACCCCCTTCCTTCAGGGCTGCTCTCTTGCCACTTGTCTCCCAGTTTACATTTGTTCCTGGTATTACTCCATCCTAAGTGCAGAATCCTGCATTTTGACTTGTACATGGAATAGAGGCAGTTGTTTTCCAGACCTGCAAGTCATTACTTCAGTCCAAACTGTGGTCCAGGGGGCTGCCCTTTGCGGTCTGAAGCTTTTATGCAAAATCAAATTAAGCACAGCAATTTGCAGAACTTGTCAGTTCTAATGAGCCTGAACCGTGGGGAATTTTAGAGTTCACGGAGATCTGTAGTTGCTCAGAGGTTTGGGAGCCACTGGCAAAGGGAATGCACCCATTTCATCCAGGGCCAATGGCAATCAGTGAGCAGGTACTGATTTGAAAAGGGTTTGTTTTTTTTTTTTTGTCAGAGGTGAAAATAAGAGATAAATAACAGAAGCTGTCTTTACACTCATGACTTTCAGATGACTGAGCCTCACCGCAGGCTCCAACCCTTCCTACCCCTGAAGAGGGATGCAGACAAATCTTCCTGGTGCAACTAAAAGAGATCAAATCCTACCCCAATACCCCCTCCCCAGTGTGGCATCACTGCTTGATGAGGGCTCATATTGCTGAGATATAGAGTTTGCAGAGAAAGTATATCTTCTTTAGCACCTTTGCACTGAAGGTGATATGTTGGCAGAAGAGAAAATGAAGCAGTAGTTTTAAAGGCAAGATATTAAACAGAAACACTTCTGAGGGGGTAATGATGGAAAGAGAAGGGGGGAAAATGAGTTAGAGCCTAGCATGAACTACCTGGGTCAGGAGGGTTAATGAGATTTTGGGTGAGGCAAGAGCTCTACACACAAACATATCTGTGTCAGGGACTTGGCTGTCAACCTGCTCAGCCCACTGGGCTCACCAAACTGTGTGCTCTGAGGTTGCAGCTTCACACCAGCCTAAGTCAGTCTGACAACTGGTGGCTGCAAGTTGTCCCTTCTCTCCTCCAGCTGCCCATTCCTATTCATTCCTTCTGTGCCAGCCCCAGATGTCACCAGCTTCTACTCCTTTGAGTGAGTGTATGAGTGCAGGAGCAAATCTATAATATCTTAAAAAAAAACAAACAAAAAACCCATGGAATTGGTTTTGGAGTGTGAGGATTGGTTTTGGAGCATGAGGTTGCCATATAGTCATCCTAGTCTGGTATGAACTTGTGCTGAAGCTAAAAAGATTGTAGGATGGCATGACCAGTTCCCAGCCCTGCCTGCTCCCTTAGGTGGATACTTCTGCTCCTGTAAGCATACAAGTTTAAACTACACTTGGAGGTTAAATGGGGTTTGTCTGATCATCCATGCTCTTTTTTTCTTAGCACATTCCATGGTAGGTTCCAGCAGAGCCTCAGTTTTAGCAACAGTTTATAAGTGAAGAAGTCTTGAACCTCATTTGGTGAAGGAGACAAATTTAATTCTGTTGCTGAGACAGAAATATTCATTTAGACAGAGGTGGCTTAAAACAGAAATCTCTTCACGATTTAAAGGTCACTCTCACACACATAATGTTAGAAAACTTGCACAGGCAAAAGGGAAACCACCTACATTACAGTGATTGTTTCCAGGTTCTTTTGAATTTGCACAGAGACTGCCACAGTTCCTGCAGGTGGTCAAGTAAGAGGGGCAAAGAAGCAGCCACATTACACATTTTAGAGGGCCAAATTCCAACAAGAGTCAGCAGTTCAGCAGCTTTTCTTTTAGGTCAACATGAGAAAGACACCTAATTTGAGCAACAGAGAATCAAGCAAGCTCTTGCAGGGATGTTTTATTACATGTTGGTGGGATAGCATGGAAAACAGAGTGAGGACTGCAAGTTTAGGGAAGATCCAGGGTGAAAGAAGCTGAAGGCATCTTCTCCAGAGAGATGAAGTGTGGGGATTATTTTCACCTTTGTCCATAGAAAAGCACTCCCAAGCTTTAGATCTTTAAGGAGAGATGGACCAACTCTCAGCATCAGGAGTGTTTGGCCAACTTTTTATTTGAATATCTGGGGTTTTTTTCTAATCTAGGTGATAACATGAGTCTGTGGCACAGAGACCAGGGTGAGACTGACTGCATGCTTGGGTTGGCACCAGTGCATCTACAAGACATCCCTTCTCCTTCCCAGAGAGGGAATTCTCCAGGCTTTGAAAATAATTTATCCTCCTCCTAAACTGAAGGGAGGTTGGGTAACTACACAAATGCCCAGATCAGATGGGTTAGGTGCACAAAGTTAGGTGGGTCCCAGCCCTAGAAGTCAAGACATTGTGAGTGGAAGCCCTTTTGCTGTGTCCAGCCAGGGAAACAGGACTGGAATGCTGAGGTGATGACAGCACAGTGAGTTCTGGGTCAGGAATGGGGTTTCCATGGTGCACTAACAAAAACAGTAATTTGAACAGGAGCTAAGTGCCATAAAGCCTTCAAAAAAGTAATCTTTAGAGCCTGAATGAACCTAAGAGCTTAAAAACTGCTCTCATCAGGATTTTTTTCCTTATGGTGAATTACTGCAATCCTCTTCAAATCCATAAGAAGTCAAATGTTTTCTTTAGTAGCCCATGGAAAGGCATTAGAGTCTGGCTGTTTTTAAATACTAATAATGACAGTCACTTAAGAGAAACATTTAACATTTGATAAAGGCTGCAGATGGTCTTTATCTTAGCTAATAGCTAAAACTTGCAATTCAAGCAGAGAAAGGCTCAAGCTGATAATTTCTCAGACTCCCATTGCCTGAAGTCCAGGACCTTGGTCTGAGTAAAGACAGCTGAAGACTTCCTTGAGATTTTCTATAACCCATTAAAAATTTTTGAAATAGAGGTGGAGAGCCTGCATAGATCCTCCTTCACATCAACTTTGTGCCAAGGTATGATCTTTAAAAGTAATGGATTATTCCTCATTACTTGTGAGAAGCTGAGTGATTTTATTCATTTTAACCTTTTGTTGGGAGGTGCCATTTCCCTAGGTATCACCTATGTCTTCATGAGAGTTATGAAAGTTATAATAAATAAGTTTTTTATAGTAATAACTTCAAAGTACCGCTTTATTATATAGTTAGAGCCAGGATGTGTAATAGCAACCCAGTGAAATTTTATCTGTGGTGTCCATTTTGTAATATTCCATGTTTTCTTCTCCAGGCTGTTCATGATGCCGACTGAGGGAAGGAAAAACAAGTATTTTGTGCAGTCCTATTACACAGGACCCAGATCTATCAAAGGTTTCACTCAAACCATGAGATCTTTATTGGAGATTCTGACTGCTGGCCACCAAAACCACCTGCTAAGTACCTGAGCAGCTGGCACTGAGCACCTGGAGTGGCAGCCAGGAGGATATAAATAATAAATTCAGAAGCAAGCAAGCTTTGAAAGTCAGCCTTGAGGTCGTCACATCCCAGACACCACAAGAACCTCTGATGCAAAAATGAAGAGCCTGAGTGGGAGGGGAGGTGAGGAGTCCGTTCTGCTCTTCAGGCAGATGCTTGGGCTGAGGAGCATAAAAATAACCCTGGGAGTGTCTCTCTCAGTGCCACTTGGAGAAGGCAAGCAGCAGTGCTGCTTCCTGAGAAGAGCTGAGTGCCAGGTGTGAGCTTGTAATGTATACATTCTAAAAATTATCCTCATCAAGGCTGTTCCAATTTTGTTTTTTCCTTTTAAAAACTTCTCTTGTGCCACGTTGTTGGTAAGAAACACTAAGAAGAAGTGGCCAGAAGGGGACACAGTGAACATTCAGAGTCTTCTGCCTTGTTCCAGCCAGGTAATTCTGAGGAGGTAGCATCATAAGAAATTACTTATTTTGACTTATGGCTTAGGAGAGTTTGCCAGCTGATTTATCCTGAGGTCTGATAGGAACATGGGAGCTGGGGGGTCTCCATCACTTGTGCTTTAGCTTAAGATGAACCCTCAAAACACCACGAGACTGGAAGAGGTGGATAACCAAGGTGTTCTACAATAGGTTTCACCTGAGAGTGTTTTTTCTACACAATGGTGACTTGTTCAAGCTTCCTGCTGGTACCAAACTATTCTTTCTTATCCTTTCTATCCTGCAAAGAAAAAAAATTTAGGGTTCTTTGCCTCTGCAGCATAGAGAACTGTACCGGTTTGGCCAAATTTAGAAATATATCCTCTGAGAGAAGGCACAACCACCCCTCCCCCACCAGGTTCGGGAAAAAAAATAAATTTTCCTCAAAGGAAAGTGAAGAAGATAAAACTATTTATTTAACAAACACACGGGAAAGGAAAATGAGGTGAAATGGTAAAATGTTTCGCTGTGGAGGAAAAACCTGGGGAAGTGTCAGAGTCCTCCCTTTGGTCTCGTCGGAGCTGGGCCTTGGGCCAGGGCCAGGCCCTCTGTGCCCGCTGGAAAGTCCTCCCGATGTGCTCTGAGGTTGAAAAGCAGTCCAGAAGAAAAGGGAGAAAATCTGGAATTCTAGAGAAGGAAAAAGCAAGGTCCAACTCTCAGTCTCTCTCTCCGGAGAACCAGAAACTGAAAACAACTGGCCAAAAGCTGACTGGAACCCAGCAGGCCGGGTGCTTCCTCACTCCCCTGCCGCGGCTGGGGAAAAAAAAAAACCTCCTATCTCCGTGTGACCTTGAACAAGCTGCAAACTGCTTTGAGAAAGTTTTGCTCAGTTTTTTTCTTCTCCCTCTCAGGCTCAGTTTAGAGGCATAGAAAGGCACAGGAATTAATTTCTGGGCATAGGCAGCGATATGGGATACACATCATAACGTCACCCCAAGACAAGAACACAGAGCTGAACTGCTGTGAGAACAGTTCAACTCTAGGTCCCAAAAACCACTGACATAATTTTTGGCCACTTGGAAATCTAATTCAAATTTTGGGCTGAGCTCTGCCCTATCTGTACTGGAGATACAGCAAAGAGAGGCAGGAAAGCAATGAAATTTCCCCAGCAATGATTCTTCAGAGTGCACAGGGGTGGCCTACCCACCTGTGGATGCTTTTATATATTGGATGATATTGATCCTGGATCTGATCAAACTCTGTGCAAAACCTCTGGTCTGAGTGGGAAACCCCAGTGAGCAGTGCTCAATTCATGCTTAATCAGGAATTTTAACACAACCTCCCTGTTACCTCTCCTTATCCTCACAAAGGACTCACCTGGAGCATCTGCAGCCAGAATTACCCAGAAGAGCACAATTCACACTGAGGGTTTTAAAAGGAATTCCAAACCAAGAGCTGATGCCTCTCAGCAGGGGGGGAATTGTCATGCACAGGGTCCCTCCCTGGCTCTAAATCATCCTGCTGAGAATGCAGGGATCCAGCCACAAATCCTGTTAGCTCGGGAGAAATCAATGCCTAATGTTTCTGTACCTTTAAATTGTACACAGCCATGCAGAGGCACACCTTAAAATTATTTGTAAGTGTATTTAGTTATACATATAATTACATAGATACATGTAACACATGCATGAATGTATGTGTCACACAGGGTCATTAAATCATCTATATTTTAGACTTGTAGAAAGACATATATATCTAGGATATAGATATTTCTCCTTCTTTTTATGGATATATAAGTATACACATAATGCATATATAAGTAAATATATAAATATTTAGTAGTATATAAAATATATATTATGTATCACAAGTGTTATATCTTAAACATATATAAAATATGAGATATATTTATGTTATATGTGCACATACAAGATATATATAATATAATACATACCTATTATATCTATATCTATAATATATGTATGGTTTATAGGCAATCTTGTAGAAATTAGCTTCACTCTTCTGCTTCGTAATTTGATGCTGTTTAATTTCTCAGGTTTGGTTTGTTTGTTTGTTTTTTTACATGAGGGAGTCTATGGAGAAATTCGAGATCCTTTTGCAGTTCCCCAGATTTAAGTCTTGTATTCCAAATTTTACCAACCCAGGCAGCTTCCCACTGGAAGCACCTGGAAATGGAAATTCTTAATCAATGGGTTCAAAACCAATGGATTTTGGAAATGGATGTCTCTCTGGGTCTTGGTTTATCATTTCTGACCCATCTCAATTAAAGATCTTGTCAGCACAAATGATTTGTATTGAGTTGATATCTGTGGAGAATCATCTCTGCAGCTGAATTCAGCAGGGAACGATGCACAATCCTCATGCCATTCCCTCCTCCAAAATCCACATGGTGTGGAGACTTTTCTGAAAGAATTGCTAATGAGATTTTTTTTCCTTTAGAAACTTTTTCTGCTGTATAAAGAGGAAAAGTTCCTTGTTCCTGGTGGTCCCCAGGGTAAGGCTGACACAACAAGGTTCTGCAAACCTTAACTAGAGTTGTGGCATATCCACCTGATGTCACAGTGTCAGAAAACACACCAAAGCGTTTCCTCCTGCTTGAAAGCTTCTGTTGACACAGGCTTCTCTCTCAAGAGCCTCTTCTGACACAACACCGGTGGAAGCTGTGCTACACAAGCTGTAAGGTTCAGAATCCTTCTGAAATACTTACCCAAACCTAAACTAGCTAAGCCATTAGTCTCCAAGCAAAATCCTCTTCAGCTTAGACAGGTGAAACTTCACCTTTTTTTATATGTTTCTAAAGTTAAACCCAATTAAATTCAAAGAATGGACAGCACTAGTGTGACATCAGTTTTCTCATGTAGAAAAGCCCTGAGATATTTGTTCTCTGAGACTGGATTGCAGGAGAGAATGTTAAAGTAGCAGAAAATATTTGAATTTCTGTTAAAGTTTCAAAACCTCACAAGAAACAATTACCCAAATCTGTGATCATTTCACTGCCCTTGTGCACTCAAGGTTTGCTGTATCAAAACAACTGTCTGGGATTTATCCTTTTAACATGTGAAGTTTTCTCTGTGATCCATGGGTTTATTCTGGCGTGTTAACTGTATAGAAAAGGTTTGTGGAAGGTTATTAGGAAGATCAATGTTATAACTAGTTGTACAGAATTTTGTTTAAATGGGATTCTTCCAGTGGGAATAATACAATAAAAACAAAAAAGATAAAATCTCTGCAAATTAGGCAAAAGACCCATCTTGTGTTTTCTGCAAGTCCATCCATATCAACAGATCACTTCATAGAACCTCCAATTTATATTCATGGACAAGAAAGAAAGAAGCAAATTTTAATGACCACAAGGATCTGCTGCGATCCAGAGTACAGTGAAGTAAATGGAATTTCCTTCCACAAAGGCAAACAGAGCCGATGGTGGGGGCAGAGGAAGTTGTGTGAAGTTAAACATTTAATAAGCTTTGGATAAGATGATTCATGGGCCCTTCTCAGGAGCAGTGCCCAGCCTCCTGAGGAGCAATCTTGGGATTTGACCTCAGACACCTGCAGCTTATAAGGATCATAACTCTGCCCAGGCTTCTGGAGGTCCTATCAGGACTAAGGATTCTAGAAGTGCTAAAATTAGTAATTCTCACTGTTTTGATGATTCTCTGGCTGCCGGGTGCAGCTTCATTCTTTCCCACCCAGCACTTCCAGTGCATCACTCCCCTCATTTATTTATTTAATTATTTCTTTCCATCTGACCCTTTCTAAAACACCAGGAAGATACATTCTGCTAATTGCTTGTGGGTTATTTAATTGCTATTTAATACCAGAGCAGTGTTGTCCTCGCCCTGTTTCTGAACATGTTGGGTCACATGCTCAACCTGTTTCCACGTTGTGGTGTTTTGAAGAATTCTTCAGGTTGGAAATAGGGGTAGTAACCAGAGTTACTGTGGTAACTACACTGCTCTGATGTAGCACAGAAATGTCTGAACAATCTTCTGTAGAAAGAAACAGAAAGAAAATCAAGGGGATAACAACTGGCTTGGAGCTAGTAATCTTCAATAGTCTATTTAAAAAAAAATAGAAGAAGTTAAACTGCATCACAAAGATTTGGAAGAAAAATAAGCCTTTGATTTTATCATCCACATGCTGGAAGTCCATGAATAGAGAAGCTCTGTCTACAGGCTCAGTAAAACCAGTTCAGGAGAAAGCAGAAAACCACCAGTATCAGCATTATCTGATATTTTCTTTATATTCATTTATTATGGTGGAAATCAAGCAGTGATGCTGCTTGGTGTGGTAGAAAATTAGTATAGAGTGAGCAAACTCTTCTCATCAAGAAATATGTAGAAAGAGGAGAAACAGCAAACCAGAAAATTGAAAAGATGAGATCCTGCAGAGATGTTTAACCCAGTCTTTATTTTGCAGAGATTTATTATGCAGTTTAAGTTAATACAGCTTTTCCTACAACTCAAAAGATACAATAGCATTGGCTTCCTGAACCACCCTCTCCAGGTGCAGTTTCTTTTCAGGGATGCCAGTTTTCCTGACTGAACTTCGACTTCAAAGGAATATATAAGTATTCAGCAAGAGAAACATGTCCAATATTTAGCACTGAAATGGAAAAAACTAGACTGACCATTCTGGCAAACCCAGGAAACCTCCAGTTCTTTTAAATTCCATCCTCATCTCAGGCTGGAAGTTATTATCCATGACATGTGTTATGTCACATGAGGTTGCCTAGAGTTTTTTTGACACTCAAATAATTAGTTATCTGCTATTCCCAGCTATTTATAGTCACTGTAAATGCCTGTTTTATTGGATATGTGTGCTCTTTGAATGGTGCAGAAGCAGCTGCTTCAGTTGCTTAGCATTTTGTGTCTTTATATCATACTAAGATCACTGTCTCGCATGTCACACAAAGCCAATGAGAGATAAGAGGCTGGAGCAGAATGAGATTAACCCATGAAAAGACAGATTTCCCAGGGATATGGATGGTGTTTCTGTGATGTCACCTGATGGCAAACGTGGTCAGTGGTGTGAGGAGGAAACTCAGCTTTCCCTTTTGGGTTTCTCAGCAACATTTCAAAAACAAAAGCCATCCCCCTCCCGAAAAGGATTTTCAAGATGCTATGCTAAGTCTGAGCAGTGCTCAAGGAAGATGTGGGTTTTGCTGAAGGGATAAATTGATTGGAGAGATAAGAAAGGATGCTGCCAGGAGAAGCAACTGCATCTCTGTCAGCTTTAATTTACACTGCCCTTGCTGGACTTGATCATTTCTTTGAAAATATGTCTTAACTTACCAGCAAATAAAATGGGCCAGGGTTGATTTCTGGGCTTCAGGGAAACACGGTGACACCTGAACTCTCTTCTTCTGGACCCAGGATGGGCCAAGCTCCTGTGTGCTGCATCCACACCCTCCTTGGTGTGATGTGAGACCTGGTGAAGGAACAAGTCAGAGCCAAAACATCCAAACAGTGACTTGATCTGACCCGAGTAATGTCCTGGGCATTTTTAGTTTACTATCAAATAAAACCTGAGATACACAGCACTGGAAGGTGATGGATGCTGACCTACAAGTTTGCAACCCTTTTCACACCCTGCTGTTAGGACATAAATCCATGTGTTTGTGGCCTCCCTTTTCCCACTGCATTTTCTGTGCAAGCCCCAAAGTCCAGCTGAGGTCTTTCCTTTGCCCTCTGCAACTGCAAAAGGAACAGTTTATTCTCACCAATGGTGAGAAAGTTTTTGGCATTATTCCCTTCAGCAGCAGGGTCTTGTATCCTGGAAAACCAAAGAAGAGCTAAGTGGCTTTGCTGAGCTCTATTTAAAACAATAAGTCTGGCTACAAAAGTGAAAGAGTGATTGCACAGCACCTTCCTCCATCCCAAACATTGCTGCTGCCTCTGGTCCAGTTCCAACAGGGATGGCTGAGTGCCAGGAATACAAAAATATAAAAAAATATAAAATATTAGAGTTGTTTTATAATGAGATTTTTCCTTCATAATAAATTTGCAGGATATTCGACAGCGCTTGCCCAAAATGTGACCCCTCAGGTCCATGTGGGAAACTGAACTGAGGCAGCCCTTTCCACCCTGCCTTGTGGCCCTAATTAAACAAAAAATCACTGCATGTGACCAAATTTTTTGCATACTATTTTTATGGATACAAATAACCTGGAGCAGTGTGGAAGCTATTTATTATCCCCAAAGCCAGAAGTGGGATCAGACCCTCTGCAATCCAACCCCATCCATATGATCAGGAGATGAGCAGTGCTGTAAAACCTTAAACTGCAGCTGCAAGCCAGCAGTGGAAGCAGGCAGAGCTGTCATTCTCTGGAGAAGAGAACTGACAGAAGTTGCATTTTAATACCTGATTTTACACCACGGCTCCTTGTTTAATCAGATCAACACAGATCAGGCTGATCATACTGGAAAAGAAAAAAAAAACAACAACCAGGCAGCCCAGAACAAACACGTTTGTTGAAAAACATCAGAGTGTTTGGCAGATTATGTAATGTTGCAGTAAGTAACTGCATAGCTTAATTTTATGGTTTCCATGGAAACCATCAAAATTAAAGGTAAGGGTTCAGTGTTCTTGGCTCTGAGGAGCAAATCTCTTTGTTGAGATGTGTGTTTGGGGAGCAGGGATTTCATCTGTCTTGCCTGGCTTTGGAGTGAAGGGGACCTTTTGGAAGCTGTGGAGATGAGATGGTCTGGGAGGTGTCTGAGCCATTCCCAGGCCCAGCTGGGCTGCACAAGTGCCTCGGATGCAGATAGAGCCTCATGAATTTTACATGTGGTGTGACCTGCTGGAGATCCCAGCCCTGCTCACACAGGCTCTTGGTGTGACAGTGGGCAGCTTGTCTTCCTGTGGAAACTTCTTACTAATGCAAAAGCATCCACTCTCACCTCATTCAAAGGGGAAAAAAAGAGAAAACAGCAAAGCTGCCAAGTGTTGCTGTAGAAGGAAAAGTTTCTGGCTGTTCCTGTTTGTTTTGGGAAAGAGCGGAGCCAGTTCTGCCCTTCTCTTTGCTGAGACTTAGCCCTGCAGATCTCAGTGGTGCTGACCTTGGTGAGATGTGGATCTGATGTCCTTGGATGTGATAGTTATGTCTATGATCATATCTAATGCAAGATGGGGACAGGGCTGAGAAGGGGCTTGGGCAGGTCAGACCCATCAGTATTCCCATGATTTTGTCCCTGACACAGACAGAGCGAGACTGGCAGGTCTGGATGGAGAGTCTGTAACACACTGACCCAGCCTCTCCAGGCAACGTGGGCAAGAAGGTCTGCTTCTGTCAAAAAATCAGGTAATTGCTTTGGGTTGGAAGGGATTTTTGTTTTGTCTCATTCCACACCCTTGCCCTGGGCAGGAACATCTTCCAGTGCACCAAGTTGCTCAGAGCCCCATCCACCCTGGCCTTGAACACTTCCAGGGATCCACAACTTCTCTGGACAGCATATTCCATCAGTTTGTCATGCCTGGTGCTGTGTCCCTTTCTGTAGAGCCTGTACCCAACTTGCCTTAGTTACATGATGCTGCACTACTGCCAGCAATCACTCAGTCCCCAAATAAACTGCTTTTCTGGAACTTTGAAACTCATATGAACCATATACACAGGTGGGGCTGCAAGGAATTTGGGGTCCAGTTGTCCTTTCTTCTGCTGAGCTGCTCTCTGGGAAGCAACAAATGAGTAAAGTCACTCACCAGTGCTTCTAGAGCCAAGCCCTAAGGGGTTAATTCCTCACTCCAAATTGCTGTGTGCCTCCTCACTGTGCATTCAGCTCATTTCTTGCTCTAACCTGTTGTCATCAGAGCTGCAAGAAAGGCACCACTTTAACAAGTTTTCTTTCTTAAAGAACCAAAATCATGAGGCAATCCCACTTATTTTCCTCTGATTGTAGCACGGCATATTAGGCTGTGTTATTACATATTTTTCATGGATTCAGAAGAGAGAGGCAGGCCATATCACAAACAGTCCCAGTGCCTGGAAGCTCCCCAAGCCATGCTGAGTCCTTCCTGGATCTAAAACCTTGGGTTGGAGCCTCTTTTCGAGTGAACAGAGGAGAGCAGTTGTACTACATTTGCATTCTGCCTTTAACTGCTGTGAAGTACCTCACTCCTTGTTAGTCGTGTGCTCTGATATATTTTTCTTAGAGTGTGGGAAGTAGATGCCCAAAACCATCTGAGTATCTGAGCAGTAATATATACATTTGCAATTACTGTTTTAAAAGGCTGAGAAAATAAGATTGAAGCAGATGTGCAAGTATTCTGGTCCTTATTTGCATAATATATCTGCCAGTCTATCCCCCTGTGTAACTCTGATGGCGGAGAAGTGCAAATCTTTAAATCTGACACAGGTTTGATCCAGGTGTTTTTTGCTCTGAAGACACATCTTGCTTCATCATTCAGTGTTACTGCACTCTTGTCTCCTCTTCTGCTGCTAACTCTCTTCTTCTTGCTCTGTTAATATACTAAAAATCCAAAATACGTGATGCTCAAGGTCACATGACAACCTAGTGTCAAATCTGGGATCTTAACTGAAGGACAGTTGTGTCCCTTGGCAGCCTTGAGGCTCTGCATGGAGCCCCTGCTCCTTCTCCCATAGATTCATTTGGGTTGGAAAAGATCTCAAAGGTCACCAAGTCCCATCATTAACCCAGCACTGCCCTGGCCACCACTAAATCATGTCCCCAAGTGCCACATCCATACAACTCTTAAATCTCTCCAGGAGTGGTGACTCCACCACTACCCTGGACAGCCTGTGCTGGTATTTGACCATCCTTGCAATGACGAAATTTTTCCTGATATCCAACCTAAACCTCCCCTGATGCAACTTGAGCCAGTTTCCTCTTGTCCTGTCCCTTGTTCCCTGAGAGCAAAGCCTGATGCCCACCTTGCTCAACACTCCTGTCAGGGAGTTGTGGGAAGTGTTTCAGTGTGAGCTGGGGGATTTTTTAAATCACCTCCTGTGTGGAGTTAATCAAACTTCCTCTTCCATTCCAGGTAAAACCAGCAAGTCCGGTGTTGGATGTAAGCAACAAAGATATTTCTAGGGGCTGGGCCCTAGCACCAACACATCTGTGTGCCAAAATCAGAAACAGCTTCCCTATTTGCATAGAAGAAAACAAAAGTAATGGGAAAAAACATATCTGACAGAAACCTAGTGGCTCTGTGTAGCTGTAGCAAGTGCACTTTGCAGCCAGCCCAAAATAAATGCTCAAAATTAACCTGTTCATAGTGCAGGATGGGTGTCAGTAAGAGATGGTCACCCACTGGTGCTGCTGAGCATTGTGAGCTTTTACTGATTTCCAGAAATCTCTACAAGGCTGAAGCTTTCAGCAAATAAAACTGGCAGACACCAGTGGGATCCTAGGAGAGGAGAAATGTGTGGCTCTTCTCACAGCCTGTACCAAGTTCTGCAAGCTTTTTCTCAGGAGAATCTGGGTGCCATAATGTTACATGGGGTCAAAAAAGCAGTGGGAAAAACTCCTGCAAGAAAAAGGCATTGAGGGCAGTGAGATATGAAGAGTCTGAGTCTGGCTTGTAATACTTTAAGGAGCAAGTTGTTGGAGGAAAAA
This sequence comes from Aphelocoma coerulescens, assembly GCF_041296385.1. Classification (NCBI taxonomy): domain Eukaryota; kingdom Metazoa; phylum Chordata; class Aves; order Passeriformes; family Corvidae; genus Aphelocoma; species Aphelocoma coerulescens. Next base: position 4,546,842 of record NC_091014.1, on the reverse strand, counting down.
AGGAGTACTTGCAGAGGCTAACTCTGTGAAATACCACAAGGGATTTGAGCTTGACTTAGTGGTGGAGAGAAACTGCTGGCTCAGGACAGCATTTGGGCTGGTCTGGAAAAGGCAGTCCTGCACTACCCGACTTCCTTTCAGGAACAACTTTGAGATCCTCAGAGCCTTGGGGCTAAAATGTAACTGGGCACTCTAGGGACCAACATCTTAAGCCAGATGGGTTATCTTAGCCAGGTAGGCTCTTCCACTCACTCCTCATTTCAGAAGGTCTCACCCAGCTCCAAATACTCCCCATTTAAAAAGTCCCAAAGGGAGGCCTCAGATGGTAACGCTGGAGGTGAGAGTGTTGCTGTCTCTACCTAGTTTTGTTCACTCATCAACCTGATTTTATGGATGGGAGGGGTTATTGTCTTCCACAAGAAATTTCACACACATGATGGACGCTTTGCCAGGGGAAATTAGATCATATGTTCACACCATCCTCCACGGAATACACGGCCCTGATGCAAAACATTTGCTGCCAGATATTAAGGCGGGAGATCTCTTCTGCCAGGGGCATTATTAAACAGCACGGGGAGAGTTTTGCATCCAAAATCCACCTTAATATTGATGCGTTCATAGGAACAGATGTCTGCTTACTTCCTGCACAATGTGTTATCAGATTAGAGATTTTACAGCAACAGCCTTAATTAGAAGCATGTTATTATTCAGTACTAAAAGCCTCTTTTGGAGGTGTAAATCCCTGCAACACAGGGATGCAAACCTGCCTCCTCTCCAGTCCTTCTACTGTGAGCAAGAGATTTTTGCACTTCAGAGATATATTTATCCTTATTTTCGAGGTGGGACTGCACACTGGATTGAATCCGAGCTTGCCCAAGATGGGAGAGAAAATCAGTGTACAGCAGGGCAAGGAATTCAGATCCATGGCCAGGAAGGGCTGGGAATGCTCTGGGAGTTCCCTGTTGTTGAGTAAAGTCAACCCCAGGTGTGGTGACAACTCTGCAGGGTTGGGATGGTAACAGTGAATTCTCCTCTCCAGGGGGGACTGCCCTGACTTTATTCTGTCCTTGCTGTGAGTATTAGAAAGCTGCTTTCTATCACCTGTTCTTTCAGCCTCTGCAGTTATGCTTCTTTGCTTTCTTTCAAGGAACAGTCTCCGGAAGAAAATCCGGCGATGCAAATGGTGGGGGAAAGGGTAGAAGGGAGAGACATTTAACACCAACTAATTCTGTAAAGTAGGGAATAGTGGGTTTTAGCTTGAATAAGAAGCCTTTTTTTGTGTGTGTCCCAGTTGAAAAGATTTCAAGGCAGGAAAAGTAATTTCCTTCCTTGTTCTGCAGCACCTATTAGCCAGTAGCTCTGATGTCATTTAGTGCCTCTAGACATGACCAAAATACAAACTTCAAGTCACTTTTGTTTCTCTTTAAAAACATCAGCACATTGCACATGGATACAAAGACATGAGGAAAGTTGAAGAAATGCATCAGGTGACTTGGCCAACTTCTTTTTTTTGTTCACTCATCTTTCTGTGGGAAGGTTTGCCTGTTTGTAGCACAGTATTTTGTAAGAAACTGCTTTTAGTTAGAAAGGATTTCAGATGGGACATGTGTAAAAGAAGAAGGTTCTACTTCTCAAATGGGTTTTTAGTTCAGATTTCCTTCCAGTGCTCATTTTCTCAAATTCAAAAATGCCTTTCCATCTAAAAGAAAAATAAATCCTTTTGACCTTAAGGAATTTATTTGCTGTTCTAAAACACAGCACAACTGAATGTCAAGAAAACAAAACAAATAAAAACTTACTTGAGAGTGAACACCAAAAATACCAAGAGAAGGAGTCATAAAAAATATTTCTGGAGATGTTCTGCAAAATGTCTTGATCGAATTTGATGTCTGAAACAACCTGGGATCAGCAGAAATTGTCTGAGCATTTAGCACTCTAAGGTGACATCAAGAAAAGAGGGTCCAAGCATTGCACATTGTGTCTGGGTGAGAAGATGGGAATATTCCTTGGAGGGAGAAACATTTGCAACCCTGTGGAAGCCAACCTTGCTTTGAAGGTAAAAGGTTCCATTAAGTTTGAGGAGGAGAAAAGCCTGGCATGACCTTTTGTCAGAAGGGAAACACTTCCCAGATATTTCCCACATGGACTTTTCAGTGCCAGCACATAAAGACCAGGAGCAAGTTCCAATGAAGCATCTGAGACATCCAGCCGAGAATGAGGCAGAGTTTGTCATCTCCACTAGACTGTGATCCTGCAAAGGTCTCTTTTTTCTTGGGGCTGCATGGGCTTGGTAGATGCTCTGCTTTTCTGGACTTTGCCCAGTGCTCCTGGCACCTATACTGAAGTGCAGGTCCAAGGAATGGCTCCATATGGAACCAGGTGAGCCTGCAGAGAGCTCATAGGGAGGTCTGAAGGCTTCATGGAAACATATCCTGATCCAGAGCTGAACTGGTGGCCGGAGCAGAGCCAGCTCTGGTCTCAGGGTATGGTTTATCTCCACAAGTTATCTCTTGCTGTGATTATCACAGCAAGCTGGACTTCATTTCTTCACTGGCAAGTTTCCAAACCCTGCTGTGTTTTTCTTGGAAACATTAAGATTCAGTGCTTACATTGGCTGAGTCCTTGGAAGGATCCTGTCTCTCCTCTCAAAAACCATCTAAGATGTGCTGTTTATTTGATTTTCTTTTCTTTTTATTAATCCAAACTGGTTTCTTATTCCAAATCTGTAATGACCCCGGTAGCTCCCTTACCAACGCACTGGCACTTTATAAATAGCCTGGAAGGAAAGCTGGGTTGTCTTAGACTTTGAGAAGAAGTTTGTCCATTTGAATAGCATTTGGAATGCATTTGCATTTCCAAAATGTCTTCAAATGACTTCACAGATGCCAGAAAATCATCGGCTGTAGCATCTTCCTTCTGACTCCTGCTCTTCGTGCAGAAGCCGTGTGAGGAGCAGCATCACTTCCCCTCATCCTGGAACTAGAGGAAAACAGAAGCTGGTGGTTTCTCTGCTGGCCTTGTGCTAAATTCTCCTTTCAGAAGTGCTGAATGGCCTCACCTCCCACCAAAGTCAAGGCAAGGTGAAGATGCTCAGCCCCTTTGCTGGATCAACTCCCTGGTTTCCAAGGCAACTGTTCTTGGGCAAGATTTAATGAGAAGGTGAGGACAACCACAAGGCCCTTTGAACAGGCAGGGGAACATAGAGCTCACAGAAATTATTGTGCTTTTTAAGGGAAAAGGACAGGCAGGTGGACTGAATGGACAATAAATTACCTGACATTTTAATGGGTTAACATGATATTGCAGAAAATGACCTGAATAAAGTGGCTCAATCCCTGTGGAGAAAAGTAAAATAAAATAGGCATAATGGAAAGAGGGCCCATAAAAGGCTGAAATGGGGGTTTGTTCAAACTGTCTGAATGGAAGCGAAAGGAGCAAGTTACAACCCTTGTTACAGCCTCTTAGCAGCAGTTGGTCTGAAAATGAATTGGAAAAAAATGTACCTGTGATAACCTGACATAGCAAAGCTGGTTGGGTAAGCTCCATAAAACACAGCCTTTATATCAGTGCCACAAATCAGAAGCTATTTGCAAGAGATTTTACAGCACAGGCAACAGGTGCTTCTTGTTCTAATGTCAAGCAGTGTCACCTGTTACAAGAAAAGTGGAATTGTTGCTTGTACCCTAAATGTCTCAGATCATGTTTATGCTGTCTCATGCATTTCTTCACCCTAGAATTTTCCAGGTTTATTATAAGATGAGTAGGCTTAACTTTTAACATCAAGACAAGAAAGATCTTGTGAAAATAAAGACCTATCTATCCTGTGAGTGGTGCAGGAGAGTTAAGGAAACATAGACTCCTGATTCTGCAAGAAATACTGACATTTTAATAATTTTCCAATTGTAATCATTCACCTTTTTCACTAGGATAAAGTCTGAGCCTTTTCAATTTAGTATTAGAAACCTTCTTTATTTAAAGTCAATCTTGACATGAAAGTAGCTCTGTCCACCACATCTCAAAAGGTTTGAGCAAACTGTAAGAGTGATTGATTCTAACCTTAGTAATAATGATTTTATGATTTTGAAAACTCTATTTTGGGGAGATGAAGGGAGGAGAGTCATGTAAGATCAACTTAGAGGGGAAGAGAAACATTTTTTTAAATTAATTAAGAGATGTTTAAAGTCAAAACATTTTGTGTGGCTAATGGGGCATTTTTAATGATTTTTGTAACACTTTTAAATGAAGCACTGGCACTTTCAGACTTGAAAACAACTATTTCACAACAGAAAAGGAGGAATATTTACTTTCAAAAATGCTGAAATAAAATGTTCTAACAGGTGCATAGCTGGAAAAATTTTAAAAATAAGGGAATTTTTGACAGTAAGTTCTTCATCAATTCCTCCTAATCAGAAATAATTCCAGCCCTGTTGCCACCCTCTGCTACCCTGGAATTAGGTTTCAGTGAATGAAGTGTCTACCAAGCTTTAAATAAAATCAGGAGCTTCACCCTCATGACAAAAAGACATTAAACCATTATAAGGACAACTACAGATCCAGTCTGCCCGGTGATAACCACAAATTTTGGGGAGAATGGTAAATATGTGCCACCCTGAGCCAACAGCAGACTTATGCAACTGCAGTTTCCAACTAAGAGCCACAGTCCTGCACAGGTTAAACCTCTGGGTGCTGCCAGGGTGAAATAAGAGCAAAGATGGAGATGAAGAAACAACTTTTTTGATTGTTCTGGTGACTCTGGTACCATTTAGCCCAGGTAGGATGTCCCCTTCTCTGCTTCACAGGCAGACCCAGAATACCTGGAGGCTCCTGTGGGCTTCAGTGTTGTGCCTTTCAATTTGCCGGCCAGGCTTTACCTCCTTGTTTTCAATCTGATATTTCATCCATTTTTATGAAGGGCTCCTTGTTACCAGTTCCTCAGAGGGTGTCACACTTTAATACAGTCATTGCAGGGAAAGAAGTGAGTGAACAGTTCTCCATTCAAACACAGTCCTGAAGGTCACAATTTTAGCATCTGTGAAATGCTTTTTGGCCTTGTCAGCATTTTTTTGCTCGTGCTCCTTTAGGGATGACTTTAAAATGGTGTCTGAACCATAAAGTTCTCCCAGTGTTTAATCTCATCGAGTATTTTCTTGGATGCTGTAGCCAAGATCACTGGACTAATTCAGCTTGCAAAGTACTACTGGGAAGGAGTATTTATGGTAGTCCCAGCAAGGACAACCAAATTAGCTGTAGCAAGCAGCCAGCCCAGAGAAGAAATAAAATGAGCGAGCAAGATAATTTGGAACAAAATGTAAAAGACACACAAATCATTTAATAAAGGTTTTCCCCGGAAGAAACTTTCCAAGCAGCTGAACACCAGGACAGCTGAGAGGAATGAGGTCAATTGTGTTTAGACACAATGTGTACATTTTATTTTTTAAAATGATCATCATTTGTCAAACTTTATGGGCCAGGTTCTTTCCTCAGATTAGCTGATACTGGAATTTAACTCATTACAATAAGGTTTTGTCTTTAGTAGACAGGAAGGTGGAGAGAGTGATTTATTTCAAGGAAACCATAAAATATTCACTGAGGTGGAATGGTATTGTCTAGAACTGTGAAATTAAAATGGAGTATAGACAGGCAGCAGGATAGAATAGCTCTGCTTTCCTAAGAAGTGTAGCAAACAAACAACAAATACCTGTAATTCTTAATCAGGGGCCTGGGCTAGAGAACTCTCTCGCACATAGGTTCAGCATTACATATTTTACATTCTTCTCCAGGCACACATAATAGAGGCATTGGAGTCCAGAGGTACAAGAGGTAAAGGGAACAAATGCCCTCATTCTCAGAATAAAAATGTCTTTTCCATTTGCAGCGTAAAGGGAGCATTTGAAGACACAGCTCTCCTGCAGATGTAGCCCTGAGTAGAGCTGGTCACATGTCCAGTGCTGACTCAATGCCGTGCCTGAGGCGCCATAGTTTGATGTGAGCTGAAGATCAACCCTGGAACTAATTGACAGGGAAAAGAAGAGCGTTTGAGATGCTAAGACTTACTTTTTTCCTAATTTTTTGTAAAATCATTCATTTTTTTCTCTAAGCTGCTTTCATATTTCATTAACCTAATAATAAACTCTGAACAAGAAGAAAAACCCCAACAACCAGAGCTGAAGCTTATTCATCCCCTCTGAAGCTGAGATAACAGAATCTGCAGCACAAAGCACAGTGGTATTCATGAGACAGCTCTGCTGCAAGATTCCAGCATGATTTTATCCTTTCTGGTTTGCATCTTCCTCAATGGCCCCTCCTCTACAATGAAAACAGATCAAGTTCATTTTTGCCATCCAGAATATGTGGGATCATATCCATACACATGCACTGGGACAATCACAGAATGGCTTTGATTAGAAGGCACCTTGAAGACCCTCCAGTTCTGACCCCTGCCATGGGCAGAGACACCTTCCACTATTTCAGGTTTCTCCAAGACCCATCCAGCCTGGCCTTGGACACTTCCAGGGATGGGGCAGCCACAGCTTCTCTGGATAATCTGTTCCAGGCCTCACCACCCTCACAGGGAAGAAATTCTTTGGTCTTGGCAAGCGACGTTTGAAAAGTTTATGACATGGATATATGGATGGACTGGGCCCCACAACGCCCACCAGAAGGATCAGGCCATGGAGAGTGGGATCTGCCCTTCCCAGCAGTGACCTGTCCCTGCACAAGTAGAGACATTTCAGCAAGGGGGTCTTCATGTCCCTGGAAATTGTTCAGTGGAAAGAGGAAGAGCTGTGAAATATGGAACAGACAAAGCCAGGGCATGGCTGGGACTCATTTGCTGCAAATTTTCCTCCTTTCTGGGCCACCAGGAAACAGCCAGTGAGAGTCACTTTAATTAAAGAGGCTTTGCTGCCCATAAATCACATGGACATTCATGGGAAGGGGTAAACTCCTTAAAGAACCATGGTTTTGCCTGTTTCTTCTTGGAGTAGCATGGCCAAAGTGGCATCAAGGTGAGTTTGTGTTTGGCACAGAGCATGAACTCTCTGACAGAAAACCACGGAGAAGGGAAGGGTTCTCACAGGGAAGAAATGAAAGCAAACAACGTCACTCCAAATCCACATCCTCCTGTTATCCCCTTGCCCACTGCCTTGTTGAACACATTGTGTGTGTGTGTGTGTTTTCTCTTTGAGGCCGATTTTTATTTAATGCCACAAAGATGTGCTGCTTGGAGAGAATCCTTTGAACGTTTAATTAGGGATGAGGGGGGTACTCTCTCCCTCTGCCCACAGTCTCAGAGCTTACACTGGGGTGTGCCAGCTTCCCCAGGCACTGGGGGGAATAAGGATACCCTTGAGACTGTGAAATGAAAGCAAAGCAATCCAGGCAGCCTCAGATCTGCACCCGCACCAAGTTGCTGAGAAACAGCAGTTTAGCTATGCTGATTTTTTTTTCTTTTTAATTGACATAGCCCTACATCCTTTGATCTTTGAAGGGCATGTTTATCCAACATTGTTCAGTGCAGCTATACTGCTTCTGGTTACAAATTGTGAGAGTCATGTTCTGTTTCAGTGAAACAATAGGATTTAATTATTAGCAGCCTTCAAAGACAAATGCAGGGCTCAGAGTCTTCTCTGGTTACAAGGCCAGAGCAGCAGATCAATGGTTGGGAGCAACAGAGTTAACAGTCTTGTTTACATTATTCTGGGGGAAAAGACTTCACTTCCTAATTTTAAATTCACTTTTCATATTTTCTGTATTTGTAAAAAAAAAAAAATACATAATCAACACAAATGAGAAGCTTGATTGGATTTCATTTAAAGGTGAAATTTATTAAAGGTTGGTGTTCCTTATGAAATGCATGTATTGTGTTTGGGTGCTAAATACAGGAATAGAGGGGACAGCTGCTGTCAGGAAGTCAAACAAGGAGATCAAAATGGTTATTCTGGGCTTCAAAGATGGGAAGAACATTAATTAAAAACTTTAGGAATCCTGCTTAAAGAGGAAGGTACTGACATACTCTATTCAGAGGAGTAACTCACCACAAAATTATTGTAGGCATAAAATTAAGCCACCCACATGTGATGGATCCTCCATTACTGGAGATTTTAATAGCAGGCAAGGTAAAGAGCTTCCAGGAGCAGTTTTGGAAGGGCCCTCCTACCGTGGATGTGTGGGTACAGATTTCTACAGTAAAGCTTGACTCAGGTTCCCCATCATAAACAGGCTTTGCATGTCATGATAACCCAAGGAGTATCAGCTTTTACTGCTAATAATTATAGTTCCTAATCATTTAGGCATATGTGTCATTTCAAGCACAAGATGTGATCAGTTTATGGCCCAGTGAGGCAATTCAATTAATGATAAATCATCTTAGATGTCAGTCTCTGGAGAAGTGTGTGTTTTCCCTGTGTCTATGGCTACTAGAGATAGAGGTAGTCTAGACTAAAATCCCACTAAAGAAAGTGAGATTAATCTGAATTTAGTTTACAAATTATTTTTTCCAACTAATTTTTACTTGAAAGTTTTTATCAATAATCTGCTTATTGTCTTTCATTTATTTTCCTTTTTCTCTTAATGAAACAAGGGCTGAAGACACCAAATGAGGAGCACAGAATATGAGATAAAGCACAATAAAACAAAAAGAACTATAAAAGTTCCTTAACTCAGAAATGGGGCTATTTTAGATTAATATTTCATTTAACTGGAGCTTTTGGAATAAGTAATTTTGTCCTTTGACCATCCTGCTGTGATAATAACACAGAGTGAGGAGAGAGGTGTCCTCTCTAGAGGTCAGAGTTCATCATCCTCATCACAGAGCCCAGCAAGGACTTTGTCCATGAGTTCAGGGACCTCATTCTAACCCGATTTTCACCACTGAGTGACACTCAATACTACTCCTTAAAGGATAAGAGAAAAGCAAGACAAGAAGCTTGTCGGGATAAACCTGGTGTAGAGTGTAACCAAACTGGGGAAAACAGAAAAAAGTGAGCAGAATCATGGAAATCAAAGAATTTGTACCTAGTACAAACCTCAGTTTCTGTGACTGGTGACACTGAAGGTGAAAAGAATGACAAGCATCAGGTAGAGGAAGGTGATAAAGCTTTGAAGTTCCTGTGGTCAACTGAGAATTACCATGTGTTTACTGGTTCACACAGGCCTTTCCTCTCTATGCTGAATTGTGTTCTCAGTTTATAAGGTTTGGTCTTGATGATGAAGGTTAGACATGATCTTGGAGGTCTTTTCCAACCTTAATGATTCTATGGCTCTATGAAGTTTTTGTTTGGGTTTGGTGTTTTTTTTTTTGTTTCCAGCTGAGAGACACAAGAAACTGTTGAGCTTGCTGCTTTTTTTAGTTTGACTGAGAGCAGGAACAGAAGTCTGGGCACCAAAGTATGCAGGAGGAGCAAGATCTGGTGTGTCTGGGTCTTCAGGCTGGTAAGTAGCTAACAAAGGGTTATTTCTATATCATCATATGAGGCGTAGGTGTTTAATTTCCACTGAGACGAGCACCTTTCCCAATTCCTTCTTCGTCTCTGGAAATCCCTTGGACATGTTTGAAGATATCACATAGCATAGTGTCCTGTTCTGGGATTAGTCCCACTGACCTGCTGGGTTAGAGGAAATCAGGTTAAAGTAAATCAGGTAATTAAGACCCCAATCCACTGAGATTCTTTACTCATTAGCTGCCCAAAGCCTGGTCCAACAATTAACATTGTATTCCCAATACAAGCACCAGAGCAAACCATGCCAGGGATTTTATTTTAACACACTGAGAAGGTTCCCATATTGCTGGCACACCCAGCCTCCACATTGCTGTTTCAGGAGGTGAAATCCTCAAATCAGCATTCATGGTTTGGGCTGCAATTCCATGGCAGAAGACAGGATAAAACTTGGAGATAAGCAAAATCCCCAATCGTATTTATTGCCATGAAACCACAGCTGGGCGATGTCTGGGTTCTGCTTGGTCAGGCTTTTCTTTATTGTGTGTTTTGTCTTAGTGGAGTCCTGTGACACAAACCAGCCTCATTCCACATAGCATCTCTCATAATCCCAGTCCCCAGTGACATTATCAGAGTGGATATTACAGCAACAGGCAGTGTTGCTGTTTCAAACACTTCCAGTCGTTTTCCCACCCTGACTTTTGATTCCTGCTGTTTGTGCTGGGATTGCTCTGCGTGTGTCAGGCTGGGGAATCTCACAGCGTGAATGATTGTTCTCAGTGGATTACACCAGCTCACAGATCTGTGCTCAGTCCCTATCACACATTTGCCAACAGGATCGTGGGCAGGTGAATCAATCCTAAATCTCATTAATTTCAGTGCTCAAAAATCTTGCAAAATTTGGCTTTTGGGGACAAAGCACCCTATGAAATTTTAAGCACCTACCTGAGGATATTATTTCTGAAAATACCTCTCTGCTGCTGGAGAAAACAGCTTTTTACAGAGGCCAGTGCAAACTACCCAAGGGATCACTGTCCTCTTGGTCTCTGAGTGTGCTTTGCACACCAGATATGCACCTACAGTCTGGTACACAAAGCTAAATGGAAAGAAAATGTGGGGTTTTCCCTCAGAAATCATCCTAGTTTTAGATTACTGAAGGGTCTGGAGCACCAGGAGCAGCTGAGGGAGCTGGGGGGGCTCAGCCTGGAGAAAAGGAGGCTCAGGGGGGACCTTTGGCTCTGCACAAGTCCCTGACAGGAGGGGACAGCTGGGAGAGGGTTTGGGGTCTGCTCCCAGAGAGCAAGGGAGGACAAGAGGAAAGATCCTCAAGTTGTGCCAGGGAGGTTGGGATGGGATATTAGGAAAAAATTCTTCACAAAAAGGGTTTCCAAGCATTGGAACTGGCTGTTCAGGGAAGTGGTGGAATCACCAGCCCTGGAGGGATTTGAATAAGTCATGCAGATGTGGTGTTTAGAGATATGGCTTAGTGGTGGGTTTGGCAGTGCCAAGGGAATGGCTGGACTCGAGGTTTTTAGAGGTCTTTTCCAACCTTAATAGTTCTATGATTATGTGAAATGGGAAGGTTGAGAAATCCCTGACACCTCTTGCAGTCACTGAGAATGTGGAGGGGAGCTCAGCTCAGCTTGGACACCCATCCTCAGCTCCTTTTAGGCAGCTGAAGAGAACCCAACCACATGGCAATTAATACTTTAATTAGGATCAGCCTGAGCAAATACTTAGGCAAAATACACTGCTCTGCCTGAAAGGCTTCAATCTCAGTTGGCATCAACGTCAGTGTGCAGAATTGTTTGTGCTGGATCATGGACAAAGTTATCAAGAAGCCAAATTCAAAGAAATGAATGGAGCTGGGCTGGGAGCAGGAAGAAGGCACTGGGTATTTTTGCAGGCTAAAGACAATTGCTTTAATTATACCCACTTACAAAAAAAAAAAAAAAAAATAGAAACGTTGCTGAGAAACACTCTCTTTCAGGGTTTTGTTTTCCAAACCTAAATAATGATTTTCATGTTCATTGACAAGCTTCATTAGCTGGAATTAGAGGCTATTTCTTACACACTCTCCTGTTCCCCCATCCCCAGTACATTGTCCATCAAGGAACAAGGGCAGAGAGATGTTTGAGATTCCTGTGTCAGCATCTCGATGGGAAAAATAGAAGTGTGCTTTTCCTGGAGAATGAAAACCACTGCAATGACTTACACAAAAATATAGCAAACACCCAATAAAATGAACTAAAGAGAAGAAAGGAATATCCTGAGATAATTTGGTGGGGGGTGAACTTAGCCCAACAGCAGGAAAAAATGACTAAGACCTTTGTCTTTGCCATACAGCGAAATGTGAACTGTGTCTAATTACAGTCACTTTGGGGTTTTTTTTATGGGGTCGTTGAGCCGGCATCCATCCCCTCGCGCTGACGGACAGTTTACACTCTCCCAGCAGCATCTCTTTGCGGCAGGGAAGGAAGGGATTGCGGTGCCAAACGCTGAGTAAATGTCTGCTGCCCTCCTGTGTACATCCGCAAAAAGACACACGCGAGGATGCCAGAGCCCTGGGTTTGTCTCCCAAGACGTCCAGCTCCCGGGGGAGCGGCTGGCGTGGAGTGTCTGTTACGTATTTACCCGTGATTTGTGTCGCTGATTCATCCTCGAGTCGATCCAGGTTTCTGCTAATGGATCCGGGCCCTTGTTCTCCCACCATCTGCTTGTTGTATCCGCCGCTCGCCGTGTGTTTAGATGCCATTTGTTGCTCCATGTGTGCAGTGGGGAGAAGGGCGGTGGAGGGAAGGGAGGCTGTTCTGGATCGTGCTCGGCGAGAGCAGCCACAATAAGGGTGGGTTTGGAGCCAGCACCGTCAGCCTCGAGTTGTCCAGAGGGTTTTTTCCCTGGGGGAATGAGCAGCAGTTTCCATCAGGACACTGATAAAGCACAGAAATCACCCACCCAAGGCGGTTGTGACCTCTCCGCTGCTGAAGGTGTTTTTTTTTTAAAAAACACTTCAGGTCATATTTTCAGGAGCTGCTTAAATGGAATTCACCCTTCCCTGGAGAAGCAGGTGGTTCACAGCATCACTGCCCCTCAGCCCTGTTCCCTGAGATTTGTCTGGGATTGTTTACTCGCAACACAATTAAATGGAACCTGAGTGTTCTGCGTGTTCATTTCTCTGCACAAAGTTCCCTGCTTACCTAAGCACAGATCAGGGTTTAGGGTGAGTGCTTTGATGGTGGTTATTTGGTATGTTATTCTTAGCATTGGTAAGAAAATAACATAATGTTCAAAAATACTATGCCATCGAAAATGCCTTTTAGACCTTATGAAATCTATGATATATATTCATTTTCTGCATCCTTTCAGTACTAAACGGGGCTTATGAAAAACAGGGAGAGTGAATTTTTACATGGACAGATATGGGACAACATGGAAGTAAAAGAGGAGATATTTAGATTAGAAATTAAGAAGAAATTCTTTCCTGTGACGGTGGGGAGGCCCTGGCACAGGTTATCCGGAGAAGCTGTGGCTGCCCCTGGATCCCTGGAAGTGTCCAAGGCCAGGTTGGACAGGGCTTGGAGCAACCTGGAATAGTGGAAGGTGTCCCTACCCATGGTGAGGGTTGGAACTGGATGATTTCTAAGGTCACTTCCAACCCAAATCATTCTATGATTCTGTGATATTTTTCTGGATAAACACCCATACACAAAAAACATTGCATTACACGATGCAAAACAAATCTCTTTGCTCCCTATTGTTTTCTGAACATGGGGGAAATGTCTTTTATGCAAGACACCTCCCTTCTGCATGGTTTCAGCTTGGGAAGGTGAGCAGATTTGAAGAGTTAATTATAAAGGTCCTGTTTGAGGAGTGTGACACCAAATCTTGTTCTCAGACGTGCCACCCCCCTCGGTTTCAGCTGAGTGATTTCAATAGGAAATCCAGTCATGCAGGTGTAATCTGGGAAAAAAAAAGCACAGCCTGAGGGTTCAACAGTCCTAAAATATCCTTAAAAATGATGACAGGTGAAAGATCCCAAAATCAGTAAACCTGGGAACCTAGGTTTTCCTGTCTGTTCATGTGTGGTTTGGATAAATTCAAGTGTTTCATCACAAATATATCTAAAGTGAAAATAAAACTAAATCTGCACTTTTATTTTATTTTGGTCCCAAAATTTGTGGGTTAGAGGGATTTCTTTTATAGAATAATTGTTTACATGGCAAAGCTCTGCAATACACCCAGACCTGGCAGTTTGATCCATGCATTTCCTGAGCTGAAAAGCTTCCCTGTGGAATAAGATCAGGACAGAACAGCACGACATTACACAACTGTCGTGTGGAGTTAAATAAGCAGTGTGGGGATTAAATGCCGTTTCTCAGATAGGACTAAGCTGCAATGGTTCTGGCTGCTTTCATGTAGGGCTTTTTATGAGTTGTTGGATGGAGAACCCATCTGACAAGGACAAGTTTCCAGCTCCATCCCGTTTCCTATTCAGCTGCTTTGGCTGAGGGAGTTTGCAGGGCTCTGCTGGGGCAAAGTTATGGAGCTGACACTTTCTTGGCTCCATGTCCCTGCAGAGGGAAGGAAAAAAGAAATCAGGAAGTTCTGTGCCAAGACTTTGCAATCCTGTCACATCCCACTGGCACTTCTGCCAAGGGTGACAGGGAGGAGAGGGGTGAATGGAGGGGCCGAGGGAAGGCATGGTAGGGCCTGTCTGTCTCCTCCAAGAGCTCACCCAGATTCTGTGATCTCTATGCCCATGCTGGGGGGTGAGGATGGACTGTGAAAAGCCTGGAGAAAGAGCCCACAGCTGAGGGGAGGGAAAGGGCAGGTCAGCTCCTCACACTGGCTCCATCACTTGGTCCCCAGAATGTCCCAAGAAGATAAAGTGACACTGCTTTGAGCTCAGAGAGGCACAGGGACTGCCTCTACCTCGGAAGATCTTTTCCTGTTTTGTTTGGGGGGGGTTTGGTGGGGCTGGCTGACGAGGGTCCCAGCAGCCCCTACTGCTGCAAATATCCTTCCAGCAGAGTCTGCCTGCATTGAACTCAGAATGCAACTGAGTGAAGCAAGCCTGGAATCTCCAATTTTCTCTTTTGTGCAGCAGTGCTCAAATTGAAATTCTGCTTTGAGGGAGCCTGTCCTGAAGGAAAACTGTTCTGTGGTCGATGTGCAGACTTGTACAAGGGAAGAATTAAAGTATTGCTTTTCTTCTGTCACAAAAATGTCCATGGGGAGTTTTCCATGGAAAATAGCAGTAAGTGAACTCTAGGGAGTAAAATACTGAATTCAATGGACCAGAATATGTCATGAAAAACAGAGTTTTCATCGAGATATTAGATGTGGTGATAGGACTCGAACCCTCTTTTCAGTTTGTCAACCAATTCAGGATAATTTTGAATCAGATTGAGGGGAGTCACATGAGGAATTTGTTAAATGGCCCAAAACTGCTGACATAGCTACACAAACAAGAAGGCTGGTTGGATTTCAGAAGGATTAAATTATCTTTATTTATCTCCTGCCTCCCCAGGAAGGAAACATTTTGGTTCTGCCGCCTTCTCTTGCTCACTCACATGGTCCACTCTTTACTGGAGGGACCTACCTGTTATTTTTGGGTGTAGTTTAGTACCCACCACATAAAGGACCTCAATCTTTCTCTTTTAAAATGTAATTCCCCCATGACAAGGACACTCCCTGACTCTCAGACTGGTGAGGGGTTTCTCAACATGACAGGCAGGATTTTACCACCTTGGGAGTGAAGGAGCAAGGACAGGACAGGCTCTTCCACTCAGGGGAGTAGAAGGAGGAGAAAAAAGTAGAAATACAGACCCAGGATGAGTCCTAAAGAAATAGGTGGCTTCTCTCCCTGTCCCTGGTGATGGGCACGATGCTTGTGACTGGGGGTGGCCACACTTCAGTAATGGTCCCCAGCCCAAAAGTCCTGGTTGTGCCTTCAGCAGTGACTGGTTCCTACCTGCTTCATCCTAAACAAGTCCTTTTGTTGCTTCTGGTTGTCTTTATTTCTGTTGGAGCTGGAAATACACAAATGGGACTCTATCACATCCACTGGGAACATCCTGTGGGGGTAGGGCATAGCTGAAGGCAATTCAGGTACTCAAAGGATGGTCCAGACACATGAAAATAATTCCACACATATGTTTTCTCAGAGTGACTCCTTCCTCTTCTCTCTCTGCTCTGGTTTGAATAAGAAGAACTTGCTGCACAGGCACCCCAGGGGGTTGATGTATTCCACAACCGATGGAAAGCAATGCCAGAATCTTCCCAACAAATGCTTTTTCCTGCACATGCAGCTCTTTCTTCCAACAACCGGTTGCAAATAGGCTTTATTGCTCAATGGCTGGCTCAAGTAGACATTTAACAGGCTTTAATTCTTCATCAGGCTTCAGATTTTCCACCCAGGAAATCTTCCTCCTTTTTAGCGCCTCTCTTTTCTTTCCCTTTGTTAAAAGCGGGACATGACAGCCTGCAGGGTGATGTCTATTGTTGTGAGTTGAAAGATCTAGCACACTCCAGAGTCTGAGAGCATGAATGAATTATTAACATCCTTCCCCACTGCTATGGGTAATGTATGCAGCACTTGAAAAGCCTTTTCTTCCCGCTTAAGGCTGCGTAGATGTTTAGCAGCTATTCAGAACAGCCTGGCAGATGCTGTGTTAATATTGCTCAACCAGGGCTTGACAGGAGTGAACTTTGGATCCTTCCAGTTGAACAGGAGAAGGACCATGGCCCAGGAGTAGAAGCAGCAGCATTCCAGCAGTAATTAAACAGCTTGTCCCAACAGCCATGCTAGCTGGTGTGACAGGAGGAAGGGTTGCACTGTCTGGTTTTCAACCATGGCTGCTGCTGTCTAACTTCTCTCAGATGACGAGGACAAGTTAACTAAGCACAGTCACCTGTAGATCACACTGTGGTCAAGCAGGTGCTAATTCACAGAATCACAGAATCATGGAATGGTTTGGGTTGGAAAGTGCTGGGAAATAGAATTATTGGGATCAATAAAAGAACTGTGCAAGCAATAGGCCTGGAAGTTTTTAGGCTTGTGTGTGAGAAAACTTTCCATGGGAAAGTCCCTGTGTGAAGAAAACAAACAGGCCTGAGAAAACTGAGAGGGAGTGAAAAACTTGCAGCTGTGCTATCTGGGAGTGAACAAGGGAGGTGAGCACAAAATTCTTTTGATCATAACAAGACTATGGAAGCTTGCCAATGTAAGTCCAATTATGTAGAAATAGAAATGTGTCTTGATAAGCTTTAAGCCACTTAGGAGCTAACAAGCTGGTATACTATATAAGTGCCTTTAGACTGCTAATAAAACGGAGTTCATTTATCAACCATATTGGTTTGGACTGTGTTTCTCTCTCCCCCCGCCGGGGCCCGGGCTCCTCATCCCGCGGAGCTTCCAACAGGAAAGGACCTTAAAGATCATTTTGTTCCACGGGCAGGGACACTTTCTGCTATCCCAGGTTGCTCCAAGCCTCGTCCAACCTGGCCTTGAACACATCCAGGGGTGTGACAGCCACAGCTTCTCTGGGCAACCTGTGCCAGGGCCTTGCCACCCTCTTAATAAAGAACTTCTTCCTCCTATCTAATCTAAATCTATCCTTCTTCAGTTTAAAGCCATTCTTTCTTGTCCAGTCACCACATGCCTCTGTAAAAAGTCCCTCTCCTGCCTTCTTGGAAGCCTCCTTTAGGTAGTGGAAGGCTAATTAGCTCCCAAAAATGTTTTACATCATTCTCCAGTTTTATCTGCCCCTCTCTGCTGAGTTTATGGGGTCTCATTGTCACAGCCTGTCTCCTCCTCCTTAGTGACCTTCTTGTACTACATCCCCAGCTCCTGCTCTGCTTCGACTGTGGTTGTCCCCTGTGATTCTCCTCGGGTGAGCACCCCTGCCTGTGGGGGTGGTGATTCCAGGGAGCCTGAGCTGGGAACTGTTCCTGGAAGCAGTGGGATGAAAGCCACCAGACTTGTGGGTTGGTTGATGCTCCTTCCATCAGGCTGCCATGCACACTTGCAAGGTTGTCACGTTTCACTTGTTGAGGATAGAGGATTCCAGACACACCTAGAGCACTTTCTAGCACACATTTTGAAACCACAACATGGCAATTGTCTCATGCATGAAGAAAGGAGAAGGTTGAAAAGTTTGTGTTGCAAGGGATGAACACAAGTGTTACCCTGCTCATAGCAAAAGAAAATACCACAAGAAAAAGTGTCCCATGGGTTCCTTGCTCCTGAATTTCTAGGTAAGCATGACATATAACAAAGTAGCAATCATGATCTCTTCAGGGACAATTATTCTGAATAAAAAAGTCTAATTTCTTACAGTTTTGTGTCATTGGGCTCACCTTCTCTCTTCCACAGTCAGCCCAGTTTACTGTCCATTCCTCTATAAGCCTCATTTTGCAAAAGTTTCTTGCTTACCCTCTGCTACCTTCCTTTTCTTCCTGCATCACATTTTTGCTCTGAAATGCCTCAGCTCTCCTCATGTCCATGAGCTATTTGGTCATGGGTTGTGGAGAGTGAGTGTGATGGTCAGGGGTTTCAATCACAGCAGAAAATCCAAAGTGCTTGTGTTCTTCTCTGCCCCCAACTATGAACACCTGCAGGGCTGCTTGGTAGCACCTCTGAGGCTGCTGTCCTGGGGTTAAGCTCTGTTCCACATTGCTGGTGGTCCCAGATGTTATCAGGGAGGTCTGGCAGCAGATGTGTGCTCTGACAGGTACTCTGTGCTCTCAACCACATTTCTGTCAGAGAGAGATTAAAGGATTTGAATGTCCCCAGTTTGTCTCTCTGTGAGAGGTGCTGTTAGCTGACCTGCTGGACCAGAAAGTTTTGTTCCTCAGGCCTTCAACACTTCACTTAGCTGCCTGGTCAGAAACATTTCTGCTCCCTGGGCTTTCCTTGTAAATGTGGGAAACATTTAAACAGTTTGCTGAGAGAAGAGGTTGGGAATAGGAAAAGAAGGAATCACAACCCAGAAACATCTACATTTTTTTCATGCTGTTTTTTGTGCTGAAAACCAAATCAGCTCTGCAGCAGCTGAGTGTTGACTTGGTCTGTGATTTCACCTTGAGTGCTGAATTTTTCAAGGCCCCATGAGGGTTTAAACCACCAGGCAGAAAGCTCTTGTGGTAGTGAAAGAGGATAGCGTCAGACAGAGGCTGAGCAGGTGATATCTAGAAGGTTTCTTATGCTCATGGTGCCATGAAACAGGGTCCTGTCTGCACTGCAGTGCCCTGAACTCCCTTCCTATGGAACAACCTTAAAAATCCAGTGGTTTTGGTCACAGACGCGTGGGTCAGGATGAGACTTAGTGCTGGGGACAGGAGGTGACAGAGGAGGAGAGCAGCAAGTTTGACACAAGAGCTGTGACTGACACTCTCCATGTTTCCTGGTCACAGGTGGGAGAATTACTGAGAGTCTCCCTCAACAAAACAAAATTGGTCTCTCCAGTGCTTGCTCATGGCCAAGCAGGCAACCCCAACACAGATATTCTCACACAGAGACAGAATTGCTCTTGTCCCTTCCAATGTCCATGAAGGTGCAGCCCCTTTGTGCTGCAGGAGGGTGACACCAGGTGTCACCAGCTTCACTGTGTGGGACAGTCTGGAGACACAAAGAGCACGTGAGTGGGGACTCTGATAAACCCTACTTTGGGGACCCTCTTCACACTGTAGACATTTGGACGCCCAGCCTCACTGCGGTGCCTTGTAGATAGCAGTGCCAAAATGTTTCCTTCTCTTTCTAAAGAGAATATCAAATACACAGGAAAATAGGGGTTTTGTTCTTCAAACATGCTCAGCCTTAAATCCTTGTTGGAGTCTCACAAATTCTCCTTCTCCATGCCCCGTGGACTTAAGGCTAATAACGCATTCGATCACTTTGTGAATAAACATCTCGCCCATACTACAAGAAGCAGTCAAGTTCTCTGAAGGAATTTGGATTTTTCATTCTGCTTCACGTCAAATTAAAGCATTTGGTGGACACAGCTGTTTCAAGAAGGATCTGTCAGAGTGCACAGGCTGTATTGAGATGGAGCAGCATGAAGCTGTGTGAGATCACAGTAGAGATCTGCTTAGCCAAGTTCTGCCTCCTGCAATGTCCAGCAGAAAATGTATAAAGAAGACCAAGAACACCCTGACAACCTGCAGCTCTCAGCCTTCAGCAGCTACCAAGATGATTTTATAAGTCCTTAATTATGTTTTCTTCCCAGAATATGTTCTATCCCTTTTTGAAGCCTTCTAGGTGTTCTCATGCCCTTGTCTTTCAGCAAAGTGTTTCACAGCTGTACTTCACCCTGCTACAAGAAATATGTCTTGTTTTTCCTGAACTAATCAGACACTCAGCAATGCTATTTGATATTCCCTTGGGGTTTAGTGTTAGATACACGCTCCTGTATTCATTTGTATCAGATGCCCTCTCAGCTACCTTTTTTCAGACAAAAAAGATCCTAGAGTTTGTAATTCTTCATCACTGAGAAATAATTCTGTGTTTTAGCATTTTGTCACTCTGCCACTGTTTCCAGTCCCAGGATATTGTGCTTTCAGGTGGGGAGACAGGACAGCAACAATAAATAGCAACAGCTGAAGGCCATGGAAAGATTTAAGTAGTAGTGTAATGATCATTTCTGTTATCATTCTGTTAGCAAAGGCTGCATAACAGAACACAAATGGCGTTTTCTAGATCATGAAATTTTGTCTTAGGACAATTAAAACCCCAAAATTACTCTCACATCCATCATGGACCTTGCAGAAATGCCACAATTAGTGAGCAGGAGTTGTGGTTGCCCATGAATCTCACTGGTCTATTTGAGAGTCCTCAGCAACCCCAGATGGTTCATTCTCTGCCACAGCAAGAATTCTGGATGAATGGAAGTCCTCAGGCCAGTGCAGCTCTGGAGTCTGTCTTCCCTCCCTCCCAAAGCTAATAAAAAAATCTCTTTTTAATTAAAAAAAAAAAAAAGACATTTTTAATTAAAAAGCAAACATCAGGACAGCATGCAGAAGAGAGTAGAACTAGAAATTCAGACGACACATTTCAATACCTGGACACAGAAACACACAAGACAGTAAATGCCGTGACTCTTTATTTTGTAAATCTTGAGGGCCTCATATTTTTCAGACAGTCCCATACCGTCCCTTTTGTCTGAAACATCTACCTTGTGTCTCATCAGCTAAAATGGCTTCATTTTCAGAGACATTGAGGGTAGAACTCATCCCACCTAACATCATCTCTGTAGGTGTTAGTCACCCTTTCCACACTTATGATTGAAGAAAAATATGGTCATTTTTAAGACATGATTCATCTGACCTGATTTCCATGTCTATGACTGCCTGAGTCGAATGTGTTCTGGAAGGGCCTGTTTCCCTCAAGGTAAAAACCCTAAACTGCAGTGGATGCTGAGCACCCATCTAATTCATGGGTTGGCACTTGCATTCCAAATTTCAACATCTGCATCTCTCAGAGTTCCAAAAAGAGATGCATCATCTCCTTTTGCTCTCTGCATTACATCCATTTCCTATTCCAGGTGGTTTGATCTTTTTCCACCAAGATTTCTACGTGAGGGAAACGGTCTTCCCTGAAGCAAAAAAAACCCCCCCAATGCACAGTCACATTCCCTCAGTGCTAATGTATGTTTTATGTCAGGCAGTAAAACTCTCGTGTGTCACTGTTTACACATCAGCACGGCGTACAGGATTAGGCTGTAAAAGGAACGTGCTGATTTCGGTTCCTTTTGCCAACAGGGGTAAATTGCTCCATATGTCAAGTGGCAGTGAAATCTTGGTGTAGAGCATTAGTGGGACTATCCTTTAATACCTGTGGGCTGCAGCCAGGAGAGGATAAACATTTGTTTCTTGATCGTCAGGCAACAGCTGGGCATTAACAGAATTAATAGTGCTCAGAGAAAGAAATATTAAAGGAAATCACAGGGATAAAATGAAAACAGGGATTTTAATGGTATTTTCAGCTAATTTTTTTTTTTTTTTAATGGGAGGATATACAATCCAGAACAAATCCAAGCAGGAGGTGACATCAATCCCTCCCTGAGCCAGCCTGGAGCCACTGGCTCTTATCCACTGTCATTTATACTTGGTCCAATTCTGAGCCAGGACTAGTTAGGAGTGACTCAGACCCTCTCAGTACAAGGGTTTTTTAATAATTGTGAGCTACTGAGAGAAAAATGGATGCATTACTCAGAGAATTGGGATAAACTACCACACATTTGCTATGGTAGAAAATAAGATAAAAGTACAACTTAAACAATCACAGTTCCAACATGTGGTTATGGCTCCAGCATCACTGATATTCATGTTTGAAATTGTCCTTTTCCAATCTGCTGAAGCTAGATGTCCACATCTCAGACTTATTTCCACTAGCCATTCGTTCTCCAACAGTTATTTCATTTCTTCTTGAAATCTAGGAATAACTCTGGGAGCCCCAGCTGTTAGGAAGGCTCATCCACAAAATGATATAAATATGATATCCTAAAGGACAAAATGCTTTGGAACAAAGTGTTCCTCTTGTCCCTCAGGAAAATCAGTCTTTTAAGTGAAAGCAAGCCACACACATTATTAGCATTCCTTTAAAGGAAAATAAACCTGGTGTGTTTTGGAGAAAATTAGGGACACCTAGGGAAGAACATATTCTCTTTTTCTCACTCTGAAGAGGAGGCAACTTCAGGTTTTGATAGTACAATTTTTTGACCTGTGAAATGCAGCACATCAGATCTGTGGTACAGCTTTCCCTATCAAGTTCTCACTTTATCAGGTGATCACTAATCTTCCATAGGTTTGTTTAGATTGTAATTAAATATATGGCAATATAAGGGGCACAACACCTTTAAACTTATCACTGGCCTTGTCTGAAGTTCAGGGCTCTCTAGTTCATGTTATCTACTTTTGCTTTCATTTATAAAAGAAAACGTGACTGTGCACCAAGGAATTTACCTATGCCATCTTGATACAACACCTGTTCTTTTTGCTGCAACAGTGAGTGCCTGCAACAGAGTTGAATAGATGGAGAAAATGATGGAGAAAAATCAGGAAGGTTGTCTTAAGAAATGTGTTATCTTAGGAGAAAAGCTCTGCTAGTGCTCAGTTGAGCTGCACACTCCGCTGTGCACTTCAAGCCTCTGTTTCTTTGGAGACATCACCCAGGGACGTTGCAAGTACCAGCTTAGGCAAGACAGAGGTGACCTGTGTGAGGGTAAAAGATGATTCACTGAATCATGTTCTAAGAACGGGAATCTTGTACCCTGACAGCCAGAGATGTGGCTCAGACCACCACCCACCCCCCTGCAGACCTTCATCACCTCCTCAAGTACTTTTGGTCTGAGGCTGGATCTGCTTTCCCTGTTCACATCCTGCACCAATCAATCCACATCCCACTCTAATATCAACCCAAGTAAGCAGCCCCTGGGGCCAAAACTGCTTTAGATAAATTGATTCCTGATGCATCTTTTCTCTGCTCTTCTCTTTGTGCCTCCCTGGCATCTCTGAGAATACAAATGCTTCCATTTGCCATGATCCTTTCATCTTTCAGCAGGTGAGGCCCTGCCATTACAACCCTCTGCATGTTGTGTAATTATTGTAACAGCTCCCTTTGGGCTCTATAGCTGTCATTTGATTAGGTTTTTGTCACGGGTCTTTTAAAGAATGGCTGTACCCTTCACACATAACATATGTTAATTTATTTCCACAAACCTCCAAGTGTCTCTCCTCAGCTTGACAGAGACTTGATCAGATTTTGTGTGCTTTTGCACATATTACTCTCTTTTAACTGCTGACCAGATGGAAGAGACGATCCCATGCTTGATCATATTTTTGTTTATAATTTAGTAGTATCAACAGATCCAACACATGCATCTAACCTACACACATGAATCATCATGGGGTCTGCAGACATCTCTGTAATCATAAGATTAACATTTAACAATTAGTAGTTTTCCTATAAAATTTTATTTGTAGGAAGAAGAAATTCCTCTCTCCCATCTCTAAGCTATCTCAGTGTGCTTTTACAGGATGTTTAAGTTTCCACTGGCTTCAGTAAGTGTCTAACCTTTTCAGCTGTGGCTATCAGCTGTCTGATGCAGCCACACCTGGAACATCTGTAAGCAAAACACACTCAATTCCTACATTATCTTCTACCATGAATGTTCCTGAAGAGCTTCATATCTTTGAGAAATGCTCATTTCACTTACACTGCCTTGACAATGATTAACCTACTACACTCTGACCACAATACCAGTGACTTAAAAGTTGTATGATATTCCTTTATCTGTGTTTGACCCTATTTGTTACTAAGGTGACAAATCCATCACAGGATTTATGCTGTTCTGACCTGTACACTCAAGTTATTGACCTGTGGGGAGAAATTGTTCCTATGTTCTCAGCTGTTGTGGCCATTCAATTTTATATAACATTTTCTATTCAAGCAGCTGTTGTCAAAGAACAACCTGGGTTAGTTCCCTGGTAGAAGAAAAATAAAAGGAACAGAACTGATACCCTCCAGCCATCACTGCTCAGCACCATGACATTGTGACAATCACAGCTCGGTAAAAAATGATACAAAGCTAAACCAGGTGGTTTGGATGTCTGGTATCATTTCCACCTAAGGAAAATACAGGAATTTGCAAAGTGACTCAGTGACTCACAGGGTCAATAACAGTCCAACCACTAAAAAGCTGATGTTCCTGCACAAATGGCCAGAATGGATTTGCTGTTTGATGTCCTGCACTGCCAGTGACAACGCCCAGCATGACAAATACTCATAACCCAGGTGCATCTGCCTTTGGCTCCACGATGTCCAGGCACACCCCATCAGGAATGGGGAAATGCAACAGGAATTTACAAAATGGTCCCTGCTGAATCTTCAGGCCCCCAAAAGGGTTGAAGCAAAATGGTTCCTTAGCTTTTCTCACTGATGTGAATGGGTGAGGTGGCAGCACTGAGGGTTTTCGTGATCTGTTCAGCTGCAGAACAAAAATTGTGGCAGCTTCCTGTAAAGGAACCGTCTGCTGAGGCAGAACACGACAATCTGTGCCCACTTCAAACGCTGCCCGCTCCCTCCTCAGCTTTTGTTCCAGGCACCCAACAGTAAGTCAGGTGGAAATTTTTTTTTTTTTTTAAGTGCTAATTTTATTTTCATTGACATATTTAGGAGACAACCTTGCTGCATATTTGTGATCTCAACCAGTTATCACCATGTGCTGTCGAAAGAAAACTTGGAGGATAGGAGTTGTCCTTTCCTCTGTCTCCTGGGTCATGTAGAGTCCCAATAAGGGAGATGATTACAGGAAATAACTTTAAAAATACCCTAGAAAGCCAAGACAACATAAACCCAAAGAATTATTAAGGTTGGAAAAGCCCTCTTAGGTCATCAAGTCCAACCATTAACCCAGCACTGCCAAGGCCATCACTAAGCAGTGGTGCCAAGTGACGCCCCAAGTGCCACCTGTCCTTTGAACACTTCCAGGAATGTCGATTCACAGAATCACAGAATCACAGAATCACAGAACCACAGAATAACGAGGTTGGAAGAGACCTCCAAGATCATCGAGTCCAACCCATGCCCTAACACCTCAACTAGACTATGGCACCAAGTGCCATGTCCAGTCTTTTTTTAAGCACATCCAGAGATGGTGATTCTACCACCTCCCTGGGCAGACCATTCCAGTACTTTATTATTCTTTCTGTGGAAAACTTTTTCCTAATATCCAACCTATACCTTCCTCGATGCAGATTGAGACAATGTCTTCTTGTTCTGTCAGTTGCTGCCTGGTGGAAGAGACCAACAATTCTCCCTGGGCAGACTGTTCCAGTGCTTGACCACCACTATTTGATGAAAGCTAAACCTTTTGATGAATCTAAATCTTTCCTGGTTCAACTTGAGGCCATTTCTTCTCATCCTGTCCTTTGTTCTCTGGAAGCAGAGCCTGACCCCCACCTGGCTGTCCCCTCCTGTCAGGGAGTTATGCAGAGCCACAAGGTCCCCCCCAGAGCCTCCTTTGCTCCAGGCTGAGCCCCTTTCCCAGCTCCCTCAGCTGCTCCTGGTACTCCAGACCCTTCCCTAACTCCGTTCCTTCTCTGGACTTGCTCCAGCACCTCAGTGTCTTTTTTGTAGTGGGGGGCCCAGAGCTGAACTGAACTTAAAATCCTGTACCTGTAGCAGCGAGATAAATAGGTCAGGGCACCTTCTCTGCCCATTGGCATGGCCTGTCTGGTGTTTAAACCAAGCACACCCTTCATGTGCTGGCACAGCATGGGGAAGGTCTGTTTGGGATGGTGAACAGCTCTGCACAGAGCTGGCAGTTAGGGACCACGGTGGGAAGGCTGTTCCTCCAGTCCGTGTGCTGAAATAATTACAGAAAGCTCGTGCCTGTGTAATGTAAATTGATTGTGTGCCAGACCATGCTTATTTATCTCACCCTGCTTCGGTTTCACACATTAAAAAAAAGAAAAAAAAAAGAAAGACCAAACACTCCTTTTTCTTAAAGGCACTGACAGAAAGTCTGATTTTTGGGGAGCTGCTTTTCTCCTGCTGTCTGTCCTGCTCCTGCTGTGGGCTGCACATGAGGGAGGAGAGACCCCTGAAACCTCCAGAGGTGGGAAAGTTTGCAAGTGTCCTTCTTCAGGAGGCAAAGAACTGCATGTGAGTGTTACGTTTTTCCACCTCAAACCAGCCCTCGGTGGGCCCAGCAGATAAAGCTCCACCGCAAGCTACAGTGCAGCTCATGTGACAATTTTTTCTGCTGAAGACTTGAAGGCAAACGTTTGACACATGTCTGGTTTTCTAACCACAGAAACAATATCTCCTTCCTTTGGGCTCGTGGGGAGGCAGAGGCTGGAGAGTTTCTCACTCTTCCCTCAACTCCCCTGAATCATTCACCCTCAGAGATACCTAAGCAAGAGGAAAAGATATGCAAGAAACCTCAGGGGCAGTTAGTTTGTGGTCTCCCATCCCAGTCAGTCCCAGCTAAGTTTTGGGGCCTTGGTCCATGGGACTCTGCAGTTTTCCCATGTGCAGAAGTCCAAAGTCCCAGTCAATCCATGGTATGGATCTATCTGCTGGTTTCCATCTTCCCCCTCATGCCTTCACCCCAGGGAACAGTAATGCAGTGCAGGAGAGGTTATTGGGGTCTGACAGGTGAATCATCATAAACAGGGTCAAAGAAAAACAATAAAAATGTGTTCCCATACTTCTTTTCTTTTGTTTTTACTTGCCACAGGAAATAGGCATCAAAGGGCTGCTCTGAGGCAGCAGAGTGAAAGCAGAGATGCTCTCATAACAAAGGTCCTTTGTGATTCATGATCTTCTGCTTTTCCTAGAAGGAAAGTCAAATATTATGGTTCTTGTTTATGAGGAAGTTAAAGAGGAACCACTCTAATGGAGGCCTGGTCAGAGGATTTGAACCCTGTGGAAAAATCTGTGACTCAGAGACTTCATGCCCAAATTTGCCATGGTCATGCCGTGCTACCAGCTCTTGCACGGTCCCTGCACAAAGACATCAGATCACATAATCACAGAATATCCTGATTTTGAAGGGACACACAAGATATTTCACTTGGCTCTGAGAACCATACTCCCAAGGGAGTCTTGAAGAGTAAAAAATGGGATATCACCATCTCAGGAGAGGCACTGTCCCAGGACCAGGTCCCTCCAGACCTTTGCAGCCTCCAAGCCAGGTGGTACCAGCTCAAATTCATGATGAGTGGGACAAGAAGTGGTGACTGAGACTGGTGGGGTGGGTTAGCAAAAGACATGGAGATGGGCTCTGGCTGATGTGTGGGAGTGTGTGAGGAAGATAACAAAAGGAAAAATTGGGGTGGCCAGAAGTGCACAGCAACCTGGGCAGAATTCAACAAAGAAAAAAGAGGAGTAAAAGTGTTAAGATTTTGTATTTCTGCTTCTCTAAAAATGAAGTGTTGGGATTTTGAGCAGCCTGTTTGCTCTGAGAAGTGGAGTTAACTGTGAACAAAAACCGACAGGGGGTTAAATACAGGGGAAATAAAAGAAACCGCTGAACCTGGCAAGGAACAAAACATTTCAGCCTGACTTAAAGAGACCTTCTCTGGGCTGCTTTGTTGATTTCCAGAGAACTCCCCTCAACATCTTCTTTCTCTGAAATCATCTCTCACTTCCCTCCTGTATTTTAATTTTATTAATTTCATCTACTGAGCCCAGAAGTCTATGACTGCCCTGGTTCTGTCCACTTCCTGACTTGAACTCCTTTTCTTTGCTGCTGGAGGGGCAGCTGGGAGGTAAAATCCCTTCTGCACCTCTTCAAAAGACAGTTCAGCACATATTCCTTTCCCAGGCCCATATGTCCATAATGCCAACAGAAGAATGGCAAGAGCACCAACAGTCAATGCCAACAGAAAGCAGAACTTGAAATGATGGGAAATATTCATTGACTGTTGGGGTTTGGTTCAGCAGCTCAGTGAGACTCTGGAGTCACTGGTCTTTCACGTCTCCTGTGCAGTATCTGCACTGGTGGTGGTGGTGATATTGGTAAGTACTTGTATTGCAGGAGGCCAGTGCATGTAGTTCTCCCCTTGGGATGTGGTAAATATTGAAAAGGTGTCTGGTATGCAAAAAGAGACCAGATAATCTGGTAGAAGGAAAATCCATGGAAAGGTACTGAATATAAAGCCACAGCAGGCCTGTGAACAGCAAGTTTTGCTCTGCCTTACTGTTGGTTTGATTTGAGCTCTTGTTCTTATGCAAATTCTTAGGAGTATTTATGGGCACCTCATCCATGTTGATGGCACTGGGAGCACCTCTCTACATCCTCAGCTCGTCATGGGGATTCACGGTGTCAAGTTCTGGCTGTGTCTCCCAGATTTTCCTTAATGTGTTGTAACCAAATTTTCAAGGGTTAATTCTCAATCTGCCAATACTTTTCTCTTTCTGATGTTCTAGTTCCGGATTACCATCACACTCTGAGCTCCTATCAAGGGATCTGCCCTCCCACAAAGCAAGGATTTTTCTTCAATCTTAGATCAGTCGTAAAGTCTTCTATGTCTTCAGCTTCTTTTGATAAATGCTGGTTTAAAAGATCACTCTCACATGTCTTGGTGTGGAGTGCAATACTCCTTCCATCCCTGATACACGCTTTCGTTAACTTCCTCTGCCTGAATTAGCTGAAAAACATTAAAAGCATGAAGTGTTTCACAACCAGCTGCTTTCAGAAATGTTTTCCTTTCGTGGCATGCCTAATTTGGTGATGCAAAATGAAGCAGTCACTCTCCTCTCTCCCTAAAGATGCAGTTAGTGTTTATATCCAGGCTCATCTTCCAGGCAGTGCATTATTCCTTTTCATTACTTTAGTTTACTCCTTACACCATTAAATGTTCATTAATCACTCCCAAGGGCTGTGCTACTTTCTCCAGGGTCTGAGTTTCAGTTATTTCTCACTGTGGAACCAGGGTGTTTTCACACCTGAGGATTACTGTTCACTATCCTGTTACCATGCATCAGCTGCTTCTGATTGATTGCTTGTGTTTCCGTGTTTTCCAGTTCATGGAAGCCTGCCAAACCAGAGTTTTCCAAATGCAAGGCTCTTTGTTCCCTTTATTTAGAGCTACCTGAAGCGTCTTGCTCATACCTGGTGGTTTTCAGTAACTGTGATGTGGCCACATCTCCATGTTCATCCAGGAATATTGTTGGGAAAAATGTGTAAAACTCGCTTGGTGTATTGATTGGCTCATTACTGTCTTGTGAAATGAGATTCATGACCTGACTTCTGCTGCTGTGTTCAATGCACGTGTACACGAGTCTGCTGCTGGAATAATGTTTGAGCTGCCTGCCAGCCCTGTCAGACAATAAATCAAGGCCAGAAGAGATCTCAAAAGTTTGAAAAGCTGAGAAGAGTTTCATTCCTTCACTCCCAGTTCCTCAATCCCTGCAGAGTCAATCTTCACAAGGATTCTCCTCCAGCACATCTCCCAAGATCTGATAAGCTGCCAGTGTTTAGGGAAGCTTCATTTTTGGGTGCACAGCGAAGAATTTTAAGAAAGCCTCATTTTCAGGGGTTGGCACTCAGCCTTTTTTGAAGTTTGTCCTTATCATACACTCACAAAAATCCATCAGCAGCTTCAAAGTATCTCTGAAAGTCCTGTCCTAAGAGGACAGCTCAGGTTCCTACTTTTTGCCTTGACTTCCAGGATTGCAACTCTGGCTCTCCAGACATGTTTAGCAAGAATTAGTTTGACTTCAAGTGACATTTCATGGTCAATCTATTTCAATGACAATTTAAGTGTGACCTCAGTGCTGGTGACCATGTCTGCTAAATGCTGCCACTTCCTCTCTAGTGCCCATCTTTCTGAAACAGACCATCACTCGTCATAATAAGATCAAAAAGGAGAAACTCTCCCTCATTGTCATGAGAGAAACTTTTTAAAGTTCAGAAAGCAAATGAGTCATTTACATACTGCAGTACAATTTTCATGCAGTGCTCCTTTGTCCCATTTAACTTTAGACAAGTTAAATATTACCAGTTTTAGGATTTTGTACTCAGGATTAATTGCTCACAAGCGAACAGCAAAATTTTGTTATGTTAATTGTAATTAAAACTTTTCTTAATTCAACATCCAGATGTACAGACAGTCTGCAAACATCTTTCATTTTCTGTGGTGTTGTTTGGTCTGTAACTCGGATGCATAATTTCCATTAAATGTGACGTGGGTTGAAACCTTATGTAGTCCACTGAAACCCACTGTGGTTCCCATCTACAGTAATTGCTCATATTTGTGCTGTGCACAAATATTTACAGAAAAATATAAATCCAAACTCAGAGGTGGTGTGAGTGTGTTCTGAGAAATCACAGAATCACGGTAAATTAGGATCGGAAGAGATCATCTTTTCCATCACCTGGCCCAGAGTGGGATCAACCCTACCTGTTACAGTTCTTTATAGCACAGAATCACAGAATGGGTTGGGCTGGGAGGAACCTTAAAGACCCTCCAGTCCCACTTCCTGCCATGGGCAGGGACACCTTCCACTATCCCAAGGCTGCTCCAAGCCCCGTCCAAGCTGGGCTTAGACACTTCCAGCGATGGAGCAGCCACAACTTCTCTGGGAAACCTGTGCCAGGGCCTCACCACCCTCACAGCCAAGAATTTCTTCATAATTTCTAGTCTAAATCTCCCCTTTTCCAGTTTGAAGCCATTCCCCCTTGTCCTATCACTGCCTGAACTTGCTTAGTTCTTCATTGAACTCTCCCAGAAGTTTTTGTGCCCATGCAAGTTCACCCAACTTGTTCTTCAAACCTCAAGTGCTGGTGCATCTCCAACAAACCTGGTCAGATTGCCTTGGTCACCTCTGATGAAGCAGCCCCAATGTGTGCCCTAATCCCCCCTCGCTGGAATTTAAACACATTACAGCCAGTCCCGTTCCTGTCATTGGAGCCAGTGAATGCACATCACAGAGAATGCCCTTAGGTGTTTTAGGGTAATAATTGCCTTTAGTGTGGATCCTTTTTTACAAAGGAAGAATATGTAATAAGGCACCATTTTTTCCCCTTAAGCATTTGCTGTCAAAGAGAGACAGAAAGTGATACTGTGACAGCAAGGTGGTGTGTAATGCATTACCCCATATCACTTCTTATTTAATTAATAGCTTCATCCTGCAAACATTTGCACAGTTTTATTCCAGTAAGTTTGTGGACACATAAATATTGGCAACATTCATTCAAAGAAACATCTTTCTTCCTTTTTTAAGGTTATGTGCTGTTCATGGGCTTCAGGCCTGATTTATAAGTCCAAACAGCTGAAGTCTGAATTGATCCTCATATTTCTGTAGAAATGTGCTGGAAAACAGTCTCTCCTTGAATTATTGCATTAAAAAAAAAAAAAAAAAAAGGAGAAGAATATCCACATTTATACAAAACCCTACATGAATAATAGGTTACCAGGATGTGCCATTATCCAGTCAATTTTAGAGATTGCATCATCTGTTTTATTTTGGCATGTCATGCTGTCAAACAATCTTCAAATTTTCACATTCAAGATCTACCTCAAATATAAATTCTCTTTAAGTGGTGCATTTCAAGAGTCTGTCAAAAAAAACCCCCAGGAGTCAATGTGTTTTTAGTGCAATTCAAGAGAAAGTACATATCCATACACATGGAAACACACAAATATATGTATATGCATAGAAATGTGTGTATATATGTTTAATTTATGCAGTTTGAAATCCAGATTTTGACATAAAGCCTCAATTCACTGTTTTTCTCTTTGTATTGGAAAAGATGAGTCAATCATTAACCGAGCACTTGGGTCTGAATCTCTTCTCCCCAAATCTGGCACAAACAGAAGTAACACAAATGAATTATTTGGAGTTACACCAACATGAAAGTATAGCAATGGAGAAAAGAATAATAATTCTCTGTGCATGAAGCTGAAGAGGTTTATTTTAGTTTCATTTATTCTCAGGCTTTTCAGCTGGGAGCAGTATTTTTTTTTTTAAACTTCATATAGTGTAACTTGAGGCTGCTGCAAAATCTCCTTTATTCTTTTAAATATTCTTTCTTCTTCCTTTGTAGCATCTGTAACCCTTGACTCTCTCATGGAAAATGTGTCCCTCAAAGACTCCTCACAAGAGGGATGCATTTGAGGTTGGTTTAATCTTGATTGCATTTTGCAGGACAGGATATATAAGCAACATTGACCTAATTCTGTGACCTGAGGCATGAAAAAACAAATAAATTAAAGGGAAAGATTTCCATGGGCTCTTTGCCCATGGGGTCAGTTGTAAGGACTTGATGGCCCCACATCCTGCAGGACCTGGGAGCAATATCTACATGGCTTTTGCATAAGACCAGGTCTGATTTACCCAGTTTGGATCCAATGCACCCAGTGCAGATATCCAGAGCCCAGCTCACTCAGCACCCTGCTGTTACCTGCTCCATCAGCAATTCCCAGAACTACCAATGTCACCTTCCTCCAGTTACACCCCAGCTTTGTTTAAGGCCACTCCTGCAATTTCAGGCCAAATGTCTTGTCCTCAGCAGACACAGAGAAGAGATACATCTCTTTCTTTGCTTCTATTGACTAATTTGAAAGAACTTGGTGTATTCAGTTTTGCTGCTCACTTCTCTTGACCTGAACATCCTCGATGGCTTCCATCTATTCCCAAGGCCATGTTCCCTACACCCTGATCCCTGTTACCATCTTCTGGCATCCTCAAAAAACACATTGGAGCCCACCTGGCACTCACTGCAATCAAAGGGAAGATGACACCTAGATGGTCCAGCCTTTTAATACAAGTTTCCCAGTCTGCATTAAAACAGCAGTTTTTCCTTTCCATGGAGCATTTTCTTTTCCTTTCCTCAGTGGGATTTGTCCATTGCATCCAGCCTGGCTGGATTTTTACTGTTTGAGCCACGAACTAAGCTTTGGTTGAAAGTACTTCCCTAATATTTTGCTTTCCTTTTCTGTTCCTGACCCCTTTGTTTATTTTGCTTAATTTAATATCTCAGGATGATTCAGGAGCTCACAGGAACCCAAGGGAATTCCAGCCACCAAGACTGATCTGTTGCAGCAGCCCTGGCAGCAGCACAGAGCACCAAGCTGAGTGTTGTGCTGTGTTCCAGATCCTGCCCTCTCTTCCTGCCTGTTGCTCTGCTTCTGCCAGGTATTCCCATCCCTGGAGCAGAATTGGTGGAATGAATGGAGGACTGGTCCTTATCCTGTGAAATCATCCTCTGCAGTGATGTCATCTATTCTAGAAATCTCTGTAGTGAAAGCTGTGGGGTAGGGTGGTAAAACCAGATGGAATTTTCAACTTTTTAAAGGTTTGTAATCGTAGAATCACAGAATGGTTTGGGACCTTAAGGAGCATTTATTTCCAAGCCCCTGCCATGGGCAGGGACACCTTCCACTAGATCAGGTTGCTTCAAGCTGTTTTGATATAGCATACAATAATAATTCATCAGAAACATCAGAAAAAAGGCAAAGTGGAATCTCATTACCAAGGAATGTGCACTTTAAGCAGATTCATACACTGTGGATCTTTTTTTTTATTATTTGCTGTATTTCAAAATACCATTAATTCTATTTGTTTATCATCCAACATGACATGCTTAGAGTATGACATGCATTTATCTCATCACCACTTAATACTCAACAATGCAGATCCACAGGTCCAAATTAGTCAGCAAGAGGATGCCACTATGACAGTGTTGGAGGTGCAAAGTGGAATTAACAGAGTAAAATCAGTACAAATTTTCAGATGGACACACATTTTTGATGCAGGTAATCTTCTCTGGCAGAGTAAATCCGTGAGAAGAGGTTAATGGCAAACCAAAATACATCAGCCTGTCAATGAAAGACATGCACCATCACAGCAGCTTGTATTGACAACAGTATGAGGTTAATTAGCTCAGTAGCCAACAGCATTGCACAGCTTTTAACCTTTGCATTGAGCTGCTTTTTTCTGTAAAAAAAAAAAAGGAAAAAGAAACATTGGGGAAAGATGTCAAATCTTGTATGACTCCAGCTAGCAAATGGAATATAGGTAAGTTTGTACTCACAAAAACCATTCTTAAAAGGGTTTTAAGTTGGGCTTCTGTGTTGGTGTGGTTTAACCTGGCAGGCAGCTGAACAGAGCTGCTCACTCACCCTCAGAGGGATGGAGTAGAGAATCAGAGAAAAGGTAAAATTAATGGTTAAGATAAAGGCAGTTTAATAGGACAGAAAAGGGATGAAAAATAATAATAGTAATGATTATAAGAGAATATACAAAACGAGTGATGCACATTACAATTGTCACCTCTTACTCACCAATGCCCAGCAAGTGTCGGAGCAGCAGTTGCCACCTCTGGACAACTCCCCCCAGTTTTCCTGTTCAGAGAGATGCTGTACAGTCTGGAATATCCCTTTGGCCAGCTTGGGTTGATGGCATGAAGATTTTTGCCTTTTTCTTTTATACCCCTGTTATACCTTTTTACAACTTCTGCATTCCTAGTGCTTTTTCCCTACATTCTTGGACTTGTTTGTCAAGCTGAGAGACTCAACATTTTAGAAGGTTCGTAGCCAGGGATCAGTGTGCCCCAGAGCCCAAGGTCCTCTCCAGAACACATTCTGTAAACCAAGATAGAACCATCCAGGGGAAGGCTCCTTGGGGAGGGGGGCTCACTTGAGCCTCTCATTGGGGAATCTTTGATAGATCTGCTAATTAGTAAAACCTATAATGATATACCCAATGTTGGGGGGACACGCACTTGGCGGGGTGCATCTCGATGCACATGACCTGGATGTGTGCACCTAAGGATCCTTAAAATAAACACCAAGGTAAAATCCCTTTTTCCCTTCTAACTGTGTATGACTCTTGATTTTAAGACCAGGAAAAGGCATCAGGGTCACCTTTTCTGTCTGCGTCCCCTCCCACTTCCTTGTACCCCCCAGGCTCCTCACTATCAGGACAGTATGAGAAGCTGAGAAGACCTGAGACTCAGCCACAACTAAAACATCAGTGTGTTATTAACTCATCTTAAATCCAGAATCCAGCCTTGTACCAGCCACTAGAAAGAAAAATAATTCTATCCCACCCAAACCCAAGAAATACATCCACAACTCGGTGGTTTTTTCACCTCTTTAAATCTATCCATTGCTCTAATAAAAACATTACCTCTCTCTACAAACCTCGTGTTACTGATATCCTCAGGACATCAGGGCTACAGAAACACTTCTAGTGAGAAGTCAAATGAATAATACATTAAGGAGAATTTCTCTGTAAATATGTCTTTCAGGTCTTGTGTTTACTCACTCGTAAAAAAACATGAAAAAGAGAGCTTTGCTTTACAGCTCGAGAAAGGTGCAGAGAAAGATGACAAAGATGATAAAAAAAATAACCTTGGACTCAATTCCAGACTGAGGAGGTGGCTGAGGAGTACAAGAAGGGTCTATCACACTTCTATCCCTTTCCTAAATGTTTTTCCCTTGTTTGACATCAGACTGAGACACTGCAAGGAGCACGTCCAGAGCATTCTCCTGGCTCTGCAGATGTTGTAAAAATGAAAGGGGGACGGGGAATGAGCTCAACAACGGGCTGCTGCTTGCCAGCTTCATGCCCACCAATAATATACCCTCATGCCACATCCCAAGGGACAAATCACTTGCTGACAGGTTCCTGCTGAGGAGCACAAGTCTATAGGGCTCCACTGCAGCCTTATTGTTGTGATCTTGGCCTGAAAACAAGACCCTAAAGGGACATCTCAGAACCACAGGAACATAAGACATGTAATGGAGAAGTGATCACCACAGAAAAGAGCCAGGACCAAGTGCAAGGTAGCATGGACATGGCCAGGAACATTCCCAGGACAGGAAAACAGTGCCTGGTTTGATTAGGTATTAATAAAATTTTTTAGGTGTTTCTCCACGGAGTAACAACCTCAACTGTTTTCTGAGAGAGACAAGATTCTGTTCAAGAAAAACCCTTGGTGAGGCCAGTCTACAGCAGAAAATACCTTTTATTCCCCTACCTGTGGTCTGAAGACTCTGTTAGGTGCTGAAGCTGACTCCCAGGTCCTTCTTCCAAGCCACTGCTATTTTTTAAATGTTATGTTTTAAATGTTTAAATGTGTTTCCAGCCACTTCTACATGTGGTACATTTTGGCCATGCAAACATTTTGCTTCCACAAGACAGACCCATGGTTCTGGGCATCTGTTTGTTATTTCAGCCTCACAAGGGGATCTGTAATACTGCAGCAATGGAAACAATTCATTATCACAATTAAATCAGTGTTTCATTTCTCAGTTTAATCTGATTTATCCTGGCCTGCAAAGGCACCTCTGGGATTTATTTCAGTGTTGGACATGGCTGAGGAACGTATCTTTGCTGTGTCCCTGACTTACAGGGCAATAATTCCTCTGGAGCATGTGCTTGGAGCCATGCCTCAGCCTCATTCCATATAAAAATGGAATGGCTGGTGGAGTGAGGGATACATCTTTTGTGTATCTCTCTAAGAATTTCACATTTCACAGAAAGACACAGACAGTGGAAGATGGGGACCCATCCCCACCTACAAAGGTTGTAGTTGCAAACACAACCCTTATCAGACCTTGGAGAATCCACACAGGCAACATCTCCGTGCTGCTCCTTGCACCCTGCAAGTGGGTGAAAGAAACAAGTTCCCTGCAGCAAACCCACAGGTAATTCATGGAATGACTTCTTTCCTCCTTGAACTGTCAGCTCTGAAATAACCTGGCCCACCAATGCATTCTGCTTCTGTGGGAAAGGGGGAAATGGGAAAAGGAGAAACTGAGGCAGGGATTGTGCTTTGTGCTGTTGAAGGTAAGAAGACCCCAGATTTCCTGAGCTGGGTGCTTTATCCCTCACATCATCCCACTGTGCCACACCTTAAGGTGTACAGTTGCCATCTCTGCTTTCATGGGACAGTGGTGCAGGGGGTGGTTGCAGAGAACAGCCCCAAAACCCCTTTTTGGCAGCTCTTGTGTTGTCTGCCAGCACCTGGACAGCCCACAGCTTCCCCTCTCCGAGACAACTCTCCCACCAATATCAAATATCCATTTCCTCGAGTGGGGTGGAGGCCAGTTAATTTTTGTGGAGAGGAGGAAGGCAGTGCTTGGCTAGAATGTGGGAGGAGGCCAATCATGAAAGATCATGGTAGGAATTGTGGGTGAAAACCCAGAAGAAGACAGGATGTTATCTTCACCAGACATGGGTAAGAGCTTTCTTTGGATGTCAAAGAATTGGTCAATGAGTTTTTTGCCTGCCAGGAAAATTGTGCCGCAGGATTTAGGTTTATACCCAAGAAAGCACATTTATTTCTAACTGCAGGTGTAAGACTGGAAGGTGTGAGGGACATATAAACCAAAGCCATATCCTGAATATTCCTAGAGCATCAGGGAGCCTGTGTGTGAGGGAGTTTGTGTCATTCCCTTCCAAGACTCTCTGAAAACAAATGATGACAGGTTAGAATCAAAGTGTGGGGAAACACCTGGAGCTGATCATTTCAATGAAGAACATGGATCATGCTTTGACTGCCTTCTTTATTTCCATATTTCAGTGGAGTGCTCCTAAAGGAATCATTAATAATTTGAATTCTCATGAGAAAGAGGCATGGCTTTTTTCACTGACCTAAACTTTGATGCCTGGAACCATCTGAGGACAGCTGAGACATTCAGGTGAGGCTGGCTACGTAGGACCTGTGCCTTTCTGCAGGTGTGGCACTCAGGTAAATCTAAAATTGTACCAGACACCTAAACAGAACAGTCTGGCCTCCTCAAAGTCCAGGTCCCACAAAATCATGTCCATTTTCTGCCGAGAATGTGACATTTCAGTGCAATGCAGCAAGTGCTGAGCCTCTAAATGCCGAGGAGAGTTAAAGAGCAGCCTGGCACTTCACAGCCAGCCAGCAAATCCCTAAAGCAAAGTATTTTACTAACTTTTATTTTAAGCTTTCCTTTAGCAAACATTGCATGTCTGAATACAAATTATCACAAAGATCAAGATGTTCAGATCTGAAAATACCTCAAAACAACTGTCTGCTTTAACCTTTGCATATTTTACATATTTTTTCCTGATAATCAGATTCCACCCACTAAAGGATTTCAGAAGCACCGGAAGGCAATGCTTCTACAGAGGGTATTTTTTGGAACATAATATCTTCTATAAAATGTAGCTGGGAATTATTAGATAGCATCCTGAAATAAATGTTCCTCATTAGACCTATGCAAATTCAGAGGATCATACCATTTTTAAACAAGACAATGTATGCAAATAACATCTGTCTCATTTCTAGAAAATGGCCCCAAGCTTAAAAATTTGAGTCTGGATCTAGATCTTACACCTCGTGAACTGTCAAGAGCTCCAGGCTTGGGATCTTGCTGAATAAAAGAAAAAAGAAACAGAAATAATATTAACACAGAGGTCCCAGAACTCAAGGTCTCTGATGAGCTCAGCAGGCAAGGCAGGTGTGGAGTCACAGTTACCAGATAAATTCAGCCATCAGGAGTTCATTCACTGAATCTTTCTCAGCTGCAAGAATTAATTGCAGATGTGCTGTACCCTTCTGCTGGGTCTTTCACCATGTAAGTGACATTTCTGTCCCAGTACACCAGACAGATTCACCAGAGATGAGGTGATACGTGGTGAGGACAACTAGAGGTGGATGGCCACGTCTTCCCAGGAATGGATTTACCTGGAAAATTCACAGCATTCCAAATCCCTCTCTTTTCTCCTCCCATCAGAGTGAAAAATAAAAACCACACAGAAGGTGAGGAAGTAAACCTGTTGTTTGTGGTGTTGGCTTGGTACCCATGGAGGGTGAGGTCCAGCCTGGAGCCTGGAGCCTTTGAGAAAGGTATGGAATAGGAAAGGATGGCAAAAAAGACCTCAGAGGCTAAGAAAGCATCACCTACAAGGAAGAGTAGAACGAGTTGGAGCAATTTAGTGTTAAAACAAGACAAATTCAGTGCAGGCAAGAGGGTGTCCATCTTTAAGAGTTACTAACACCTAATGAACTAAAAAGAATTATAATAAGCCAAACACACACATTTCCTTTGATACTTTCAGCCTCCAGGAACTTGCATTTCCAGGATTTCCCAAACCAGAGAGAGTCTACTGGAATTTAATGGATTTTTTTTTTGAGGATTTTAATCCTCAATGGATTTTTATCTGTGCATTTGTCTAAGTGCTTTTTGAACCTGCCTAAGCTTTCAGTGGTCACAACATCCTCCAGTGAAAGGTTTCATAACTTAATTACAGGCCTTGCATGCTGCATGAAGAACTGCATTGGCACATTTGTCTGAACCTATTTCTTTCATATAATTTGATGGTAATTTGGTGTTCTTGTGCTAGAAAAGACAGTGGGCAATCATCTCTTACGTGTTGTCTCAGTGGCACTCATGGTTTTTAGAGGTCTGCATCACAGGATAAGAAGTCAGTGGCTTATCATGATGGATTTGGATTGCATGTTAATGAAAAATTGTCTTTCTAGTGGTAAAGAGAACGAGATGGTGAAATAGATTGTATGGTAGGAGGATTAAGCTTGATTGTATGTGTCAAGAAGGCAGACAATCAATGCTGTTCATGGTGCAGTTTATCCCATTCTGAAGTAAATGTCCACATTCAGTCAATTAAATTGCACTTTAAATTCCACTGGCTATTGACTGGGTCTCCAGTGACAACCATGGAGCTCCAGCAGCCTCCCCATGGAAGATAACTAATGTGAGAGGAGAAGAGTACCACCCATTCGAGTCCCCCCAGGCAAAGCAGGACTGACAAACTTTCATCTTTAGTAAAACTGTGAAATTATTGGAAGCTACAAAAATGCCATGAGGATGATTTGAGTCATTGCTACAAAGACTTGCTTTTCCTGTGTGTTCTTTAATGCCAAGCTCACAGCACCAGTTCAACTCCCAGATATTTTGACTTTGCAAATTGCACAGAGTTGCAGAAAACGGTGGCTGAGCCCTGCCAGGTCATGGAGTGGAAGTGAAGCCAAGACACTGAACTGTGGCAGGAAAAGATGGAATCACTTGAGTTCCTTGTTCTCAGCAAAGCCTGTAACAGGTATTTTTCCCATTGGGAGTCAGGTGCTGTGGCTCTGCCCACCAGGATTCTCCTTCCTTTCCCAAATCTCCAGAGCTGAGGCATCAACAGCTGACTGTCCCTCAAAGGGGCAGGCACCGACTCTGGGTGGGCTTAGCTCACCCAAAGTTATTTCCATGGTGGAAATGACTAAAAGATTGCCTTGACTTTGACAGGCACCACCATCTCAGCCATGACACAGCCATGGAGCTCAGCACCAAGGTTCCACAGCCCACATCCACAAGAGTATTCTGGTTCCTAAATCAGAGCTACACTCACAGCAGCACAAAGGTGAAGCCTCTACAGCTCTGTGTCCGAGGTCCCTTACGGAGCTGATTCCTCAGTCAGTGGTGTCTACTGTGGCTAATTCCATGCCAGCTGGTTAATTCACCACTTTTCCACTCCTTCCAGGTGCATTTCGTTGTGCCTACATCTAACTAGCCAGATCTAAAGAAACGCTAATTTTATTTTTCTTTTTATGGTGAATAATGGCCACTCTTAAATCTATGTACCATACCATAATAATGACAATGAATTTGCACAGGCCATTTAAAAGCCATTGTATTGAGCTCAGCACAATTGACATGCAGGAGCCTTTTATAACCCATACTCTCTGCACTATCATCAATTATCTCCTAATTAAACAACAAAATTCCCTTGAAATGCCCTGGTTAGACATCATTACTAAACATTTTCCATCACTTAGTGGATTAATGTGTCTAATTAAATAACTTGCAGTGTGGAGGCAGGATCGTGGCATGATACTTGAAATGAGGTGTGCAAACCTCTATAAATTGTTCAAAGTCAAAACCTGCTTGGCTTGTATTGACAGAAAGGATTACTTTAAAAATCAATAGCTTTATTCTGTTTTTTTTTTTTTTCCCATCTGGGTGAATAAAAACAAAGAAGCTGCCGACAAACTCCAGTGACAAATTGCCATTGGAAATGTTGGCTTTTCCATGCTCAGAGGAGAGACAGCTCATTTGTTCAATGTCTTCAGGGGTGGGAGTCTGAGAATTTTACAGCAAGGGTTTGATCAAAAGTTTTCCAATGAATTTTCCATCAGTGATGAAATCTGAATCCTTGAGCTTCACGTATGCACCTTCAGGGATGTCACTCCATACTGGAGCCTAACTTAATCTGTAATAGGGAATTCCTGCCCTGTTCATATGGTACTGTACAAAACAGAAAGAACTTGGGGATGATCTTCTCCTGGGAGTGACCAAACCCAGGCTACTACTGCTGTGATTGCAGGAATATTTCTACATCCAATCTACTTCCAGGAAGCTTGGGGGCTTGCAGGTCCAGCTTCAGCAGCTGCCAGCTTTCCAGTTAGTGATGCAGACTGTCAAAAAGCTCTTTTAGGATGAGATTCCCCTTTGGAGTCTGGGACTATACACATGTTCCAGTGACCCTGATGACAATGTTGACCCTCAAATCCATGACAGCAAAAGGCAAACCCAAATCACTATTCTTCTACACTAGGAAGCAATAAACCAACAGCCTGTCAGTGAAAAAAAAATCTGATAAAAACATGATTAGGTGGTAAGGTATTTTCGTGTCCTGAGCTGTGTCTGAGGATGTGCAGAGGGTTCAGATTTGTATTCAGATAAAGTGTTCACAGTGAAACTGAAACTCCCTGCATGGTGACTACTTCTGACTAATGTCAAGGATGTTGCCTGAATTATTATAAACTCTGAGGCACCTACCAGAAGCAAGTGTGTCCCAGATGATCGTTGGTTGGATGGGGCTCTGTGCAACCTGGTCTAGTGGAAGGTGTTCCTGCCCAAAGCAGGAAGTTGGAAATAGATGATCATTAAGGTGCCTTCCCACCCAAAGCATTCTGTGATTATGTTGTTGGGTGGCACTCCAAAAATACTGAGGAAATGGCTTACACACTCTCCACCAGGATGCAGACATTAAATCCCTTTTAATTTGCAGTTGATGACCTTGAATTTTCACTTCACCTGCCCCGCTGGGTTGAGCAGCAGCTCCTCTGTTCTTCTCTTTCTGCCAAATTGGGCACAGAAGGATTCAAAGTGAAAGTCACACACACACGCACACATATGAAAATGATCCCTTTGGTTTTCCTGTGGTCTGCAGTTTGATCACTGAACTGGTTTGGAAAATTGACTGGCACATGAATGCACCTCTGGCAGGTTGGATGGAGATTTCCTGGTTATCCCTCTCTGTTCTGCTGTGGTTTTCAGTGTGCTCACTGCCCTAGGATGCCACCCCCTACCCTCAGGCCAAGGTGGTCATAGGTCACATGAATTAGAATCAAACCTACTCATCTCCAGACAAGCACTTCCTGCCTTCCCTGCAGCCTCGCATGTGTCATCATCTTCTGCTTATTATAGTGCCCAGTGCTCGGTCACAAGTGATCACTTCCCCTTTCTCCCCTTGCACTGCTCACAAAGAGAAAACCAGGCCCTGCCCAGAAGGGACAAACTGGTCACAGGGAGGTTGCATTTTATTTGGGCAAGGGGTACAAGCTCTTGCTATCAGGTTTAGTAGAGAAGCCTGATGAAAAGCAGGCAAACAAACCTGTGCAATAACAAAAGTGATGCCTCAGGGTTTAGGCTGGAGGAGGGAGGTCACATCCAGGCTGTGGCTGCTGAAAGGCGTGGCAGTGTAGAGTCAGTGG
Organism: Aphelocoma coerulescens; assembly: GCF_041296385.1. Lineage (NCBI taxonomy): Eukaryota > Metazoa > Chordata > Aves > Passeriformes > Corvidae > Aphelocoma > Aphelocoma coerulescens. Next base: position 4,504,187 of record NC_091014.1, on the reverse strand, counting down.
CACAACTCCTCCAGCATGTAGGTGACAGCCCTCTGTTCAGTCAGCTGGAGAGACAGTGCCACCTCTACTGCAAGGAACCTGGAGAAAATGGTGAGAAAGAGAGCCAGAGAGGGACTTTTTACTAGGGCTTGTAGTGATAGAACAAGGGACAATGGCTTTGACCTGAAAGAGGGGAGATTTAGATCAGGTATTAGGAAGAAATTCTTTACTGTGAGGGTGGTAAGGCCCTGGCACAGCTGCCCAGAGAAGCTGTGGCTGTCCCATCCCTGGAAGTGTCCCAGACCAGGCTGGATGGGGCTTGGAGCAACCTGGGATAGCAGAAGGTGTCCCTGCCCATGGTGGAGGGGTTGGAACAGAATGGTGTTTAAGGTCCCTTCCAACACAAACCATTCTATGTTTGGGGACACTGGGGCTGGTTAGACAGGAGCAGCCACCTTCTCCACAGCCCCACAGTCCTCAGCAGGAACAGCAAAAGCAAAATTACATCATTTCTGTTCAAGTGGGAAAAAAACAGCTGTGCAGCTCCAGCCTGGAATAGAGCTATAGCTGTTGGTCCTCTCCACCTCCTGCTCCACATCTTCTAGATTATCTCCTCAAAAGCAGACTCTCACCTTCTGAAATGTCCCCTACATCATCTCGAGCAGCACATGGCTGTGCCCATCTCTGCATTTTTTCCTCATTTTTCCTTGTGTCCATCTGTCTTCCCAGCTGAGGGACTGGAGCTGACTCAGACACTGTGCTGAGGCACTGGATTAAAGGTTCAAGCATGGAAGAGTCAGTCCATCCACTTCCACAATTCTTTCACATTAGAGCTGGGGAAATGTCTGTACAGGAATAACAGCCTGGAACAGCTTCCCTGTCTCCGTTATGTCACTGGCATGGCACAGCACATCCCCCTGGCTTCCAATATCTGGGCAAAAGCATCGAGAACATTTGCAAAATTAATAGTGAGAGTGGTGGGGAATACAAACAAACACATGCATAAATACTCACATGGGCAGATGGGACACAAGACTGTTCTGTTCCTGCAATTCTCTTCTATCATCTGAGCATCTCTTTTTATATCTCTAACTTGTTGTCACCTCCTGCTTGCCCTGCTGCTGCAGGTGACAAGGCCCTCTCCTTGGTTTTGGATGGAGACACCAGTGGTCATACCCTGGGGTGTCTGGGGGTGTATATTTGTAGGATCTTCTGATATCCTATGTAGATTATGCCCCTGCTACATCTCTGCATCTAAACATTTCTGCAGCGTGCATATGGATATGGCTTGGCAGTGTTAGGTTTACAGTTGGACTCGATGATCTAAAAAGTGTTTCTCCAACCTAAGTGACTCTATGTATGAATATGGATTTGCATGCATAAATATCTTGGGGTTTGTTATTTGTATGCCTCTAGATTAATGCACCATGGTTTCAATATTCAGTTTTCTGGCTCTTAAAAAGCGTATTTTTTACTCTTAAATTAAGTTCTTAACCCTAACTCCTAAACTAAGCTCTTACTCTTAAATTAACCTCTTACTCTCCCAGCAAACCTCAAACACAGACCAGTCCATGTAGCTTTTTGTTCTAGCACATTCCTTCTGTCCCCAGACTCAAACAGAGCAACCCTTTTTACTGACAATGAACTAAACTCACACAAGTATTCCTCTTGATCCAGACTTCTGAAATTATTGAAGATGTTCCTGCTGTGGTTTAAATGAGCACAAACCTCCTCAAGTCAATGAAGTTTTACTGACTTACAAAGAGCTGCCTCTTTGACTTCACCGTCTCGAGAAGCTGGATCTGAATTAGACTGGCAGTTCTTCATGGAAGTGAAGTTCTACATGAATTTCAGAAGGCAAAGACATGATTCCTAAAGGGAATATATACTGCCAGTTGCTATTTAGTATTCTTATTTCACCAGCACCTTGGTGAAAAGCTCTCATGCTAGGATGTGTCCAGACCTGTAGAAGTGAAAATTGCTGTTCCAAAGAGCTCAAAGATCCAAATCAAAAAGAACTGGGGGAAGAAAGGCACACCACTGGAATGAAATTACAAAAATAGATGCAGAGTCTTCATATCCAGTGCTAAGTGTAGTGACATTACAGAAAGTCAGGGCCCCATGCACCTCACGACCTTCCAATTGCCATACAGAGCTGATTCCCCATTACTGAACGTGCAATGGCCTAAGAAATAACATGAATTAGGAGTCTGTGCAGTGACATTTTTAAACATTCACTGACTTTTAGGGAAAGCCCACAATGAATATTAAACAAGCCCCTGCCTTTCCTAGGGTTGGTGGGTAAGACCTGACTTTCTCAGTTATGTGCGGTGACCTTTAAAAATCATTTTTGTCGCTGCACTATTCCCCTCTTCCCCTGGTTCTGCAGCCTTTTTACACTGGGACTTCAAGAGAATTAAGTCTCTTCTGTTCCTAATAAATGGAGCCCTGCATTCCCTCACCTGGAAAAGGACTTTTGACAAACGCTACTGTGCACAGAAGAGTGCTCAGAAATTATAACAGCATTTGAGTGCAAAGCAGAGGCACTAATGGAAAGAATTGCTGGTTTCAATTGTTACATTTAGTGCTACAGCACCCTGATGCCTTACATGACACTCAGATTACATCCAAATCTGCAAGGCGGTACTGGAAGATAAAAGACAAAGCCTTCTTATCACCAAAGTCCCACTTGAGCCTTCAAAATAGACTTCAGGTACAACTGGAGTGCTACACTCAACTCCTGCGTAGGGGACTCTCCATAATACAGTCATTTAATTTCAGGACATGTTTGAGCTTTTTCTTATGCATCCTAAAGGAAATCATAGGATCAACCACTTGGGATCAGAATGCAGAAAACAGATTGTAGTTTTGTTTTTCCTCTCCATCTTTTGTTTCTCCTCTCATTAGTAGGCACTGCCAAGCAGGCTTCCAGCCACCTAATCCTCTCTGAGAGCTCTCTCTAAGAATCAGACAAAGCCGGAGGTAAAAAATGATTCATTCACGGTTGTGTTTGTCATTGTCTGGAAAGCAAAGTGTTCAAATCCTCCAGAGACAAAACAGCCTGAGCTGACACCATGATGACCTACTTTTAATAAAGGAATGGTTCAGAACTGTGGTTTTGGGGTAAATGTGTGAGGCCCCTAGAGCACTGCTAGGAGATATCCTACAGGAAGGATGCTCTGGGGTCTTTTCACCCTTCAGATCCTGACCTTCTCCAGAAAGAGATGGGACTAGATCATGCAGTGGTACCATGGCTTTCATTTGTTACCAACATACAGCAAGAGCACTGAGGAACAGAAAATCATTAAGGCTGGAAAAGACCTCCAAGATCACCAAGTCCAGCTTTCAATGAAGCAGCCCAGGATTTATTTCATGCCAGGGGTCAATTTGCAGCCAGTTGTTAGGTTATCCCAAAGTTGCATTTTCATTGCTGCAGTGACAAGGACAGTAAACAAAGATTGTGATCCAGTGCACAGATATCAACGATCAAGCAGCTCTTCCTTCACATCTGTACTATCACAGAGCAGCTCCCTGAGCAGCTACAAGAGCTCGTTTCAGCTGAGCTCAGGCATTTCCTCACTGTACTGAGGGCAGCAGCAGCACCAGCATTCCCGAAACCAACCCGAGTGAGGCGACATCCTCTGTGTTCACACCTGCCCACGGCAGTGTCCCCGCTGTGTGCTGCCCCAAACCCTCACCTCCTGCATGGGAGCTCTGCCTCTGCCTCCTCACAGCCCTCTCCTCTTCCCACGGCTTAGACAGGGTACTGAAGGTCACCTACAGCAACACTCTATCCTTAATTTCTTACCCTTTTCTCTCCCCCTGGTCTCCTAACAGGAGTGTGGTGTTTTCAGTGCTTCTGTCCACCTTGCCATCCCCGTTGACCACAGTGGACACCAAGCTGAGTTATGTTTCAAAGGGGTTGATGGAGTGGCCTTCAGCCACTCATAGGAAAATACTAACAGTGAGAACCACAGCCATGAAATACCTGGAGAACTCCCTTTTATTTTTACCTTTGCTGAAATCCCATTTCTACTCCAGCTAGCAATGCTGCAGACACTTGGGCACCTACGTGGGTTATAATCAGTTGACTGTGGCCAGTGAGAGAGTGAGAGGATCATTGCTTGCTTTAACTTCAGGTACCTTCCTAAAGCTGGAATTGCTCAGGACATTGCCCCAAGTATCTTCTCCTGATGCTAGTTGAGATCTCTGGAGCATCTGCCTCTCCTGGCTGCCAGAGCTGGCCTGAGGGCACTTGGTTTTCAGAGGGAAGGTGACACATTTGACACCATCTTATTTTGTTTTTTTCCATGCTGCTGAAAATTGAGTCAGTTTTGTCTCTTTCTGTGCGTCCCAAAGCTGAGGTCATTGAAGGAAAAAGCATCCCAGATGCCCAGTGTCTTCCAGGGAACTGAGGGAACTGTGGAAAGTCATCATTTGGAGAATTTTATGGCCATAATAGAAAGGATCACAGAACCACAGAATCACAGAATTAATTAGGTTGTAAAAGACCTCTGAGATCATCAAGTCCAACCTACGACCAATCACCACCTTGTCAACACAGAACCACAGAATCAATTAATGCAGAGTCACAGAATCAATTAAAATGTGTGACAATGATGAGACGGTGGTTCCCTTAACCAGACCCTGACATGTTTCTGCCAGCCAGCCCTGATGGTAAATGCACTCACATCAGACATTTTCATAGTGCCAAGAAAACATTCTGACCTTTCACCTTAACCACTAAGAGAAAGCAAGCCAGCAAACCCACTCCTCACCCAAAATATTCACCACACAGAGGTCAGGTCTGAAATGTTACCGTCAGCAGCCTCTGCTCACCCTGACTTACGTTAACTCTGCAGCAGAGAAGGACGATTTCTGGGAAACTTAGAAGGAGCACACCGCAGCACCCAACTGAATAACTCAATATTAGCAAAATTTCTCTGGGAAACAACACTGTCTGTCAGCGCCCTTGTTTCTTGTGAACAGGGCACTTCACAAGAATTAATAAGCAAGCTCATGTGAGAAACATAGAGAGAATTCAGAGAAATAAAACAAGCACCTTCACAGATCAGCTTTGGCTCTCACCTGCCCATGGGGTGTTACAGAGGAGAGGTAAAACTCACAGAAAGGGCTGGGGTTTGGGTGGCTGGTCCCAGCTGAGGGGTGGCACTGGCAAAGCAAGCACAGGGGGCAGATCAGTGCTCATTTTGCAGCACCGAGAAGGGGCCAGCATGGCCTCAGCACACGGAGGAGCAGTGGGATGGGAGTGGAGCAAGGGGCTGCTCAGCACCCTGTGCTGGGCTGGGGGGAGGCAGAATGGGCTGAGTCAGTGTTAGTGCCTTCCAAACTCCATCTCAGTTTCACAGACCCATTTCCTGAACTACTGATGGCTTCTCTCAAAGCCTTTCTTGGAAAAAACACTACTGAGAGTGTGAAGATCTCTAATGAGCACCTGATATCATGAAGGGGTCAGCTTGGTGCTTCCATCTTCACCAGTGCTGTGTGCACGTCTACCAGCCCCTACTACATCTCCTCAAGCTTTTCCCATGCTAAATCAGCTCTTCCTTTGCTTAAATCTTCACCACCTGCAGCAGTTTCCCTCATTCCTTATGCAGAGGGTGGTGAGGCCCTGGCACAGGTTGCCCAGAGAAGCTGTGGCTGCCCCATCCCTGGAAGTGTTCAAGGCCAGTTTTGACAGGACTTGGAGCAATCTGGGATAGCAGAAAGTGTCCCTACCCATGGAAGAGGGGTTGGAATGATCTTTAAGGTCCTTTCCAACCCAAACTATTCTGGGAATCTATCATTAACTTATGCCCCGCCTCAAGAAAGACTCTCCAGTGGGACAAGTCTTCAGCTTTTTCCTGCCAGGCCTGACCTATCAGTTCTCTCCACATGCCTTACAGACCTGTCCAAGTGCAAAAGACACCTGGAAATAAGATGTCCTGGGACTCATAACACAGGGATGTGTGACTGATTACACAAGAGCCAGACATTGCCCTTCTGTTTCCCCAGGCTTCTCTCCCATGCCTGTTAAAGAGGGAAGGTTGATCCTTTTCAGGGCACAGTAAGGATAAATGCATTAAAAACCAGGAGATATGAATATATTGATGTGAAAACCTTTGGTCCTGCCTTAAACAACTGCTTCTGTCTGGCTTTCCCCATCCAGACTACTTGCTATTAGAAGTTGGTCTCTTTTAGGACCCAGCACGAGGGGTTTCTGTATTGGGCATGCAGCACTTCTGAATTATGAGTGATAAACTGCTTTGATTTACTGCAGTGTATACCCCAGAATCAAAGTTATCAGGCAAAACCTCTCACCTCTTCACCATTACATGAAATGGCAGACTTTTAAGATTCAAATTTGGTGTCTTATTGCTCTTTCTGGCAAACTATTTGACCTGTGTGCCTGCTGAAATTGTAAAATGAAAAACATTTTTGGATTCCTGGGGGGAGTTTTCAAATCTGCTGTGAGTGCACTACATCAAATTCAAGAACCAGATTTTAGTTTGAGGGATGTGACTTTGTCTCCAAGAACCTCTGCAAGCATTAGCAGCATCTTCCAGCCATGATGCTGCTTTCAGATTTCAGTTATGCTGCAGCTTTAATCTTGGTACACACCTCAGCCCGGGGAGGATATCATGGTGTGAGTTGTCAGCAGAAAGGATCAAAATTCAGATACTCAAATCTAAAAGTGAAGATTTAAAATAATAATAATAAAAAAAAAACCTCACCAGCCTCACAGTCATCTTGCCTTTAGAGTACCCTCTAGAGGGGTAAAAAGCATAACCTCAAAGGTAAATGTGAGCATACTGGAAATCTTGCTGATCTCTTAACCTCTGTGACCTCCCTGGGCAATGCCTTCTACTGATTCCAAATGAAACTAAAAAGTCTTTTAACTGGCAAGACAGGGGATGTGTAAATACAGAACAAAAAGAACCCAATGTCATTCAGGTGGACTCTCCATCCTTGGAGATATTCAGAAGCTGCCTGGACCTGGTCCTGGGCAGTCAGGTCTATGTGGCCCTGCTTGACCAAAGAGGTTGGACAAGGTGACTTCCAGAGGTCCCTTCCAACCTCAAACATTCTGTGACTCTGTGATTTCTAAGCTGATTTTTGTCTGTTGATTTTGCTTCAGATTTCCCTGTGTAATTAGTTAACGTTATCAAAAGAGACAGGAATGGTCCTGTAACCCTCCAACCAAGCACTTTGTCTCCAAGCATGGTCAAGAGTAATGTCCAGTCCAAGCCTGGAGCTGGCTTCCCACGATCCCCATTTCAGGGAGGATTATTAGGGATGGTGTTTCAGTGCAGAAGTCAGTGGGGGGGATACTGCTTTCACACAGCAATGGGAGCCTGTTTCCAGGACAGGAGAGGAGCTTTCAGTCACAAGTGACTTTGCATTTTCCCAGCAGTTTCAAAGCACCTCACCTCTCATGCAGTGTCAGCTGGAGCATGTGCTCACACACCATGAACTTTTTGGGAGGTTTTCACCCACTCCCACCCCTCCACCCCTTTCCCCCCACCACTCTGATCACTCAGCCCTTCATGTGGCCGTTTCCTGTGAAGATGATGCCACTTACAGGCAAAGGGCAACCCCTTTCTTTAGTTTTCTTTTGTTTTTGGTTTTTTTTTTTTCCTTTTTCAGTTTTGCTTTGCTTGTGTTTCTTACATCCAGGCTGTTGTGCTGCTCTGGCTGAGAGTGCAATGAGGCAATGGGTTGAGTCAGCAAAGTGAGGAAGTCACAGCCTGGAGTGGGGAGGCAGGAGACAGGCAGGAGTGAGGCAAAGTGTGGGAACCAGCAGGTGAAGGCAGGCAGAGGCTTTGCCTCCCTCAACCTGTGCCTTAAAATGCATTTTATACACCTGCTTAAATTGATTATTCTGAGTGCTGCTGACAAACCTTAGTATTGAGCCCAAAATGACAGAGAAAAAGCTTTGAAACTTTATAAAATCACAGCTGAACAAACTTTATGGCCTGGGAACACATTTAGCACCATATGCTCAGCTGATCCCTGGCATGAGACTAACAACTGTCGAAGGATATTTTAACACCACCAGCTATAGGACCAGCACCACAATTGATTTATTCCTCTCTATAGCTTGAAAGGGATAACACATTTTTCCAGGAGATATTTCAAGGAGTTCCAAGGAAGTAAAGTCAGGCTGGACCCCACAGAAGGATTTACTCAATGTTTTCTGGTGAAGCCTGGGAGATGGGCATCGTCACAGGGCATTTTGCAAGTGGTGTGATTTGCTCACTGCATTTCCTGTCCTCTTCTGGGGAGGCCGGGCAACTCCCGAGCTGGAAGTGTGTAACCTCCAGCTGGACAGACATCTCGTGGGAACGGGGGTTTTGGGAAGTGCTGGACCCACTGTATGGTAAAAGGGATGAAGTGACCTCTCTGCTCCTTTCTAAGCCCTTTTTTAGACTGCTAGAAGAGACCAAAATGTAAAATAAACCTCATGGTAACATGCAGTGCACACTTGGGGCAGAAATAGAAACCTTTGAGGCAGAAAAGAAAATAAACAAAAATACCAAAAACCTGAAAACAACCTGATCTATTTTCTTCTTTATTTTTCAAATGCATTAATTAATTCATTTCAATGAATTCAAAGCACCAAGAGGAATACTATATCTGCTTTCACAGCAGTTATTAAATATGTTCCCTTGTTACTTTCCCCACCTCCTCCTCTAAATTAACAACAAATTACAAACAACTACCCTTAAAAAACAAACAACAGAGACAAAATATTTTGAGAATGAAACTCTTCAGAAAGGCCCACTGCCCAGGAGAAACGCTCAATCAGTTTTGGATTTTTTTTTTTTTCTTACTGAAAATGTGGGTGGTTTTCAAATACAGGAAAGAAAACACGATGGCTTGTGGTGATATTTTCCACCAGAAAGATGCAGCTTTAAGGGCTTTTGGTTTCCAGATACCTCCACCCACAGGAGTGGCCTCATCTGTTGTAGAAGGCAACGCCTGAATAGTTGTACGAGTCAAGTTAAATGACAATAACAATGCACAGCAGTTGATGGTGTTTCAGTGGAAGCTCTGTGTCAGCTGGATAATTATCCTGAGCCTGGGTAATTAATATGGCAGCTGCCTCCCAGACCAGAGCTTTTAAATATGATAAAAAGCTGCTGTGGGAAAAAAAAAAAAAAAAAAAAAAAAAGAAGTGGAAAGAAGTGGAAAATCTGTTCTCTGTATCCCTGGTGGACAGGATGGAGTTGATGTCCCTCCTCATTGCAGGGGGTGTGGACTTGACAGCCTCTAAAGATCCTTTCCAACCCAAACCATCCTGTGGTTCTGTGAACCCATAACAAGACATGGGCTTAAATCCCAGCAAGGAAGGTTTAGGTTTTGCATGAAGGTCAGTGAAGGACAACGTTGGGACAGGCTGTGACAGGCAGGTGGGGAACTGTCACCAGAGGCCTGGAGTGGCAAGACTATCACAGGGTGAATGTCCCTTCAGAAAGGGCTCGTGTTGATTTATTTTCCCTTGCAGCAAGGGTTGGAATTCTCGGCTTGTCTTGCCAACAGTTTTCCCTGATCTGAGATCTTGTTGTTGCACAGTCAAATGTTTTGCTGGATGCAGGCTCAGACCTTCTTCTGCCAGATCGGAGGTAAGTGGCCTGGTGCACTGTTTTGTGTGTGATACATGGAAACTAATCCTGACCCTAAATATTTGCACATCTGCAAAATTCCCATAGGCAAAGTGATCCTCACATAACCACCTGCTGTGTCACGCTCTGTCCCCCAGGTCACAGGATCACAGAATCCTAGGGTGGTTTGGGTTGGAGGGACCTCTAAAATCATGTCATTCCAACCCCCTGTGTTGCTGCCTGCCCGCGTCACCCCTGCCATGAGCAGGGACACCTTCCACTAGACCAGGTTACCCAAAGCCATATCCAACCTGGCCTTGAACACTTCCAGGGATGGGATCTGATCTATGTGGGGGAGGCAATGGGGTCAGGCAATGGGGACAGACCATGGGGCTGCATCCCAGCTGGGGGTATGCCACTACAATGCCCAAAGTTTGCACCCATCCTAAATGCAGGTGCATATGGTCCCCCAAGCATCAGGTTCCTGTGTAAATTTTAGCAATAGCATCAGCAACCAGTAAAGCTGAAAACTTAAGCTTGGGATGGGAATACATTGGGTTTTAATTATCTTCAGCTCACCTTGACTTGGGGTGGAAGAACCTATTCTGTATGCCTGTGGTATCAACAGCCCGGTATAATGGACTCTGAGGCAGACAGGGAGGATGGATGTGTAAGTTAATGGGGTGTGAGCAATTAAAATGCAAAATCATCTGCCTCATGAAATGTCTTTTTCTCTCCTGCCAGTGACAGGAATAGGTATTACAATCAGCTCTAATTGTCCCAGAAAATAGGAAAGAACCACTCTTTGAAAGCAATTAATTTCTCCCAATTCCAAAGTCCCAGCAGCCTTTCCCCTTGCCTTGCCTCCTTTTTCTTTATTTTGATGCATACATTACATTTTAGAGATCAGCATCAAGGTGAAAATAATCACAATAATATTCAATGAACTATCCCAGCCTGCTCAAAGTGAGCACTTACAGGCCCTAAAATTTCTAAACACCTCATTTGGGTGATCTCAAATAAGACATCTTTCACAGATCTGGCAGGTGTCCTGTTGTATACATTGACCTTCCAGGGAAACACTATTTTAAACTCTTCACTGGAGCTTTTGGAGGCAGAGAAGGTGGCTGAACATGGCCTCGTGTTTTCTGTGGGTACACCAGAGGGATAAACAACATCTTTAGGTCTCCTTGCTATAGCTGTGATCATATTGGTTTGTTTGTCAGCGAAGCCCACGAGTCTCACAGAGCTGCTGTGGCCCTGGAGGATGGGGGGTTTCCCTCTGTCTTCTTCAGAATCCCTTGCCATTTCTGGGGTTTCCTTTCCTTCTTGTGGCTCCTCTCCCATGTTCCTGGGCCAGTTTCCTGCTCCAGATCCATCTGTCCACGACTGCCACCATCACACCTTGTCTGACAGCACAGGAAGAAACCACGATTCCTGGGGAGCTGAGGTCTCCCAGGAAATACCCTGGGGAAAACACACTTTTGATACCCTCAGCCCCTGAAAGGGGAGCATCAAACAGGTACCACCTTGTCCTTCTTCCACACAACAGCCTGGTCCGAGGTTTCAAACACCTATGTCCAAGAACATAACACAATGGGAGAGATGAAAGAGGAAAGGACTTCTCTGCTGACATTCCCTCTGCAACCCCCAGCAACCCCCCTGCCAGCCACGACAACAACGCTCTGAAGCCTGGAAAAAAATCAGGCTGTCCTATCTCGTTATTCTGGGAGAGAGTTCCACTGCAGCCACTTGTTTCCCTGTCTGCAACCGGGACCCCGTGCAACAGCCCTAAGGCGGGTCCTGAGCAGGATGCTCAGCTCTCAGCAGCTCCAACCCCCGGCATCGGGATGTGTGGGGGCAAACACGAGAGGACACCGGGGGCGGGGAGGGGGACGCGGCGGGGCGCGGAGCGGGGTGGTGCCGAGGAGGAGGAGGAGGAGGAGGAGGAAGAGGCGGCGAGGGCAGCCCCGGCGGTGGCTGCGGACGGCCCGGAGTGCGCTGCTTCCCTGCGGGGGCCGGGCTGGGCTGTGCCGAGCCGGGCTGTGCCGGGCGGAGCTCAGCAGAGCCGGGCGGGACCGGGTTCAAACCAAGCCGAGCTCAGCTGAACCAGGCTGCGCCAAGCCGAGCTGAACTGAGCCGAACGGGACTGATCCGAGCCGACCAGAGCTGAGCCGAAAGCGGCTGATCCGAGCCGATCCGAGCCGAGCCGCGCTGCGGTGCTCGGGCAGCAGGTACCGCCGGCGGAGCGGGATGCGCGGGGGATGCGCGGGGGATGCGCGGGGGATGCGCGGGGGATGCGCGGGGGATGCGCGGGCAGGGCCGGGCCGGGTGTCCCGCTGCAGGGCGATGTGCCGGGGGCGAGTGAGACCCCCGGAGGGAGAACCTGTGCAGCAGCACCGGGAAAGTTGAAGGCACTGCGTGGTGCTGTCGGTGTTTCACCGTCCCTGGCTCCGCTGCAGCCACCGGCTCTGCTGTTACGGGGTTTTAAAGCTGACAAATTGACATTTGTCCAGAGAGTTGTGTTTCATGATTTTATGGTTTTTTTTTTTTTTCCGTAAATAAGAGTCTAAATTGCTTTCAGCTTCTACACCTGATGTCTCAAACCAGTGTTTGTGGTTTCGCCATCACATTTTCCTGCCTTTAAAAAAGAGATTTGTTTTCTCCCGTGTCTCTTCATACAACAGAGAAAAGGGGAAAGTGAGAAACACAATGAAAACCGACTACAAACAGTTTTAGTCAACACAGTGAACAAACTGGGGAAAATATAGAGGGAAAAGACTTTCCCCTGCTGGGCTCAGCGATGTTTTGTAGGTGTTTCATGGTTACAGCAGCGTGTGATAAGACAGCCAGACAGAAGTCTAGTTTTAGATGCGATGTTGTATCTCAGCAGCTGGGTATACCACTCTTGGGTCGAGTTTGTAATGTTCTAGAAACAGGAGCTGCGGTAAGTTTGAGAGCAGATTTGGGCACTTAAAGAGGAATGAACGGCCTCCATCCCTCCTCCGCTCCGCCGTGTTCGAGCTGCATTTCCTTTCGGAGGAGGGGACTCGAAGCCCCAGCCTGGCTGAGTTCCCTGCGCGCACGTTGAACGCGAATGGAGTTAAACTCTTGGGTGTAATCGGATCCTTTTTAATTGCAACTACAAGGCAAGTAACCAACTTCTCGGCTGTACTTTAATCTCTAGTAGTGTGATACTTGTGATACTTTTCAGATGGGGAAAGCTTTTTAAAAGCTTTTTTTTTTTTTTTTTAATTTCCACCGATGAAAGAACAGTAGCAAAAAAAAAAAAAAAAACCCGGCTTCAGCAGCTGAAAGCCACTCAATTGAGTCATGCTAACAGCAGATTATTTAGTAGGGTTACTAGGGCAGGAAGAGATAAAGTTTCACTGAACTTGTTATTAAAAAAAAAAAAAGGCGGGGGGAGCAGCAGAACTATTTGAAAAGGACAATGTTTGAACTTTAGTATTTTTGAACAGCCCAGTCCTTGAGGCTCTGGATGTGGGGGTTTTGTATTTCTTTTTTATCCTTCTTTTTAATTGAAGAAAAGACTTCACATCCCTGTTGAGGCCACCAGGCACTGTGAGTTTCTGGGGAATGTGCTTTAGGAGCAGAGTTGAGGACACAGCAAGGAGCACCTGCTCCAAGGAGGTTCTTGTCCCACCTGGTTGTGGTGGAGCAGGGCTGCATTCAGCTGGAGGTATCAGATGGCCTCCTAAAATGCTGCCTTCCTGGAGTTCACCAAGGAGCTGCCATTGCCTGAACTCCTGGCAGCAGAGTTGAATCTGAATCCCAGTGTTGTCGCCTCTATCTCTTTTTTGCTGTCTCAGCTGGGCATGAGACTTTGGTGTCTGCCAGCCTTTACTTGCCAAGGCTCCCTGAGCCCTGCTGGATCCCTCATTTTCCTCACATGACTCTTTAGCCAACCCCTGTGAGGACACGTGGTGAATTAAGCAAGTGATGCTCAGCCTGTGCAAAGGTTTTAGCCTGGAAAGACTCCCTGCCTTAAGATGATGCCAGCTTCACTGGCACAGCCAATGCAGAGTTTAGTTAGACTTTCTCCTTGCTTTTGCATGTGTTCTGTGATTGCTTATTTTTAAAGCCCTATTGAAGATTCAGGTCTCCCTCATGAACCTCCACCCAGAAGCTCAGCTGTCCCCTGTGTCCAGGCTGGTTTGTGTCCAGGCTGGTTTGGTACTCAGGCTGCTATACTGGGGAAACCCTTTCTTTTTTTTTTTTTTTTTTTTTTTGCACCCCTAGGAGTGCTGTGAGGGTTATTACACTGCCAGGGTAAAGCTAAATAAGCTCTTTTTTTCTGCCTCAAGTGTGTTTCCTTTCAAAGAAAGTCACTTGGTTGACTCTCGGCGCTTCTCAGAGAAGCAGCATGTGGCTCAGTATCCCATCAGAGGTAGAGAGCTAAAAGGAAAGAGGGAGAGACAAAGAAGGAGGGATGGAGGGAACAAGAGAAGCAGCTTAGCTTTCCCAGCATGCCAAGTTTTATTTTTCTTCCTTGGGACCTTTTCCAGGTTAGTCTCAGTTTATCCTCCCACTTTATTCTGAAGGAAAAGATATGGTGAATATAATTTCTGAAGGCAACTTTTTTTGGTTTCTTTTTGCATTATCTGAGTTTAATTGCAAAGAGCTCAGCAGCAGCCTGGGAGGGAGGTGAAGTATGAAGCACCTTTCAGGACTTTGCCAGGAGGGCTGTTCTACTCTTGGCTTTTTTAAAGCATATGTTTGTGGATCCAAGTTAAAACACTTGGCTACAAGTTCTGCTGTTGCTTCCCATTTTGCTGAAGCCAGGATTTGTGTAAACAGAGTGTTGTTCTTTGCCTGAGCTTCGAAAAATTCTCTCCTAAAATAGAAAAGGAAGAGAAAGTCAGTACAGGAGTACGAACATCCAAAACCTGTATGTGTGAAATGATGTAAAGGATTAATCAGAGCCTTGACCCTGTAGTCCCAGGTAGGTACCTGCAGCTTTGCACAGTTCCCTCACAGGGTTGCTCACGTGCCTGTTCTCACACAGAAACGTTGGTGATTGACATCGGAAGCAGCCTGCAAACACTCACTGACAGTTTGTTTCCATCCCGTGCTGTTGTTCTCTGTTTGCCTCCATGCCTTGCATCCAGCTCCTGGTTGGGAGGAAAACATTGGCAAAGGCAGCTTAAACTGCAAACCCTTCTCTGTAGCCAATTGCACAGTGCTTTTATTGTATCATGGCTTGTTTGTGTCAATTTTGTGATTTATCTGCATCGTTGCTGCTTTGTGTTAATATTGTTATTTATCAGGCCTGTTGGAGATTTTTCATCTCACCACCAGCCAGATCACATCCAGTAGCAGAGATAACATTTATTAACTGTGATGGTGAGAGTGGAAGGGACCCAAATTACTTTTCAAATCACACCCAGCTGTCTTAGGAATGGATAATTCCTCTGGTTTGTATCATGCCTTTTAGTAGCACCATTGCTTCGGAACAGTTTGCTGGGGCAGAATGGTGCCATCTCTTTTGGGGATATTTTTATTTCCACCTATGTGTAAGAACATGTGCTGAGTTTGCTCCTTCTGGGCAGAGATGCTGAGTGGAATAAGTGTACAGTTTTAAAGGATGCACCCAGGGTGAGACAAAAAGAAAATGGTGCAGCTTTTACAAAACTGTGCCCCATTTCTGTCTCCACAGTGCCACATGTAGTGAGGATGTAGGGCTCAATTATCTCTCCAGTGAATTTCTTCATATTTATCTGAGCCATGAAGACTCATGAGATGTACAGGGGATAAGCTCAACATGACATCTTTCTTTTGTTTTGTTTCTTTTTTAAATGGTCATTTCCACTTCACATTTGACCCATTTTGGGCTGGATTGCTTCTCAGT
The DNA here is from genome assembly GCF_041296385.1 of Aphelocoma coerulescens. Classification (NCBI taxonomy): domain Eukaryota; kingdom Metazoa; phylum Chordata; class Aves; order Passeriformes; family Corvidae; genus Aphelocoma; species Aphelocoma coerulescens. The sequence continues at coordinate 4,488,734 of NC_091014.1, read as the reverse complement.
AATCAACTGCTTCAGTTGTTATGGCATTTAATTTGCTTGGCATTCATTGTGAAGCAGTGTATCCTCTTTTCCTTATCATCCCACTTATCTGCAGGAAATACAGAATAGTCAGAGCATGTGCATAGGAAATACCACCTCTGAAAGACAAAAACAATTTCCCGTTAGTAAACAAGCGAGGACAGGGAGCTGATGAATCTTGGGGCCATCCATGTATCATATTCAGCCTGATTCTGCTAGAATCATAGATCACAGAATGGTTTGGGTTGGAAGTGACCTTAAAGATCATCCAGTTCCACTCCCTGCCATGGGCAGGGACACCTTCACTGTCCCAGGGTGTTCCAAGCACCATCCAACCTGGCCTTGAACGCTGCCAAGGTTTTTTAATGAGAAATCTGCATTCATTTACTAAAGTATCACCTCCTGGCATAGACAAGGCACCCAGAGTGATGAAAAAAAATCAGTTTTCATCCAGGGTTACCAGACCATGGACAATTAAGGGAAAGTAGTTGATGTGACGTCTAGAGGAGAAAGTTGGAACATCTTCCATGTTACGTAAAGGAATCCAAAAATGACATTAAAAAACTTTTGTACTTATCAGGTGGTAATCATCAGCAAACATGTCAGTGGGAGGACTCTCTCCATAATTACAACTGCCCTGATGTGAGCTGGGGATGAGAAACACATGAATCCATAAAAATAAGTTGACCCTATATACATACATATTCTTATATACAACGTTTATGAGTGAAAGCAAATGTAGCAAAGCCATGGCACATATGGAAGTAGAAAAGGTGAAAGAAGGAGATGGAAAGAAGAAGGAGGTATTGCAGCCTTGTGTGTAGCAAGATTCCAGCTCTTCCTGGGCACACTGACCTGTTTTCTGGTAAGGTGTTAAAACAGCAGGATCTGAGCTGGAAGCATCAGGGTTACAGACTAAGATGGCTTTAGAGTACCAGAGAAATGAAGGTGGTTTCCTTTCTAAAACACAGAAGATGGTCAGGGTTTTTAAGTTCTTTCATGGAAATATTTTGGTCCACAGCAAAGATGTTTTGATTCTGAGCACTGTTATTGTGTCTTGTAGGAGTTTGGTTAAAGATGATATGTGCATTTCCATTCAGTTATTTCCTGGGGTTTCCAAGCTGCAAAATTAATTCTTCATGTGGTGCAGAAAGGTGTTTGCTCCATCCCCAGTGTCCATGGCAGTAGTGTTCATGGAAGGTGTGGATCTGCAGATAAATCTGGTTGGCAGAAAGAATGAGGAGATGTGCGAACCTTATTGATGAGTTGTGACTGGTCAGCTTTATCAAAACATTTCAGACCCTACAGCAAAACCCATCACTTTTCTGCAGAAAATATGCGTGTTTTTTAGTTGAAAAAGCGATTCTTTATCAGATATATTTACCAGAATTTTCTATGGCAACAAAAAGCACTTCTCACCACCTGCTGCCCATGGGTTTTATCATTTAGAAAGGCAGGAAAATGGTGTTTGAAACTGGTTTGAAAAGGTCATCCCAGACACTGGTAGTAACATGGGAGAAGGTGTGAGTGTGCCTGCAGAAACGGATCCCTGAGCTGAGGAGGTGGATTAGACCTCAGACTAATCAGGACTGCAATCTGAGTCAGGAAAACACCTGAGGAGAAAAAAAACCTGAGAAAAAGGTGCTGGTAACAGTGGGGTGGGTACAAGCTAGACAGGTCTGTGGTGAGAAGAGGGGAGAAGGGTGTGTGGGGCTGGGGACAGCTAGTACAGGCCTCCCTCCTGCAGAAGGGTGAAGGTTTAAGGTATAGATTCAGCTGTGATTATGTCTAACACACTGTATTGAAGGGCTCTGGTGCTGAAGTTACAGTGATGAAGCAGTGGAGGGTCAGTGCAATGTACAGGAGCAACCTGGTCTAGTGGAAAGTGTCCCTGCCCATGACAAATGATCTTTAAGATCCTTTCCAACCCAAACCATTCCATGATTCCATGAAGTATGAGGCATTTGGAAGATCCAGGAAGAGTACAGCTGACAGCCTAAACCCCAAACAATAGCCTAAGTCAAGCACAGATTCCTCTTCTGCCATCACACTGGGATATTTTATTGCACAGCAGCCGCCCACCCAGGCCAGGAAGTGCAATTCCTGCCTCAAATGTCATTGCACCATGTGTTTCTGGAAAAGCAAAAACACCCCGTGCATCCCAAAAAGCAGAAGGGCTGTCACGCCACTGTAAATGCACCCAGTTGCTGAGAGTGTGGGTTTAGTGTAGCTGATCTCAGGGATGCGTGAAAGAGGATTCTCAAAACAGACTGGTTGTAGGGTTTTGGCTGAGTTGTTTTGTGAAGTTATTCTGGGTTTTTTTGTGAGTAAAGAACCCTTCTGACAAATGTACTCCTAGCTTTGGACTGACAGCAAGGTGTTTCTTGGGTTTAGTAGGGGAATATTTTATCTCTGTCTGTCCTCATTGATGCAGTAGCTCATCACTTTGTGCCCAATTCTTTCCTTGGGATCAAACACACAACAGCAGTTCCTCATTTGGGTTAAATGCCTCTGTTTGAGAGGCCAGATTTAATCTGCCCAGATATGTGGCCTTAATTTTATTTTTTAACCAAAAAAAAAAAAAAAAAATCCCAAAAACGTAAAAGAGAGAATTGCTAGAGGGTGGCACCAGGATTGTCATAGAGTCATTGAATCACAAAATGGTTTGGGTTGGAAGGCTCCTTAAAGACTGTTCCAACTCCCCTGCCACGGTCAGGGACACCTTCCACTAGACAAGGTTGCTCAGATCCTGGCCTTGAACACTTCCAGGGGTGGGGAAGGAGATCACACACACTCACATAAAGCTGGAGTGACTTTCCTGAACCATGCAGGCGTGTTTCAGCTTTGCCTTGGTCCAAGTGAAGTCCTAATTCACCTTGGTCTTGTTACAACCCCGTGACTTTGTAAAGAGCAGGTAACAATCCCCAGGGATTCTCAGGCACACCACAGCCAGCAGCAGGATGTCACATTCCCAAAGGGGCCAAGCTGTGGGGTCACCTGGTGCCATAAATCCCCAGGAACCTGACTCCAGATTTTGTTGGGAGCAGAAGCTTAACTTGATTTTGTTTCAAAACTAAACTAACATGTGATTAATTTTTCAGTTGGATCCAAGTGTTTTCTTCTGAGGAGTTTTTTGATGTGATCATTTCACTTTGCTGTGGAATATCTGTGTGCTGATGAGGCTGCTCCTCTTTCTCACCTAATTCACCAGCAAAAGTCAGGGAAAGCTGGGGTGGGAGGAGAATCTGAGCAAGAGGGGAGGCATTTTGGGGCTGATATGCCAAGAACAGAAAGAACAGAAAGAACAGAAAGAACAGAAAGAACAGCTGAGGCTTATGGAGATCTGCTCTGACTTGTGAATGGGATTTGGACAAGGTCATACCCTACTTATCCATGGAAAACAGAGGGACAAGTGCAGTTGTGGGAGTCACTTTTGCTTATCTTGAAGCACTGTGCACGTGCTGAGAGCCAAATTTACTCAGATTTTCCCCTCCCACCCTTACAGTAACAGTTTGCTATTTATGTTTTGATTTACAGCACAGGTGAAATAATAAAGAACGTGCATCCTCCAGCTTCCGTTTTCAGCTCCCTTGTCCCTTCTCCCCCTCGTGCCAGGGGAGGGTGTCAGGACAACTACAGACATTGTTATTAAAACAATTAAAACATTGTTTAAGTAAATAAAGAACTCCTGAAAACAGCTCTTTTTCTCCTTGTCCCCCCAGTCAAAGCAAGGTGATTCTCTGCAATGTATTTTGTAGTGAAATTGGAAAGGATGGTGCTTTTACCAAATCTCTTCATTAGAAAATTCAATTATATGGACTCTGACAGTTTTTCCAGTTCCTAGTCATTAACATTGTCTTTCTGCCTTATTTATAAACCAGATTCAAACCCCAAGGAAAGTAAATAAAGGTTTCAGTGCATTTTGATTCAGTCTGTTGTACTTTGGTAGAGCTGTAAAACCTCCTGTCCTCAGCTTATTTCTCTCTATCTGCAGTACCTGTGTTAGCTCATGGGGGTTTCAATGCAGAAAAAACACCCACAAGCTGATCTCTGAATTTACTCAGCTTCTGGCAGGTGAGACCCCCCATGTGGGAGCCATCCCCTCTTGCCTCAGAAGCTGGGATGCCAGACAGACACCTCCACCTGAACCAGGCCTGGCTTCCCTCAGCCCTGGGGGGAAAGAGGCATTTGAGGCCACCAGGCATTTGACCCATTTTAGTCAGCAACCTGGGGATAATGGAAATTGAAAACCCAGCAGGTTTCTTTCTTTCTGCTGTGTGTGAAGAGAGCCTGGGGTGAATAGTCCACATGCAAATGTGTATGGAGGAGGTAAGACAGTGAATTTCTGATGCTGGGTGTCAGAGATTGGTTTGTTTGGCTGGTGAGGAGAGGGAAGGGGCCTTCAGTGTGTCGCAGTTTGGGATTTTGTGAGTGTACCTGGACACCAAAGGGTGTGACTGAGTCTTTCACTGGCCTGTGGTGTGTGCAGGAGGAGGGACAGCACATTCCCTGTGCTCTGCACTGCTTAGCTGAGCTGGGACAGCGATGCTGAAGTGAAGCAGATTTTGTCTGCATGTTCATGATTTAGCTTTTCTCACAATGGGAAGATGAACTCATGAAGGTTTGCTTAAGCAGCCATATGGTGATATCAAAAAAACCAAACCAAAAAACCAGAAACTAAATTAGAAACTAAAACAACAACAACAAAACATCCCCAAAACCTGATTTTCAGCACTTTGGGCAAAAACTAATTTTCTCTGTGTTTTATATTTCATTTTTCCACCCACTGTGTGTCCTATATCCCTCCCAGTCAGGGAGATAACTAAGGGCAGAAGCACAGTAAGAAACTGGTGGATAAATGATAAAGTTGATGTGAGTTCAATGGTGAGTGGAGTGGAAAGATATGGAGAGGTGGAAAGTCTCCCAGGAACTGATCTGGACCTCTAACACTGAGAACAGGACACCACACTATAAATGGGAAGAGGACTTTCAGCCTAACTGGAGCCAGATCCTTCTTTATTTAAGTATAAGTGCAGTTTTAAATTGAATATGACTGAAGAAGGAAATTATATATCAGAGTTTATTACAGGCGGTGGCTGGAGTCCAGAGGCACTGGGAGTGGGAAGGACATGGAAGTTGGAGTTGGGATGGTGTTGACAAGAGATGGCACAGATGTGGCACCTGAGATTGAGGGAAACAAACAAACAAACAAAAAAAATAATTGGGGGTGATTGTGGTGAAGCCATGGCAGCAAAAATTGATGGAGCAGAGAATGAAGGCAGAAACTGTAGATCTGCCAGCACCTGCTTTGCAAAAGAAATATTTCCAATTTTAGTATATATTTATGTAATTATATTTAACAGAATAAACAGGAAGCTGCAAAGGTGTGGGAAAAGCTGAATTACCTGAGATATTCCTGGTGCTGTTCATCGTAAAATGTGAGCTGGGTCAGGTGCTCACAGGGACAGAGATTCCTGCAGACGTCCTGGGAGGATTTCAGGCAAGGAGGAGGCAGCTGAGGGCTGTGGACCAGAGCTGGGCTCGTGGTGTTGGGGTGCCTAAAATGAATTATCTGGATGGTCAGACATCTTCTTGCAGTTCCTTTCTGCTGAGCCTGAGAGGAAACATCCAGTGCAGAGGAGTGAGGAGAAAGCACTGATTCTCTTTAAATAATGGCGCAAGATCTGGAGAAACGTGGGACAATCCTAGATCAAAACTAGTTTCCTAAAATACATAGAATCATAGAATAGTTTGGGTTGGAAGGGACCTTAAGGATTATCTCATTCCCACCTCCTGCCATGGGAAGGGACACCTTCCACTATCCCAGGTTGCTCAGTGCCCCATCCAGCCTGGCCTACATTTCCAAAATCCATTTTGTCACACAAAAATGAGGTGTGCATGTCCAGTGTGGACTCCAGTTATGATCTGAGGTTTCTGAGGTAAATTTGCCCACTTTTTTGAGGAGTGGTAACACCAAGCACACAAGAAGCTTCACTGCTGACAGATGGCCAGACAGATACCACAAGGATGATGTGTAGACACAGTCTGCTGGGTGGCAGAGGGGTGACTGAAATGCTCTTTTCCAGCCCAACATTTCTGTAATCCAGGGTCCAAATACCCTGAGCAGATCTCTGCATTAAACAAAGACATTAAATACCTCTACTGCTGAATGAGGTTCATCACAGCATGAAACTGTGCCTGCAGAAGGAAGGATGTTCATAAGGCTGTACCACTCCATGAGATTTTTCTTTCTTTTTAAGAGAAAGAAAGTAAAAAAGTAGGTGCAGATGCTGGCACTGGCAGGAAGTCCGTGCATTAAAAAACATCCTGGTACAAGACGATGAAGTATTTAAGGAACACTCCACCTGTGTCATTAAAAAAAGCACCAAAAACACCCAAAAGGCCATAGCAAGAAATCTATGAACCAGTGCCAAAATTATGCAGAAATACAGAAATTGCTGTGCTAATGAACAAGAGGAAAAAGGAAAGGACATATTGTAGCTACAGCTGAGTTCAAGATACTTTTATTTCCCTTATTACATTGAAAATCTCTTGAAAGAACTTTGTGTTCAGTGTTTGATAAACAGGGCACTGCCACTTCTAGCTTGGTCTGTGTTTGTTAGGAGACAAAACCTAAAAATACAATATCAAAAATTATAAATAAGTACAATAGGGATAAATACAATAGGGATAAATACAGAAACATTTCTTTTTAACTTGTATGGCCCAGATCTTACAGAAATGAAGTGATACAGGAAAATAACCAGAAGCTTTCCAGGAAAATAAGGAAGCAAAATTAGCAAGTTGCTCTTAATACACTGGACCCCAAAAATGCAGAAAAAAAGAGAAAAGTTTTACAAAGGAGAGGAAACTGAATAGTTGGGCATTTTTCCAACAGTACAAGTGAGAAAGATTGCTTTGTTTCAGGACCATACATAACAAAAATTCATTAAATGTGAGGAAAAAAAGCGGTTTGGCCTAGCTTCAGGGACAGGACCTAGAGGGTTTTAATCAAAATAAAGATTTGGTGGGTCTGCTCTGCTTCTCTTTCCATTTTGCACAAATAACAAGGGTTTCAGCTTTAAAAGCTCTGCCAAGGCAGATAAATTCATGTTGTCTGCCGGAAAGCAAAAGGCATGTCTGAGAGAGATTCTTCTCTTTTTCGTAAGAATTTGTATCCTCCTTGATGAGCAAATTAAAAACTGCTCAGGGGTGTTCCTGTGCATTGGACCTTTTTTCCATTTCTAAGCAAATTCCAGAGTGGATGGTTTTGGTGTGGAGTCCTCACCCAGCTGTTTGTCACTGTCTTCCCAAGCTGTCATCACTGTTAGACATGAATGCATCTGCTCCTGAGTCAAGCCCTAAAATCTGGGTCCTTTTCACTGGATACCTGAACAGCAGTGGTAGGACTGACCTTGGCCATCTTTGTGTAACCACAGGGCTGAAACAGCAGCTCCAGGATGGGTTTGGCTTTATTTAAAATATTCTCTTTAGGACGGGAAGATGCACCTCTACAAATGTTTGTATCTCCGTGCTGGGTGTTCTGGGAGCTGGGCTGGCAGCCCATATGTGCAGTGCAGTTGTCTCTGTACATTCATGTGAATCCACCCTTAATCTCTTCCCAGGCAGCCAGGCTACGATTTCCCAGCCTCTTTGTCCCAGCCAAAGTGCAGTTGCTGCATTGCATGCCACCCCCACACATCATCATCATCATTCCTGCTTGGGACAGGCCCTTGCATCCCTGCCAGGTCAGTCAGACCAGGGGGTGGATGCAGCTGCAAACTCGCTGGTCAAGCAGAGAAAATAGAGGTTTCTTTTAGACAAATCTGCTCTAAAGAGACATCAGGCTGTTCTGGAAGAGATTGGGAAGCTGCAGTGTGACATGGGGTGAAAAGCTGAACTGTATCCTTGGGCACAGCCTGTGTTTATGTTAGGTTGAAGGAATTGTTATGAGGAGACCTAAGGGGATAGCAAAGCACAATTTCTCTGTTTTTAAGACCCAGCTATACATGTGTCTGCTAGAAAGGTTGAGGATTCCATCTTAGAGTCCACAGATGAATGTAATGACCACTGTCATTCCCAACAGCTCTTTCCTGCAATTCCCCAGTGGGATGGACACCAACCCTTCCACAGCTGTAAATCTGTTCACCTGTATTCACTCCACTGCAGTTTAATCATGTTTAAGATCTGAAAATAGACCTGAGGCTCTGGTCTTGCCTTGTGCCTCACAAATGCAACAAAAGAAACCCCTGAGCTCAGCAGAGTCCAGATAGAATTTGTAAGGTATGTATAGGAGATAGGTCTTGTTACCAGTACACACCACTTGTTCCAAACACAGCTTCACAAGACATCCCGGGGGGGGGGTTAAGAGAAACACCCATCCCTGTGCCTGCCACTGGTCCTAGAAAAGCCTGAAAGCCTCATTTCCAGAGGGCAGAGTAATGCTTTGCCCAGCCCTCTGTGTCTGCAAGTGATGGGAAAGGGTCTGTGTGGGAAGCATCACCTCCCTTTTGAAATCAGGTGGTTCCAAGAGGCTCTTTAGTTGCATGGAGTCTGGTATTGTCCCAGTCCCATCAGAGACTGCTGGTCCTGGCTTGCCTCCCCCTCTCCCTTCTCTGCCTTTGTGAGATGTTGAGGATGGGATGGCTGACTATGGAGAGAGTGAAAATTAAATGGCTCTGCAAATTCCCCTCTTTTTCCTCTTCTGATCCACATCCTTGTCAAAGGAAAGTGAGATACGCTGGGTGGCACCCAGAGAGGTTCTAAACTTCCTCCTTCATGAGCAGGCTGGTTTGAGCTCCTTTGAAATAACAGCTGATATGGGCACCCAAAATTAGTCACTCGGGGGAGTTATTTACATCCCCATTCCCTCCTGTTTGGTCTGTAGGATACGAGGAGTCCAGGAACAGAGAGAGGGACTTCAGCCATCACTGCTGGTGTTCAGTGTTGCTCCTGAAAGCTGCAGGAAGGCCTTGAGGTGTGTTATGCTCATGTGCATGTCTCCACCAGCCTTACAAACAGAGCTCTACAGGGTCAGGACCTGCCTCTTTTGCTGGGAGATGCCTTGGAAAGAGGGTGAAAGAAAGTTCATACCCTCCAGCTATAACTCCTGGATCCTTTCCCTCTCAGTGATAGTGATCTGAAGATTATGAACTCGTTTTGCAAGCACAGTTTTGCCTCAAAAAAAAAAAAGGAAAGAGAGCTGGAAATGTTCCCTCTGACCTCGAGAAAATGAGAGTTTGATGACATTAGGAAAGCAGCATCTCAAACCCAGAAATATTTCCCTTTTCATTTGGCCCTTGTTCAGTAAATTGCCATCTTTCCTGTGTCCTACATGCATCCATTTTCAGTCAATGAGAGGCAAAAGCACAAATCCCACCACAGGCAGCTGTCCTCCATCCAGATCTTCCACTGACTGGGACCAGGAGCTCATTTCTTCCTCTCTACTTAACCACAATTGATTAAGGATGTTAAGGAGCTTATTACTTCCTAATATCATCTGAGAATGATTTCCATATGTTGCATTATTCTCCAGAACGGGCAGAGCTCTCCTCTTCCAGCAAAGTGGGGTGCAGCATTGCTGAACCCCAGTTACACCATATTTAATGTTTCTCTGGAGGAGAGGTTGCAGGTGGCCTCTTACAGAAAGCTGCTTTTCATCCTTGGTTTTCAGATACCTCACAGTATCCTTTCCACTGGGAAATTAAGCAGACAGTCTCCATATCCACTGCAGCTGTTTCTGGTGTTAAATTAAACTGCTGCTATTACAGCGAGCCGTGCTGGAGCTGAGTTGTGTTGTTCCTTAATTGTTTATGGCCGTGGATGCCAGCCAAGTAGCAGTTCTGTAGTGGCAAACGCTGGATATCTGACCTGGAAAACAGATGTTTGGGCCAAAGCCAAGGTGGTTTCAGGAAAGACAGTGGGAGAGAAGCAGGAAACCAGTTATCTGTCTGATTTATTGGGCAGGGTAAAGAAATCCACCCCAGGGCAGAGTGCTCACACGAGGCTGGAACAGCAGTAAACTCTGGTTTTAGCAAGCTTGAGCCAGCCTTTGCAAGGCTTATAAGGGCAGCTGTTGGTTTACCAGTGCTGACTCTCAGTGTGCCAAACCTATGTGCTTTGCAGCTGGTGGAAAATTCTCACCTGTTTGCTGGAGGCTGCAGAGCATCTCCTGCCATAAACTGGTTTATGTGAAGTCCCAGCACAAGTCTTTTAGATTTGATACATTGAAGGGATCTGTTCAAATTTTAGAGGCTTGAGGAATCTGATCAAAACCAGCTCTTAGAGTGAAGGTGCTTCACGTGAACAGATAATTCCCATTTTCTCTCGAAGGAGGGAAATCTTGCATTGGTGTTTCCAGCTCAGGATCTGAGGGTGCCAATTTCCCTCTGTTCCTCTCTCAGGAGCCCAGGTGACTGCCTGGGGATGCAGATGCTGCAGACATCTGGGTCTTGGTGAGATCTACCCCACTGTGTCTTCACAGAACCACAGGCTGCTTGAGCTTTGAAGTGACCTCTTCTTGTCCCCCTCTCCTGTCCAAGCAGGGGCACCAGAAGCTGCCCTGGATCATGCCCAGATGGCTTTTGAATATCTTCAAAAATGAAGACTCCACATCATCTGTGGACCTGATCAGGAAGTGCTTGATTGCACAGAGCCAAAATGAAGCATTGCCCTGGAGGGGAGGGAGGGAACATCCAGCATTTAAGAAGAAGGAAAGTTTTAAATGTCACTGTTCAGGGAGCTGATCCACAGACCGGAACAGATGTCTTGTAGCACATCCAAGCAGTGATTTCTGGAGCAGTGATATGAGTATTTAACAGGACAAGAGGCTTTCACAGTTCTAACTATGTTGTGAATACTTTGATTTAATTGAAGTGTGATGAATTCTAGCCCTAATTTTATTTCTTTTGTACCTGAGTCAATAGTGTCACCACATTTTACTGCTGAGGAGCCATCAAAAGAACTTTGGATTCTTTTAGCAACACTTGTGTTCTTAGATGCCCAACATATTGACTAATAATTCTGACAGCCACTCTGAGCTTTTAAAGGTGAATTTTGAAAGTCCTGGTAAGGGAATGCTTAACCCCTTGCACTTCTTCCTGCTCCTGCCTGTGGAACAACAGGGTCCTAAAGCAAAAGGTGTAGGAACTGGGGAATTGGAAGAGGATCATAATCTTCTCTTGTCCAGCAGTGACCAGAATTGGTGGACTATGGTAGAGGCAGAGAGGACATTTCTGTTCACACACACAGGTACAATGAAGATATTTTAGCTGTTGGCTTTAGTCTTTGGCCATCTTTAGCTTTCCACACGGATGCTACAGAACATACAACTCCTTGGATTTCTCTGCTGCTGCTGGAGACCCTTTGATTTGTTTTTCCTTTTGTCTTTAGACTAAGGAAGCTTCTTATTTTTTGAAACAAAGAAAATGTCTAAACAATAATAAATGTCTGCATCACACAGAGAGGGAAAAAAATATGTATATACTTTTTTTAAAATTTTTTTCTGATGAAGAGATTTTTCCCTTCTTGATCAGGTTTCTCTGCTTCTGACGGTTGAAGCAGACATTTTAGCCTTTTCTTGCCATGGAGCACTCATAAACCACTCACTGTATTTCTCTGCAGTGCCACAGGTCTACCTGTGTTTGAGGATCTATCTAAATGCAAATGGCTCTCCAAAGCAGCTTTGTCAGGCACTTGGCTAATGTGAAACATCCTTCAAGATGCTGCCCTCATCCAGGGGAGACCAAGATCATCCTAATCTCCTATACCCAGCCCCAAGCAGTGCTTTGTCTTCCCCACCAGCTTCTGGAAATTTGCAGAAGTGCTGATGTTTTCCTAGTGGAAGGCAATGCCACATGCAGAGGTCCATGACCTGTGCATTCCTAGGGATACACAATAGACATGAGCCACAGGATATTTTTCTCTTTCTCTGCCCCATCCTGTCTTTCCCAGAAACCTGATGATTTTCTTCTCTTTTAAGCACAGTATCCAAGTTGGTTTATGACTTTTTGCTGTTTTCCTGAAAACTCAGCCCAGTTGTTGGCTAACACACCCAGGAGCTCAAATGGGAACAAGAGTCTTCAGATACTGTCTGTTGTATAAACAGGCCTTATGTAGGGTAGCAAATTCAGGGAAACCTCGTGGGAAGGCAGAATCTCTGTCAGAGAACACGGACAGTTGGCTTCATGAGCCATCTGTGTCGGAAAGTGTTGGAATGTGAGTGCTCAGTGCTTGTGAATACTCAGCCAGAAGAGTTGGTGTTCCAGTCCCAGCAATAACTGCATCTGTTTGTTTTATAAAACAGGAGAAAGGAGAAGATCCCATCAGATCCAGGATACAAGTGGAACAGCAACCTGCTGCGACCTGCCCATGCACTGATTGGAAGTTGTTCTGGGTTTTGTAGCGGCCCCAGACTTCTGTACAAGGGGCTCATGGAAACTCATCCCTCCACACTGCTGGGGAAGAGAGAAGACACTCAAGCAAAGGGCTACATCTTGGCTCCTCAAGATTTCCTCTCCCCTTGATGGTTTTGCCTCCTGTCTCCACAAACAGAAAGGCAGGTTTTGAAGTGAGCCCGGCCAGAGGAGCAGTTACCCTCATTCTTTCAGCTGAGAAAGTCCTTTCCATGTTGTCCACAACTGTGATGAAAAGAGAAGCTCCTCTCTGAGACTGAACTTATCCGTCAGAAAAGTACCATTTACAGGTAAGAAAATGCTATTCCCAGCAGAGAACCTGGAATATCTTCCATGTGAGACCAGAGAAGCGTCCCTTTAGAGAGATCATTTTTGTGTGTAAAATGCAGAAGAGACTTGGCTGCATCCCACACCACGAGTCATTCAGCCTTTTGCTGTTGTGCTTGAACAGTGTGTCATTGTCAATATATTTGACAGATAACAGCTGGTGATAGCACTGGTGTCCTTTAACTCTGGTGGTCCAAGGCAGACATCTGCAGCCAAGTTCAAAGTGCCTCTTGCTCCCCATTGACAGGAAGAGAAGCCAGAAATGACAAGCTCAGATGATGAGACAAAAGTTGGGTAGTAAATCTCAGTTTTGGGCCCAGATGGCGCAATGATGGGCACTAGCTACTGCAGTTAATAATTTCTGGTTTCACTAAATCTTCACTCTGAAGGCTTTGAAAGACCTTGCAGAGAAAATTCTGTAGTGTTTAAACCCGAAGGTTTTGCAGTGTTTCCTGGCATCTTCATTTTATTTGTTTCTCTTTTCTGCTGCTTAAAATAATCCCAAGGTGCTGTTTTTTCTGGTGGGGTATTTTGTTTCACTGTCTATACAGTGTGGTTCATAGGAGCTGAACTTTCTCCTTATAGCTTGTGAATATTGTTCAGCACCCAGGAATGCCCGAGAACCTTTCCATGCTGTATATAAATAGTGCACAGCTATTTCACAGTTTCATGTTCAGCGTGCAGGCTTCCAACAGTATTCCCAAACCCCTCTCTATTCCCGTAGCATTCAGGTTCTTGATGTGACTCAACACAAATTACAGCAGAGGTTTATCCCAAGCCAAGAAAGCTCTGATTTGACTCCTGTGCATTGTCATCCTTGTTCCCGACGGTGGGCGTGAAGTCATCAGTGCTCAGAGCTGCTCTTGTGGGTTTTTCCAGCCCTGTGATGAGTTCAGCTCCGTGCTTAAGCCGACAGCTGAGTTTCACTACCTTGGGCACATCCAGCAGCGCTGGGTCAGTCCGTGGAAGGAAGTCAGAGAGGCTCCAGCTGGATGGATAACTAGCGGCCGGCGTCCCGCTGTCCGACGGAGATAAGGGGCTGGTTAAAACCAGGAGAATTTTTAGACTCTCTCCCAAGTGTCGCCTGTCTTTTGTTTGGCACAGGACTTGTCATGTCTCCCTTCCTACGTATTGGTTTGTCCAACTATGACAGCGGCCCTTACCTGCCATCCCAGGGGGAGGTGATTAACCCCTACTGTGCTGTGATGGTTAAAGAAGCCGTGGAGTCAGGTAAGTGGGGAGGGGTTGAATATGGATGGGGGCTTTTATAAGTCATGTCTATGCTTTTCTGTGTCATTTCATGTGTGTAGGTAACGTGCTGGTAAACCATAGAATGAACCATGAAATAGGTTGTCTTGGAAGAGACCTCAAAGATCATCCAGTTCCAACCCCACTTTATAAGGGTTCGTGAAGTCCTTTTTGGGTTCCAGCACAGTGCAAGTTTGGGTTTGGCATGGTCTGCAAGGCAATCTGATTTTAAGAGGACGCCCAACAAATCCATGTCTTCAGTTTGAGGTTATTATCAGCTACATTACAAGCCCCAGCATGTGACAAGGCAGATGAGCTGAGCTGTATTTGGTTTCACCCTTCCACGAACAGTTGTTGGTTTGTCAGTGGGACTCCAGACAGGTGAAATCTGAGTGTCCTAAAATATTCTGGCAGGGCCATCTTTGTTAATCACATTTTTTGTGGGGGAGAACTGACAGGCCCAGCCACTTCCATAATTTAAAAAAAAGGCACTAAAACAGTCCAGTCTTTGCAGGGAGAGTTAATTTCTCTGTGTAATTGCTATGTTGTGTAAAAGGTTTGAAAATGAAACCTCCTGAGAAGCTGCTTGCTGGATCTATGGATTGTTTCACATTTTTCCCGATTCTCATCAGGACACTGATGAGTCCTCCTTCAGAAAACATTTATTATATGTCTTATGCATGAAAATAATTCCAGTGAAAGGGTGAAAAGTTCCCCAGTTGTGCTTTTGAAGAATCATGAAGAGCAAGACCTTCAGTGTTAGGGAATTACTCATATTGGCTGATATTTAGCTTAAATCTTCGATAAATTTCTAATTTTCCTGCTGTGATTCTTTGAAAAATAAAATCCACTCAGAAATCCCTATTTATTGAGAATCTCTATGACTCTAATCCCCAGAGGATGTTAAAGTAGTTTAAAAAAATTAGAATTTTAAAATAGTTCAGTATTTCACTGGGGTTCATTTTTTGTTTAAGACTCAGCATTTATCACATTGAACTTTGTCTTGCCTTAAATGATACTTAAAATAATAATGGAAGATGTGGTGAATAGTAAATTCAAAAGGAAAGAAAATACTACATGACAAGATATCCCTAAGATCTCACTTTTATCAGAAAATATGTTCTATTTTAGCTCTGTGCAGAGCTTGGCTGTTTGCTTTAATGAGGCTTTTGAAAGCCATAACTCAAATTGAAATCTGTGTCAGTTCGAAAGTGAATAAAATCAATTTGGTCAGAACAGACCTATATTTATTTGTCTGACACAGAGCTGAAAGTGTTTTCTGGTATCCAACAAACACAAAAGTACTTTCTAAGGGATATAATTTTTGTGCTCCTCAGAGTCAAGGATCATAATTATTATAATAATTAGAATTATTTTAATTATTACTCTAATAATTGTAATTACTGTAATTATCATTATAATAAATTCTCTACCAAGAAGAAATAAAAAACTGTGTTTGAAGGAACCTTACTCCATTAGCGAGGACTGAACATAGGAAAAGTGAACTTCTGCTATTAGGAGACTTCTGTTTGCTGGGATGTAATTTCATCTGGTTACTGCTAAGAGCATGGTGGGACAACCAGAGGGATGCATCAGTGAAACTCTTGGGACAGATTCACCTCAGACTCCCCTCCGAGGGTGGGCTGAAGCACCCTTGGGAGGTGTTAATCTGCTGCTGCTGGAGGGTGTTTAAATGTGTGGGTGGCCAACGTTACCTTAAGGGGACTCAGGAAAGTGAGGCCACCACAGGATCCACCTGCCCTATAATTCCTGGATGTTGATGTCTGAGCAATCCCAGCCTGAGGAACACGTCCATGATGAGTGTGGTGAATCACACCCTGGAAAAGCCCCGAGCTCTCCCCTGACCAGACAGACCACTCAGAGGTCCATGTCTGACGTATGAGCCTGACTGTAAATGCCAGGAATGCTCTCAACATGACCATTCCAAGGAGCTGTCGTGCTCTAACAGGCTTCAAGAAGGCAAAAGGTCTCCAGACAAACATTAGCTGAACATATTTGAGGTAGAATCATGGAATCATTAAGGTTGGGAAAGACCTCTAAGACCATCATGTCCAGCTGTTAATCCAATACTGCCAGTTCCACCACTAAACTGTGTCTTATCCCTGCTTCATGATTTTATTTTTTTGGTCAAAGCTTGTTCTCCAACTCCCTGATTTGACAAAGCACTTGCTGCTCAGTTGTAATGGGATTAAAAAAAAAAAAAAAAAAAAAAAAAAATATATATATATATATATATATATATATATATATATATATACTGGTTCTTTGATATGCAAATTTTGGCTAAAATTTTAGCATGACCAAGAAGTAGGAGTGGATCAGCTGCACAGCTGGTGTGAGATGCAAATCACCCTGACCACCAGCCTTGTGCTCTGACACTTGGCCATTAAAATGTTTTTCAGGGCAAAAATGATTACTGAGCACAGCAGGACAAGTCTAAGTGTCCATGGCCAGGTTGGATGGGGCTTGGAGCAACCTGGTCTGGTGGAAGGTGTCCCTGCCAAGGCAGGAGGATGGAACTGGATGGTTTTAAGGTCTCTTCCAACCTAAACCATTCTGTGGTTCTATGTTTAGCATTGGCAAAGTGTGGGGATTTTTGGTTTTGGATTTTTTTTGCTTGGTTGGGTGTGTTTTTGCAAACAGAACAGTGGTAGATGATAAATGTGTTTGGTTTCCAAAAACAGGGAGTCTGACTTTGGGTTCATGCCAAAGGCTGTCTCTTGTTGACCAGACATAACGAAAAAGTCATTGGGACAGAGGTCCCCAGGGATCTGGGAGTGATGAACATCATCTGTGGACACAGGGATGTCACAGCAAGACCACCCCAAAGAATTTCAGAAGTTCTGGATAGATCTTGGGCAGCCTTTTAGATTTTTCCACTTGCTTATTTTGTAAAAGGGACCCTGGCACATCATAATACAATCTTTAAAAAAACCCAACCCGAAACAAATAAGAAACAAACCACACCTCCATACAGTTGGAAGTGTTACAGCAGTTTATAATTGATGACAAAATATTTCAGACATTATATGTGCCTCTCAGATATAAAAAGAGTCTGCCCTTTAAAAGTGGCTTCTGCCTTCACAAGCCACCTGGCCAGGTGCCATTTTGCCACCTGCCTTGGTGACATTTGCTTCACAAAAGATCCTGCTCCATGTTTGAACTCAGCAAAGCCTCCAGGAAAAGCACTCCCAGCTACAGTGGGAGCTGCTCCCTGGGAAAGACAGTTGCTATTTCATTTTTCAGGAACCCGGCGTTGGATTAATCCCTGGCAGAATTCCCCAGCCATCAGCGGGGACGCAGCAGGGGTGATTGTCTGATCCCATCTATCGGGCAGTTCATTCACATTGCAGGGTTTGTTTATTTAAGCCTGGTGTTCTGGAGTGCAGTGCAAACGAAAGCACTTGTTTTGCAAGTGCTGTGTTTCACATCTGTGGTTTTTTCACTGATGCAGCAAAGAAATAATGGTCCCTTACTGAGACTTCTGTTTTCTGGGATGCTGGGAAGTTTATGTCTCATTTTTGTCTCTAATTTTTTGTGCTTTTTGTTGAAAGAGTGTGTTGGATATATATTTGCAAGCTTGATGGGAATGAATTAAGTCTGCAGACAATGAGCTCAGTATAGGATTACCTCAATCTGCCTATGTGAAAACTCAGCCTCATGACAGAGGTGGATTCACCTTAGACTGAGGCGTTCTGAGCTTTGGGGAAATCGAATTTGTGCCTAAAATTTAGCTGCACAACTGCTTATCACACCAGACAGGAGGTTGAGAAGTTGTTTTGTGCTGCAGGAATGATCTGGGAATCAGATCATTAGTCCCAGGGAAATAGTGGAGGCACCATTCCTGAAAGTGTTCAAAACCTGAGTAGATGTGGCACTAGATGATGTGGTTCAGTGGACAAGGTGGGTTTGGGGTGAAGATTGGACTTGGTGATCTCAGAGGTCTTTTCCAACTTTAATGATTCAACGATCTCCACTCGACTTGTGATGCAGACCAGTGCTGATGGTCAGAGCTTAAATCGAGTTTACATGATGGAACCAAGTGCAGAACTGCTTTGTGAGAGCCAGGTGTGGTGTCATGAGGTGGAATTTCAGCCAGTCAGTGCTGATTGCAGGATCCTGTCCTCAGGAAGCTGCACCTCAAATCAGTCTAGTGAGTGTAGCTTATGTAGAAGCTCTGGCAGCCATTTCTCCATGTACAGAGTGGTCAAGGGAGATTTTTGGTATAATCTCACGGCCCTGATATTTGTTCTTTCCTCAGTAAACATTCTCTCATTTCCTGAGGTGAATATCACATAATCAGGAATCATTGTTGCCTTTCTTTTCCTTCTCTCCTGTTTTCCATAACATTGGAGCTTATTTGCTAGTTTTAATCTATCCTGAAGGTGTGGCACAAGCCTCAGATATCCTGGAGTTCCTGCCTGTGTAAATCAAAGCTGAGCAGAGGGAAGAAACCTGAATTAGTCCTCTCATATAGGGAAAAATATTCTTCAGCACGTGTCACCTTCCAGGCTATCAGCTGCATGTTCTTTTCCAGCTGTGTGAGAGGAGGGAAATGCTGGGATTATTGGAGATAGGAGCAGGGTCTTTAGACAGGGTTCACAGGTCTCCTGCTCTTTTCTCTTATTCCTTCAGCTTCAGCATTTGATGGGTTGAACATTTGCAGAGGGTAATTGTGATATAGAATTTACCTTGAGTAAGCATCCAATACTTTTACGGGGCTGTATGGAGTAAAACTGGCTCTGTGAGATAAATAAATCTGGCTGAGACTCTTTTCAGAGAGACCCAGTTAGAGAGAACCCTCTGCAAGCCTCAGAGATACCCATTCTTTTACCCATCAACATTTTAAGATGCTGTGAGGGAAGAGGAATTAAAGCATCGGGGGAAGTTCGCTTTGTTGAAAACTCTACATCCCCGTGGGGTGGTTGCAGGTCTGCAAGACAGTTCATGTTTTAGCACCCCTTAGTTGGCTACTGGGCTGGGCATGTGCTCCAGCAGAACCTTAATCCCAAAGTGCACCCAGCTTTTTGGGGGTCTGAAGCAAACCTTTCTCATTTTGCAGTGCCTTGGGACAGATGATAAACAAGGTGGCTGTCTGGGATGAGGTTCACCTGATTAGAAGTGCGCATTTGTGGTGTTGGAGTCTGCATTAGAGATCTCCTCTACAGAGCTGATGGAGTCTAGGGTGGAAATTACATTTTTTTAGGGTAGATGTCTGTATTTGGTAACACGAACTGTCCTCACTGCATGGATTTGTGTTCTCCCTCTTGACAGAGAATGGCCAAGTGTACGTGCAGAAGAAGCCCACCATGTATCCACCCTGGAACAGCACTTTTGATGCCCACATCAACAACGGCCGGGTCATGCACATCGTGGTCAAGGACAAAAGCGCCGAAATGGTCTCAGAGACCACGGTGGAGCTCAAGGTGCTGGCAGAGAGGTGCAAAAAGAGCAATGGGAAGACAGAGATATGGGTGAGCATCACTATCCTCTCCTGCAGGATGTGCTGGGGAGCTGCTGCAGGGTAAGGGGATGCCTTGTGTCCGTGCCAGGCTGTGGCTGTCACCAGCAGGACAGCAGGGACTGGCTGCCACCCAAGGAATAATGTTTTGAGACTACTTGGGTGTGACCTGAGGGAGAGACTTGTCAGAAGAGGAGAGCTTGGCACTTTTATTTTACCTGCTGCTGCTGTGCTGAAATGTGCCCTGTGCTAGTGAGGATCCTGCTTCAGGTGAGCTGTGCCCACAAATTAATCTTTGCTGAGGAAACCCACTGGGAACAAGTGGTAGTATGAGTGGCTGAACATGAGTTATTTTATTCTCTCTGGGGAAACAGCTTTAAAAATTTAATCTAATGTCAAGTAGCTGATTCACAGCTGCCTCAGTTCAGTTATGTCAGAGCAACTCCTTAAAAATCACCGAAGTTACGGTGGAGTAAATTTGAACAGTCTTCACAAGAATGCTAAACGTAAGATTGTGTTCCCTGGCAGTCCAAGCAAGAAAGATCTTGACAGAAGTCTTTAAAATGTAGTATCCAGTTTATACGTAGTCCAGTGGATTCAGATTTCCAAAAGCAGTTATGGATAACGAGTCAGGTAGGTGGGAATTGCCAAGTCCAGTGGGAAGGCCCCTAAAAAAATGCCTGAGTAAGCTTGTAGCATCCCTCACGTTGACTGTAAAGAAGTTAGACTTGCAGAACTGAGTGCCTAAAAGATTTCAGCATCAGCTGTCTGAAGCTGGCTGGGTTTTCTGAAGTGCTCCCACTTTCCTCTTGCAGGGTCCATTGGGAACAAGTTTTCTCTATAGATAGTGCTGGTGCTAATCTGGTGTCTAAAAACTGCCTACATCTTCTGTGGTTTAATCACATTCATCTCTCCTATCATGCTGCTCGGCTTGTTTGATATGAGGTGATCAACCCTCCTCTCTCTGCAGTTGCTCCTACCCTGCCTTGTTGCCTCACATGGGTATGAGCAACCCAAAAATTAGCATTCATTGCTGTGCATCAGTTCCCACTGGGAAAAGGAGATCGCTTGAAAGTCATCTGAAATGATTTTTCCTTCTTTGAGTGACTGTTTAATGGACTTTTTTTCTTGTTTTTCACTTATCTCAACCAGCTAGAACTGAAACCTCAAGGGCGAATGCTGATGAATGCAAGATACTTCCTGGAAATAAGTGGCAAGTGATTGTGTTTGTTAATTTATAGCTGTGATTTCTGGGCTGTGGGGCAGATGTGGTGTCTTCACTAAAAGCAGTGCCTATGTTATTACTGACTGATCCATAACAACAAACATAACTCTTTGAAACAAAAACTCCAGAAAAGTCATTTTTATTGTGTGGTGGGGATGAAGACTGACTATTCTTCTGTGATTTGCAAGGCAGAGTTTTGGCTGGTTTACCACTAAATGGCAGATATTCCCATTATGCTAAACAAGACAGAACAGATACACAAGAAGCCAGCTTCCTCTGAAATCACTGTACTTTATGTACTACAAGAAATACATTGAGGGGCTGGAGCATGTCCAGGGAAGGGAACGGAGCTGGGAAGGGGCTGGAGCCCCAGGAGCGGCTGAGGGAGCTGGGAAAGGGGCTCAGCCTGAAGAAAAGGAGGCTCAGGGGGGACCTTGTGGCTCTGCACAAGTCCCTGACAGGAGGGGGCAGCCGGGGGGGTCGGGCTCTGCTCCCAGGGAACAGGGACAGGAGAGAGGGAACGGCCTCAGGCTGGGCCAGGGGAGGGGCAGGGTGGATATTAGGGAAAATTTCTCATGGAAAGGACTGCATTTTGCTTTGTTGAAGAAATGGATTGAATCCAAATGCTTGGTCTTATTCTCCCATTTTCATTGCCAAAATTCTCATACCCTCAGGTGTAGGGTGAAGCTGTGAGGTGCAGGTATCTGGAAGGATCTTCCATTTAGAGAAACAGAGAAGCACTGAAAGCAGCCATGGCCATGCTGATATTTTCTGAACCATCCCTCCCTTTAGTATAGATTGGACTGCTGTTGTCTACTTGTGTGTTACAAGGTGTCAGAGAGGCCAGAGCATAGAAAATTCAAGTTGTGCTTTTATTGCAAATACCAAGATCAGCATCAGATCACACAGAGGGCCAGTTGCCACAGATTACTTTTGTGACTTGCTGTGCAATGCAGGAGTGAAACAAAGCAGAGATTGATTTCCTGTGTGAATCTCAGATTTGTAGGCACAAGCGTGTCTAGCAGTGCAGGGGTTCATGTGAAGTCAGAAGTGGTTTGTTTGCTGTTCCAAAAAGCTTAAAGGTGAGCTGTGAATAACAGCAAGGGCACAGCAAACAGCAAAGCAAGTGTTGGCATGGGAAAATAACAAAAAGAATATCCTAGAGACCTCAATATCTGCTTATTGACACACATGTATATGGACACAGAAAGGATTCTGTTAAATACCCATATATATATGTATGTATACACATGTGTGTGTTTGTGTCCATATATCAGTAATTATTAATTTTTATGTAATTTCACCTTTTTTAGGCATGCTTCTTTGGTGCCATACAAAGTTAAAGTTTAATGTTTAAACTATCTCTCCTTGGGAAATTTTTGTTCTACATTTCAAAAACAGCACTATGAATAGCCAAGGGAGCTCAGAGTCCCAAGTCTAAAGACATTTTAGTGTAGGAATGGTGGATAAAAACCATCCAAATGAGACTTGTGTGGGTTTCATAACATTATATTTCTTTAAGTAGTCATTCCCATGAGTGAATCATCAGCTTCAGTCACGTAGTGTTTGGGCAACTGCATTTTCTCAAGGCACCTGATCAGGACAGGGTATGCTTAAATATCTTTCCTCTCCTACCAGATGCAAAGGACCTGGCTGACTGTGAGACTGAAGGCTTCTTCTCCTTGCACCAGCGCAGGGGAGCCATCAAACAGGCCAAAATCCACAATGTCAAGTGTCACGAGTTCACAGCCACCTTCTTTCCACAACCCACCTTCTGCTCTGTGTGTCACGAGTTTGTATGGTAAATGAAAATGGATCCATGCTGCTTTTCCTTTTAACCCTAGGAACCAGTTCTGGTGTCAGTGTGGCACTTGGGAACATGGTTTAGTGTTGGACTTGGCAGATCTGGGTTAGTGGTTGGACTTGATTTTTTCCAGCCTAAAGATTCTGTGATTCCCTGATGAATATCTGTGCTCCTGCTGTAGGACCCCTGACACCTTATGTGCAGAGTTATGGCACCAATTCAGGGATGTGGTTTGCAGCTGTAATTCCAACTGTGAAAATTCCCATCATTTTTTAATTTATTATTTACAAATATTTTTGGGTTTGGCCAAATGCACAGGCATTTCTCATCGGTCCAGTTTGCTGTTTGGATATTGTGAAACTCAGAAATGTGAATGTGTGCTGAAAAGGCTGTGAGAACAGAGAATCACTCCACCATTAGACTGAATGAAGATAATGAAATTAAATAAGCTCAGCAAAGAACGATAAAAAGCAGAGCAATTTTATTCCCTTTCTTTCATAAATGCTGATCTCCTTTCTTCTGCTGAGGCATTCAGACAATTCAGAATTAATTAACCACTTCTCTGTTTATTTCAGGGGTCTGAATAAACAAGGCTATCAATGCAGACGTAAGAATTTTTTTTTTCTTATTGTCATTATTTACTTAATCTTTTCTTAAGGAATTTCTTTATTAACATCCTGACACCTTTACTATTGCAGAATGTAACGCTGCCATTCATAAGAAGTGCATTGATAAAGTCATAGCCAAGTGTACAGGATCAGCAATCAATAGCAGGGAAACAATGGTAGGTGCTATTACTGTTATTATTATTATTATTACTATTATTATTATTATTATTATTACTACTACTACTATTGTTATTGTTATTATTAATTATTATGCTCCTTTTTAGAAATATTCAGTGCCATTCAGATCTCTCCTACATCACTGCAAAGCAACTTCTGATGAAGCAAAAGGTCCTGCTGAGCTAAGGACTTTGTGATCTTGATCTGTGCCCTTTGCTTTTTATGTTCCCAGTGGTTTCATTACCTCCTACTTAATATTTACTCAAATGCAGCTGCAGAATAAGCAGTTGCTGAATCAGAATTGACATTTTTCTAATGCATAAAGTATAACTCAGAGGGAAGTCATGGACATGAGGGGGAGATTTACTGGAGAAAACTCTTCACTATCCAGTGTCAGGCCAGATATCAGGCTGAATTTTCAGATTTGTGCTGGAACATCCCATTCTGTGTTATCTGAAGCAGTCAGTGGGAGATCTGACATCTCCACTATTATTTGCTTTGTTTTTCTCATATCAGTTTATTCTAAACTTTGCTTTTTGGTAGGCAAAACCAGAACTTAAATTCCTGATAGGACTGTTCCGTTTCCCTTGTGTCCTACAACTTCTGTTTACTCTCAGTCCCACCCTGGCTCCTGTTGTCCTTCTACCATTTTTAAGAGATGAGATTCCTCTCACTTCTCTTCTGACATCTCCAGGGCAGATGTAACCAACTTTGTCATCACCTTTTGTACTAAAAGAATTAAAACAGGCTCTTCCAAGGAGCGATTCATGATAACAAGTGTAGCCATCCTTTGCAGGATGAGGTGAATAATTTTTAAAAGTACCAATGTTTTCCCACTGAGTGTTAGGGGAGCCTGAGTATGGAAATGAGGCACAAGCAGTTCTTTGGTCAAGGCCAGGGATGAAATGACCCGATTCCCTCTGAATTGCAGTTATTATGTTGCAAAATTTGGGTTTGTGTGCCTGATAGGCAGTTTCTGCTTGGCAGTCATACCCAAGGAAAAGAGGGCAGTAGACAACCCAGCTTCTGCAGTACACGTTTGGTTTTCTATGGGGAGCTGAGGTGGGAATGAGGAGTGGATTTTCAGCCTGGCTTTTGTCTTGCAGTTCCACAAGGAGAGGTTCAAGATTGACATGCCCCACCGCTTCAAGGTCTACAACTACAAGAGCCCCACCTTCTGTGAGCACTGTGGCACTCTCCTCTGGGGCCTGGCACGGCAGGGGCTGAAGTGTGATGGTGAGTCCCTGGTAAAGGTGGCACCAGCTGAGCACGGGAAGGGTCGTTGTCTTTGGAGGGTGGCAGTGTGAAAATCCAAATCTCAATCTCATTTATCACCCTTCTTTGCAAAGCCAGTATAAGATGGCATCCAGGAGGGTGAAGGAGTGGTCTACAGGACTATCCTTCAATGAAGATCATTCTTCAAGAATGAGGACAACTGTCCATGTACAGAGAGATATTTGATCCAGAAGGAGGATGAGTTGCTTTCCAAAGAGGCAAAGAACATCACAGTGACAATGTTATCTTCCCAAATCACCCCCAGTGTCAATTTGCAAGCTCTATTTCCACTATCAGACCCAAGACACTTCACTGTCTTCCCAGTCCTACACCAATGGGAGGATCTTGTTCTGTGATTACAGTTTGTCTCTGAGTTAATAGACTGTAGAGTTTTGGTAGCCTGTACCTGCAAAGGCTGATGGATGCGGAAATGCAACCTCTGGCCAGAAGGAAATACAAAAATAGTCTCCACAGAGAACAAAAAAATGACCTGAATGCCATCTCAAGAGACATTTCAACTCTTTAAGTGGCTAAATTCTGCCCCTGGCCAGCATCAGTGCATGTTCCTGCCCAGCCCTTTACAGCCTTCGTTGTCCTGACACCTCCTGTTCTTTCTTTCAGCGTGTGGCATGAACGTCCACCACAAGTGCCAGACAAAAGTAGCAAATCTTTGTGGAGTTAACCAGAAACTAATGGCTGAAGCTCTGGCAATGATAGAGAGCACTCAGCAGGTAAATAGCTCAAGCATTTTGAGATGCTCATCTCATAAGCAAAGACCTCTTCTAAATCTTGGCTTTTGTGAGCCACACTCGGCACATGACTTTTGGCTCAAAAGTTTGCTATTTTCTGTGCCCCAGGCTCGCTGCCAGCGTGACAGTGAACAGATCTCCAGGGATGGACCTCTGGAAATTGGCTTCCCTGTTCCTGTGAAGGATGTGACACCACTTCAGGCCTTGCCAGCATCTACAACAGGAAAAAAAGGTAATTCCTCCTGGTGATACGGGGCAGCAGCTTTGTTGTTGTTTGGTTTGTGCGTGGTTAGTTGGAGGTGACACAAGTGGGGAATTTATTTTCTAGTGAATTGTTCATGAAAGCCCCCCAGCCAAGAGCAAGACAGACCCTTTCTGATCCCAGGATATCAGTGACTCTTCCCAGCCACATCCCTTGGACATGGCAGAGACCCTGGATCCCAGCCTGGTTCCTTCTCTAGAAACCTACACTTCCCCCATGCCATCCCAGCCTCCAGTGACATGATACACCAACCACCACTCCTTCAGTCGACCCCTGAAAACTCCTTCTGACCTCGTGCTTGAGCACATCTCACCCCTCCACCAGCAATAATGTGCTTATGCCCTGCTTGGGCCTCATAGATTTAAAAATCTGAGTACTTTACAGAGAAACCAAGCTCTAAATGGGATAATTGGAATCCTTCTGATCGCCATGGCCAATTCTCTTTCTGATTTTATATTTTTGGGTGGAAGTTGACTTCCAGTAGCTTTGAAAACCATTGGTAGATCCCCACTTCATTCACCCATGAGCTGATCCAGGTGTCACAGCTGTCTATGCTACAAGAACAGATGTTTAGAAGGGTAAATGAGAACCTGTGCCCTTTGGCCCCCAAGGAGAAATGAATGATGTCCCCATCTGTGCTTATTTTTGTTCTGTCCTACAAGTAGAACTGGCTATGCTGATGTGAATCAGTAAAGCCCCAGATGGTTTCACATCTGTTTCACATGTGGGTCTGTTTGTCTGCTGAGTAGTGTTCTTGCAATTCATGCTTTTAGAACAGCTACAGCAATGGGATAAATCCAGCGAGGGACAAAATCTCTTACAAGTTCTTATAAATCCAGTTAGTAGAGTATTGAAAAAACTCTGAGTGATTCCACTCCAGGCTGGCTGGAATGGTTGATCTGGACTGCTTCACATTCAGAGCAGGAACACAACATGAAAATACCATCCCACCTTTTCATGTGGCTTTGCCTAGGGTTTTGAAAAGAAAGACCTTGAAAAAATGGAACCATATCATAATGGCAAGCAGCAAGAAGGGCTGGAGAAGACAGGTGGCCAGAAATTAAGGGTTTGGTGCCACAAAACAGAAAGAGAGATGAAGGGGTTTGTAAAGTGGTTTCTAAACAAGAAAAAAAGTCACTGAAGAAGATGGAATTTCCACTGGAGTAAAGTCTTCTCTGGAGAGAAAGCAATGTGGGAGCAGAGCCAATCTACTTAGACATGGCCACCATGCTTCTGTTTGTTTGAAATACCCTTTTAAACCTCTAAACACAATACCTGTGAGTGTTCTGGGGATTTTCTGCTCCTGACCAGGAGTTTATTTGAGTGCTTTGATGTGTGTTGCAGAGCCACAAGGCATCTCCTGGGAGACTCCGGTGGAGGGCACAGTGAAGGGGGAGTCTCTCATAGAGTCTGACTTGGGAGAACAGTCCCAGGAACAGCAAGAGCACCAAGTGCAGTTAAAACTGACCATTGAAGACTTTGTCCTGCACAAGATGCTGGGGAAGGGCAGTTTTGGCAAGGTAAGTGTTGGGACTCAGACACCTCTGTGTGCATTTGCATGTTGCTTTGTGTGGCACTAAATAACTTCTGGTTTGAAGGGACACGTGGGAAAAAACATGGAACCATTTAAGCTGGAAAAGACCTCTAAGGTTACTGCATCCACTTGCTAACCCAGAACTACCAAGGCCATCACTAAACCATGTCCCCAAGTGCCACATCTGCATGTTTTTTGAGCACTTTCAGGGATGGTGACTCCACCAGTCTCCTAGGCAGCCTCTTCCAATGCCTGACCACTCTTTCAGTGAAGAAATTTTTTCTAATATCCCATCTCAACCTTCCCTGGAACAACTTGAGGCTGTTTCCTCTTGTCCTGTTGTTTGTTCCCTGGGAGCAGAGCCTGACCCCCACCTGGCTGTCCCCTCCTGTCAGGGAGCTGTGCAGAGCCACAAGGTCCCCCTTGAGCCTCCTTTTCCCCACGCTGAGCCCTCCTACCTTCCTTAGCCCCTCCTGGTGCTCCAGCCCCTTCCCCAGCTCCATTCTCTTCCCTGGACACTCCCCAGCCCCTCAATGTCTTTTTTTAGTGATGGACCCAAAACTGAATACAGGATTTGAGGTGTGGCCTCACCAGTGCCCAGTACAGGTCACTGCCCTGGCCCTGCTGCCACACGATGGCTGATAAATCTCCAAGTCTTCAAAGAATCCTTGCTCTGGCATGGCTGAATCCTGAACTTCATCTTCTCCTTGCCTTGTCCTTCTCTCTGTCCCATTAGTTGCTGTCTCATGACTGCCCATGAGAGGACAGGAATGCCCCAGGCAGGGCTTCAGCTTCCCCTTCTCTGCAGGTTGATGGGTCCTGGGCCTCCACAGAGAGCTGGTGGGACAGGTCTCTGTGCTGTCCCTCTTCATAAGGAGGTGGAAGCATGAGCTGAGAAGCTGAGTGTGGATCACCTCTGCTCTCCAGAGCAGCAGGTCCCCAGCTGGGAACAGTAACTTCTCTTTCCCAGCTCTGATCTGTGCTGGAGCGTGAAGCAAATTTTGCAACAGCCAAGAATTTGTGCTTTTGAAACAAGAACCACCTGTTTTCAGTGGCTTAATTAATCCTGATGAACTGTGGATTGTTTCTCCTCATTGCAGATCCACTTGCAGCTCATGTTACTCAGTGCCAGCACAAAGCTGCATGAAGCAATTTCAGCGGGACTCACCATTGTATTTTCACAGCCAATAAGGAGGATTATCATTATGGATCACACTGCTCACATCCCACATCTTTCCAAGGGGGAAACTGTGCCTTGACAAAGGGCTGCTTTTTGCCTGCTAAATGATCTGGAGCAATCGCTGCAGCCAGTTCTTAAAGTGGTCAAAAATTTTGCTGTGTTCATTTTTCATGAAAATCATAGTCATAGAATGGTTTGTCTTGGAAGGGACCTTAAAGATCACCTAGTTCCAACTCAGGGATATTTTCCACTAGAAAGTGTTGTGTCTACCTGTCATGTCCACAGTTTGCATGGGAACCGGAGCTGAGGCATCTCGTGCTAAGCCAGAATACCCCAAAATCCACATTCCAGATCCTGGACTCAAGGGCATAGATATCATAGAAAATTTTTATCGTTAGGAAGGGACCTCTGGAGGTCTTCTAATCTAAACCATTCCTCAAAATAGGTCTAATGTGATGAGGTTGCTCAGGTGTTTGAATGGCTCCACCGAAGCAGATTCTGTGCCTTATTTTAGCCCTCATGCTGACATGGACTCTCCAAGCCTGCAAGCTTCTGCATCTCTCTGAAGTGCACACTGCAGGTGTGGAGAGGATGGGGCATTTTGTGTCTTTCTGCAACAAAAAGTCACCCACAAGTTTCCTGTGTTGGTGTCACTCCTGGAGTCCTCATTTGCTTGGAGCGAGATTCACTTCCCCATAGAGGGGACAGGGTGTGCAGATCTCAGTGCCTGAGGGGTCTCTCCAGCTCTGTGTGGTCCCAGGAGATTGGGAGCCAGATCCATGAGGATGTGTCCCACCACCACCTCTGCATGAGGTGTGGCATTGCCTACCTGCTCCTTGGAAGTCACGGCACAGGTCACAAATGTAGCACATTCCCCAGTTTCCCCAGGAGAGCAGTGCCCAGCACAAAAACGAGGGTAAAAAGGGTGCCTGCAGCATCAGCACAGTGAGCATTTCTGGTCATTCAGTGCAGAGACAGAGGGAGGCTCTAGGCTCTACTCTCTGTCTGGTGCTACAAAGTGAAATGCAGCAGTAGCCAAAAGGGTAAATAAAACTTTTGTCAGGGCTAAAACATGTCAGAGCTCACTCAGTAAATAGTGTCTGGTAAAGAACTTCAAAGACCTCTTTGATGAATCTTACACATTTAGTCAGTCTATAGACACAGGGTCAACAGGCTGTTAGTGTGATGATCAGGACTGTCACTGCCTTCCAGCAGGGACTTCTTTGCTCTGTGGTCTCTACAAAACCTTTCTCTTCTGCTCCCGGCCTCATTTCCCCTGCCTATAAAAACAGACAGAGGCTGTAACTCCTCTGGGATGTGTTTTCCCATTCTCAGAGAAGACCTTCTGCAAAAGCATGGGGAACTCACCCTGTTTGCTCAGACCTGCTGACTGAGCAGGAGGAAGGAGAGAAAGGCATCTGATATAAAAGCCAGTCTAACTACTGGTGGACTTAATTTTCCAGCTGCTGAGGATCTGGTGCAGGGTATTTGCATTTCAAATGCTGACAAAGCAATATTCTGTGTTTTGTTATTTGAAGTTAGAAAACAGGAAATGTATCTCAGGAGCATTTGCATGAGGATGGTTTCTGTTATCAGAGGTGTTGGCTCTCTGGCTTGTCCTGTCCATCTGGGCATGTAGGACCCTGCTCCTGTGATTGCCAAGAACTTCTCATCCTTCCCCAGGGCTCAACTTCAGAAAACTATTCTGGGTGTGGGGAGCAAACTCAAAGCCTACAAAGTCTTTAATGGCAGAATGGGGCCTTAGACATTAAGGTTTTTAAGGTGTACCCCAGTGAATTCCCAGGAGCTCAGCTCCCACCCTCACATGGCTGTTCTCAGAGGAGATAATCCCTCTTTCTGAGCAGCTGTTTGCACCTTAGGTGTTCCTGGCCGAGCTGAAGAGCACAGACCAGTATTTTGCTGTGAAAGCCCTGAAGAAGGATGTGGTGCTGATGGATGATGACGTTGAGTGTACAATGGTGGAGAAGAGGGTCCTCTCCTTGGCTTGGGAACACCCATTCCTGACTCATGTCTTCTGCACGTTCCAGACCAAGGTAAGACAAGGATATTCCACTTTCTTCCACAGTCTGAGAATACTTTACTGAAACACGGATGCTTGGTGAAGGGCTTCAGCCTTCTGGGGTGTACTTTGGACAGGAAGTGGTGCCAAGGGAAGGTCAAGCACTTGGGAAGTGGTTCTAGAAATTTAATCTGCTTTCTCCACATTAATCTGGAGGTGGGATGGTGTATTTGAGGATTATGGCATCCCAGGCTCATTGAGGTAAAATCTGCTCTTAAAATCTGCATCCTGGTACCCTGGGCCAAGGATGTGCAAAGGCTACACCTGCAGCCAGGGTAAGGATGTGCCCACACTGATGTGTTATCTGAACCTCTCAGACCATGAAGCGTTGTGCTGCAGCTAGCCTGGATCAAAGCCAGCTCGAGAATCTCTGGTTTTGGAGGACAAACATGCTATCACTCACTTCTTTGCCCCCAGTTACTGTTAAATGGCATCAGGCACTGGTGGTTCTGCAGTTCAAGGGGCAGCACAGAGCATCACCTGAAATCTCATTTGTGACTCCAAACCAAAACTGAAGTGACATTTAAGTAATACACATATTTTTATGGTCCTACATACCAACATCTACCAGCTGCTTAGCTTTCCAGAGCTTTTCCTACAACCAGAACCATTAGTCTTAACACCAAAGCACACACAAGCTGTAGAAAGAAACAATGGAAGTTTGAGAGTTTGTCTCATCTGTCCAACCTACTCAAACAACTCCTGAGAGATGATTGATATCTCTTATCTCCAATTCAGAGCAGCACTGCCTCGTGGATGCTTGTTCAGGGTTTTTTTTTAGGATGCTCCCAGTCCTTGCTCAGCCTCAGGATTTAGTGGCACAAGCCACTGCTCAGTGTGAAGTAAGGACCTGCTCAGTGAGAGACTCTTGTGCAGGGTCAGGAGAAACAAATATAACCCCTTTGGTGTATCCCAGTCATCTGTGGGATATGGCACCTGTTTAAAGATAGGTTAAATTTATACCAGGGAACATCTGGGAGCTGCCGTAGGTGAGGTGACACTGAGCCCAGGCATTCATGTTTAACTCCTTTGGGATTGACAGGGAGGATAGTGTGTCCTGGGAATGGATCCTTGACTGGCAAGGAAAGGAATTAACTCCCTACTTGAGGGCAGCTGGTTTTCAGAGAAAAATACAAATGCCACAACTCCAAAAGCAAGGAAAATCAAGATTTAATTGAAGAGATAAAACACTCACAGTAGTCACAGCTCTATGAGGGGGCCTTTACTCCAGGGAATTCTGCCTGTATCTCCAGAGGGATGCTGACTGAGGCCAGCCTGAACCATGCTGGCTGTGCTCCAGCCTGGTCCAGCCTGGTCTGGAAGCTGTAGGTCAAGTTCAGGATGGACACAGCAGGGACACTCTGCAGCTCTGGGTTCAGGCAGTGCAGGCCTGCAAGTGTCCCCTTATGAGACCATGGCAAAAAGAGGAGAGACCAAATGGAGTCGTGTCAGGATCCAAGTGGGATTTACTGACTGTTCAAGGGTGTGCTTCCAGCCTGGAAGCCATGGAAAACCTGAAGGATGGAAAAGCAATGAGTGACTGAAAAATTCATAGTGCCAGGCTCAAAAACCCTGTCAATTTATTTCTACACTTACGGGCAGCAGCACAGGATTGCTGTCCTGTCATGGAGAAAGAATCTCCATCCACCTCATCCCAAGCCCTCACTGCCACTTAAAGCTGTGTGATCTCCCCATCTTTCCCCCAAGTTCACAAAAAGAGAAGCTGGAATGGGGCTGCCAAGACCAGAGCTGCTCTAGGCTCTGATTGATTTTTAGCTCCTGTTTTTTCTCCTCTGACCTTTGCAAGCCAGCAGCGATCACTCAATGCATGAAAGTCACCCAGAGCAGGGGGGCTGTGAGAAGCCATGGATGGCCTTTCATGGCTCAAAGGACAGCGTGGTTCAGTCAGAATGTCTTCTATAGCAATCATTTTAGGATCGTGGGATGGTTTGGGTTGGAAGGGACCTTAAAGATCATCTATTTCCAACCCCCTGCCATGGGCAGAAGCCACAGCACCGCTGTGTAGAGTCCCTCTATGGATTTTAATATTGAAAATTTGACATTTTTTTTTGTTTTTTTAAAGTTTCACTGCATAGACAAGTAGTTTCAAACAGAAACATATGTGCCAATGCCTTTCTGAATCCTTCATGCTTTGGCTTACCTGAGCTGCTCCAGGTGCTGAGTATCTCTGCAAAGGACAGTAAAAACAGGAATATTCCTACACCAAAACAAGGACCTCAGTAGTCCACATGTTTCCAGAAGGGGAAAAAAAAAAGTCCTGTAATCTGTTGACAGTTGTCTGAGCTCTGGGATGAGTTTCTTCCTCACTTCCACCCAGGTAATGAGTGCTCAGTTGTGTAAAGCTGGACAGGTTTTAATTGGTACCAGGCACTTAAAGCTTCTCTTCACTCCTGTGGGGTCTGAATGATCAGTGTTTTCAAAACTCAGAACACCTTTCTTGTTTTACTGCATGAGAATAAATGCAAGCCCATGGTGTTTGGGTTTTTTTGTCTAATCTCTTTTTGAATTTGACTTTTTTATTTTACTGCAGTCATCTCTGTATCCAGATACTCAGCTGACACAATTACATTGTGTGAATTTTAACAACAAGCTCAGATATTCTGCTGCATTAGATTTGAAGGGACGCTGTTATGTTAAAGAGGAGGAAAAACATGTTTATAATTCTGTGAGATCCTAAAATCAGTAATGCCCAAACAGTGACTAGCACCCCAGTGCTTATGTTTTATTCTTTTTTGCATTTCACTGATCTTCTGCCATAAAAATAGTCTTTCCCTTTCTGAAAGTCACTTTTATTTCTAACTGCTTCTTTACATCATTGACCAAGTTTTATTAACACCCTTTACCTAAATGCAAATTAAATCTTGAGGCATTTTGACTTGTAGCACAAAATAGCACCAGAGGAGACTATCTCAACCCAAAAGAGAAGTAATCGTTACTGCAATTTAAAAGAAAATATTACAGAACTGTTTATTTTCTGCTTTACTGTTGTATTATATGTTTTCTCCTGGTGGTGAGCCCTTTTCACATGCTCTGTTACCTTCATGGGCTTAATACTGACTGAAAAATCTCATACACTGGCAGGAAGGAGAAGAGAATTGTAAAACAGGAGTGTGGTCCTAATTTGAAAATTCTCAGGCTCTGTTTTCCATGAGTATTTTCAGATTTCTCATCAAAATATCTCCTCAGAGGTTACTTCAATTCCTGAAATAATTTTTTTTTCCAAGTGCAATTTCAGGTTTTTTTCTATCTCTGACTGCCTGTTGAGGGGCAGGGCTGATTTCTTAGCCCTGGATTGGAGAATGGGGTTGGCACATGGGCACTTCACACCTTTAGGATGCTCAGCTCTACTGCCTGTTTGTGCCATGGACCTACTGAACACCCCTAGCTCCATCCTCCCCCTTTTTTGGGGGTGATACATCAGCTTGAAAACATCTGTCCATCCTCGAAATATTTTGAGCTTGGAAAAAATCTGATTCAAGGCCAAATTTGAACCAGCTGATGGGAAAGTTGAGGAAAGCTTTGAGGATTTTGCCTCTTGCAGCCAACAGGCAGGAAAACTGGCAAAGTCTTGTTCAATCCTGGCCAAAATTTCAACGTGGTTTAGCAGAAATAGCAGCATGTCAGCAGAGCTTTGGGATTTCTACAAGGTTGTGCCAGAGAAGGTGTGAGCAGATGTAATTATAATATCAAGTATATGAAGTTTTTGCAAGACTCTTCTAGAGGGTGTCAGCCCATGTGGTGTGAACAGGGGAAAGGCATTGGCCAGGAAAAGAGGAGGGCAGCTCACAACTGGATTGGGGTTTTTTAAGTGATAGATGATTGCCATATTCAATGCACATATTGTCATTGCCTTCCCATCGTCCAGCCTGAGGAAAATCAGCCCAAAATGCATTCAGCTTTTCCTGAGATTTCTAAAAATCTGCAGTCTAGCTACACTTTATCCTGAAAAAAAAAAAAAAACCACTTCTTAAAATGAAAACATTAAAATTTTTTGCCTGTTTTTCAGCTGCTAAAATATTTACGTTTCATGAACTTGTCTACTTTTTGTTTAGTTTTTGGTCTGGTGATTCTTATTTTATTTTAATCCACAAACCTTCAGACAAATCTTTTTCTAGACTTGAGAAAATTAGTCCCTCTCCAACATTGTGTTGGACTCTGATAGGGAAAACCACTTCCTCTTGCAAGACATGGGCTGATAGTACCTCAGTTTATCAGTGAGTGATGGACTCTGTCTGCTCTGAGTGTGAGCAAAGGTCTTGGGATCTCAGAGCTTGACTGGAAGGAGCTATTGCCAGCCAAGTCTGCACCTTTATCTCTGCAGATGTGTTTTATTTATGTGTATAAATATATTGCCATGCTTTGTACCAAGCAGATGGGCACACCACGCTGAGCATCCCAAACGAGCATCTTAACATGCAGTTAAAAATGCTGACGGTGGAAAGATTAGAATGAGGAATAAATAGTGAGATCAGGGGCTGGACTGGATTATTGGGCAGCTGTAAGAAATGCTGCCATCTCCAGAAGATAGGCAGATATTACACAAGAGGGGAAAAAAGTCTTTAAACCAGAGAACAAAATTAAACCTGTGATTGCTCTGGTGCAAATTCCAGTGCAGGTGAACGCCTGTAGTCACCTCCTAGCAAGGAGTAACCCTGTGTTAACTGTTCCTCATGGCAGTGACACAGTGAGGACTGAATTGCCCACTTTCCTACTGGATGGGATGCTCTGATGGGGTTGAAACACTGAGTGATGTGGTGGAAAAGGCTGAGATGCTTTTGGCTGTCAACTATCCCATGAAATAAAGTAGATCCAAAGTGTGGATCAGCACCCAGACTGTGCTGAGCTGCATGAAAAGGTGAGACAAGAGTCAGCTGCAGGAATTGCATCAGGTCCAGCCCTTCTCTTTTGGCCTGGGACAGCATAATTCAGTGGGAATGCAGCAGGATTAGGTCACTTAATCCGGAGCCTTCTCCACGTGGAGCCATTCGTTAGGGTAACTCCTCTAAGCACAGGTAAAGCCTGTCCTGCAGCATTAATTATTCTGACATCCATCCTCCTGGAAGCCCTGGGAAGAAGAATTTTTGCTTCTCAGTAAATGGTGTTAAATCGCCTATTTGTATGTATGCAAGCGCTTTCAAAATACAAAGAAAACAAAATCTGAAAATCTCTGCAGAAAAGTGCTCTGGAGGGCTTCCAGCTGGTTAAAGGATTTTAAGAGCCTATTAAAGGATGTACCTTCAAAAGATCAATTTAAATGCTTTATACTCATTGTTTATAAAGTTGAAAGCATCTCTGATAGTGACTATTCATTGTCACAGCAGTCGAAGCAGAGCAGGAGCAGGTTGGTTTAACTCCATCCCTGCCGTGTCCTGGACAGGCAGAGGGAGCAGGTGGCTCTCTGGGGAGGAGTCAGCTCAGCGCAGGCACTGAGGGATTGAAAGGGCAGGAAATTGAGTTCTTGCAGTAATCCAGGCTTTCAGCACCTGGCAGAACTGGCTCGACTTGGGAACTGGGTTGTTTTGTGTGCAGGAGCTGTGTTATTTTGTGCAGGACACACAGCTGCCGTGCCGGTGTGTTGTCCATCGTGTTGAAGGGCTCTGCTGTAGGAGCAGCACTTCACCCTCCCACAGGAGGGTTTGTCCTGTTCCCTGTGCTGCAATGGAGAAAGCCCCTGGAAGATGGCCTAGAAGCAGGGAATGGCTGATACATGGATGTTCTCAAGACAGCCGGTTCCAGCTACGTCAGGAAGTGTTTGGACAACACTCTCCAGCACATGGTGTGATTCTCAGGGCTGCCCTGTGCAGGGCCAAGAGTTGGACTTTGATGATCCTTGTTGGTCCCTTCCAACTCAGAATTTTTCAATAATTTTATAACTACCCTGGTGCAGTAAGTGCCTTTGCAGTTCTTGAGCTTTGTGGTTGTAAAAGGCTGTCCCGAGCTCTGCCATGAGACCAAACTATTTCTGTTCTGTCACGTGAGTCCGGAATCATGACCAGAAGTTTGTCTTGAGCATTTGCTCTCCAGGAATGTTCCCATGGGTGGTCAGCAAGTTGTCTGTCACCTGTCTGCGAGGCAGAGGGGCAGGGCACTCTTTCCAAACCTCCTGCAGAGCTGTGTGAGTCTCACCACTGAGGAACAACATTCCTGCTTGTTTGCTTGACATCCACTGGCAGGACCATTGCAGGGGATGAGGACGTGGCAGAGTCTTGAGAATGAGAGAATCACAGAATGGTTTGGGTTAGAAAGGGCCTTTAAAGGTCATCTAGTATTACCGCAGGCCTGGTTCCTAGGGTATAGCACCGTGTCCCGCAGCCATAGGGAGGAGGAGGAGGAGGAGAAGATCCAGCAGGCAGGAATTGTGCAGCAAGATTGATTTATTTAATTTTTTTACAATCTCTTTTATAGACTTTTTTCTTCATAGTCTAACTGGACAAAGGACCAGCCACCCCTTGGGGGTGATTGGCTAAAATCCTAAAACATCCATTGTCAAAATATTTTTCTACTATACCATAAACAAGACTTTTCAAGGTTGCAGGTGGCTTGGTTGTTTACATTCTCTGCTACCTCTTCTGTGAGAGAGAAAAGTCTCTCACGGACTTAGAAAATAACAAGAAAATCCTCGCTAACAGCATTTTTGTACCTACAATCTAGTCCAACTGCCTTGCGGTGAGCAGGGACATTTTCAAGTAGATAATACCCCCTTAACCCTCCTTGCCTGGTCCAAGTGCTGACAGACTCCAGAGCCTCTCAGCAGCAGGCATGAGCCATCAGTTAACTTTCGCAGGACAAGAGGAAGTGAAGTTGGAGCCTGTCTGCAAGAACATTCTCAGCACCACTCTAACCCTTTGACCTCTAGCACTGTCTTGAATTTTTGGTGGTTTCTAGAATGGGTTTTGCCACTTCCCATTTTTAATGTGTTCTGTGGCTCTGTAGATCTCAGGTTTAGGAATCTGACTCCAGTAACTTGTTGCACTTTGCTTGGTTACACCTCACTACTCAAAATGATGTAGGGCTTATCTCTACCAATTTTCCTCCGTGAGCTATTCCAGACATCTGCACTTCTCAAGAAACAAGAGGAGCTTCCAAACCCCCGAGGAGGAAGGCCAGAGTGATTCTGTCTGTCTTTTCAGTGGTGTTTATGTACCACTCTATAGCACCTGATATATCATAAACTTCAGCACTAAACATGCCTAAGTAAAGTTTGTATTCTCCAGCTTCATAATTTAAGGCAGCTGAGCAACAGGGTTTGTATATTTGGATGTAAATTAATCTGAGGGGTTGTCCCACCTTTTCTTCCCTCCAGGATGCTGCCAAAGTCCCCAGCTGCAAGTCAGAGTCCCTGGTTCAGTTAAACAGATGCATCAGATGGTTGCTCAAATCCACGAGCAAGCGGAGTGTGACTGCTCGTTCTGCGGAATAAACATGCATTTCAAGTTACAGTTAGAGATGTGTGATAAGGTGCAGCCAAAATCAGTGGACTTTATAGGGAGACTGAGAGATTTTCTCCTTCCCAGCCCACTAAAGCTGAGCCTGGCTCATTTCAAGACCCATGAGGTTTCTTCAGTCCCAGCAGGACACATGTGGTTGCGGGTGTGTTGCTGGCTAAACCCCATCACCTCCCTGTGTACCTTCCCAAAGAGCATCTATTCAAGTATTTTCCTGGATAGGCTCCTGAGCTCACATTGCTTCCAGTATTTTTACATTTCTTCACTAAATTGCCCATCTTCCTTTGGCCTTTTTACTTGCTGGAACTCATTTACATGCACAGCCCCCTGCAGATGCAAGGACTTCAAACTGAGAACCTGAACCCATTTGTTATAGTGACGGAATTTGTATTCTTTCCCCAGGAGGCCAGATATGGCTTTGAGCTTGTTGGATGACAGGTGGGGTTTCCAGTGAGTCCATTTAAATAAGAGTGCCGTAATTAAGAGGATCTGGCTAAAGAAATTGCACAAATTAGAGCAGACAGCTGTTGTTTGAAAGGCACAAGCACTTTTGTGGTTTTTTTAACATAGACAGCTCTTGGCTTACTGCCAGAGACACTTACATTAGATCTTATGGATAAAAAGTCTTCAACTGTTAAAAATATAAGTGAAAATAACTCTATTCCCCCCCCAGAAAAAATGTAATGGGAAATAGGCAATAGGGAAAGGAAGATATTCATAAACGTTTTAGCACAGCCTAAAGATGACTGACTTCAGGTGTGTACAGAACAGAGAGGGGCTTTCGAAGGGAAAAAGATACTCCACCCATTTTATTTTATTCCTTCACTTATGCACAAAAGGTGAGATTCCCAAAACAGAAGTTTAAACTGGGAGCATAACTCAGTATTCAGATCCTCTTCCTCCAGAAAAAGGTGTCCTTTCTGCTTTGTGGAGACAATTCAGCATGGAAGGGATCAATCAAGCAAACCAGCTTCTGCAGGCTTCTGGTGGTGAAGTTTTGGCTGATGAAGCTGTGAGAGAATCAGTATCATGTACATGAGCAACCTGGTCTAGTGAGAGGTGTCCTTGCCCATGGCAGGAAGTTGGAACTGGGTGGTCTTTAAGGTCCCTTCCAACCCGAAACATTCTGTGATCCCATGATTCTGTATCAAGGATTGGAAAGGAAACCTCAGCGATCTGTTCTGCTATTACAGAGAAAGATTCCATCATTTCTATGTACCATGAGGAGAGTTTTTCACTGCCCTGGTTGAACAGTTGATTGGACAAGGACTGGACTTTTTTCCAGGCTTCTCTGGCGTGCAAGTGCTCAGTGTGTATCCAGAAATGTGATTAATTCATTATTTTTCCTACCAGCAAGTTACACAGAGCAGCTCTCAAGCTTAAAATCAAGCATGTGCTTAAAACAAATTGCTGTGTCTGGCCAGTGTCTCTGATAACTTGTAAAGGTCAGGCCCATGTGCCTCCATGGAAGATGTGCAGGAGTGCAGCTGACACCAGCTTGACGTCATACCACTGGATGGATAATGTACTGGAATGGGGACCAGAGGAGACTTAGAATTGATTTTTGCATTTTCCACTAGTCCTTCTGCTATACAGGCACTGTAGTTACTGTGTTACACCTTTTGTGAGCCTGGAGCTCTGCTGGTAAAAATCCACAGCCCCAGCTGGCTATTAAGTGGCTTTGCAATATTTGCTAATGGTGTTTATACAAATCAGAGCAGGGAGGGTGGGTATGGGCTTAAGGAACCAAGAGGAGAAATGAGGAATCTAAAAAAGAAGCTTCTTTCTTTCCAAAGAATATGTAATACAGTAATACTTTCCTTCCTCTTTTTGGGTACTTTCTGAGCAGTTTGATTTTTTTTTTTTTTTTTTAATATATATAAACTTTTACCTTGCTCTTCACCACCCCTTATCTATTCTCACTTTATCTCATTCTCTAGGAAAACCTGTTTTTTGTGATGGAATACCTCAATGGAGGAGACCTCATGTTCCATATCCAGAGCTGCCATAAGTTCGACCTTCCCAGAGCAACGTAAGATGTTTGTCATTGCCTTTGGGCCTGCAGGGTGCACACGAGAGAGAAGCAAACTGGGAACTTGATTTTATTCCCAGCTCTGCTCCTGCCTTGCAGAGGAAACCTTGGGCAGATTATTTAACCTCTCTTCACCTTGCCCAGCTGCAAACTGGGGATGATGCTTGTGCTGGAAGCTAAGTCACTGTTTATCCCAGCTCTCTCCAAACTCAACAAAGACATGCAGGTCATCCCCCTGCCTCAATGAAGGACTAGGAGTGAGTCACTTCCCATCCTCTTTTCCCTCCCACAGAAGACTTTTGGACTCCATCCACACAGTTGGTTTCACTCAGACACAACCTTGCTTCTTTACAACACTCTGTAGGCTCCAGGCTGCTGGACCTGTTTAACCTGAGGTTCCCAGTCCAGTGGTCAGAGGTGAAGCTGTTGTTTGTTAGAAGTAATGGGATTTTCCCTTTTTTCCCTTTAAAGTTCAATGGGGTGGGGGGGAAACCTATCAAAAGCACAAAAGGTAAATTTAAACAAAAAATTAATACACCAAAGGAGAATTAAAAATGTATTTAGCTTTGATTAAAGTAAATAGAAGAATTAGAATAAATGAAAGGTGCTTTTAATCCTTCTGCAAGCAAAAGGTGTTTTGAAAGTCAATATTGAAGCTACTATAGGAATTACTTTTTATTTAATAATTTAATAAAAAAATCCCCACACTGTCGTTTAAATCAGTGATGATTTTTTTCAAAAGCATTTGAATGTCCAGAATTAAGGGTCAATGCACTGAAGACTGAGGGAGCACAGCTGTGCCACATTGGAGGGGGATATGATCCTCTGGTTTCATTCCCTTCTGGGAGAGCACTTTCATTCTTCACACTGACGCTGCCTCTTGGCAGCAGGATGTAGTGGTGTCCTTTGGGGAAAAATGTGCTGAGAACAAAGACTTCAAGCTCAAAACAGCTCCAGAGAAAGGCCCATACTATGGATAAGCTTTCAAAATTGGAGAAAATTTCTTCACTGAAAGTGGTCAGGCATTGCAACAGGCTGTTCAGGGAGGTGGTGGAATCACTGTCCCTGTAAGTGCTCAAGAAACGTGGATGTGGCACTTGGGGCATGGTTTAGTGGTGGGTTTGGCACTGCTGGGTTAATGATTGGACTCAATGATCACAAAGGTGTTTTCCAACCTAAACGATTCCAGAATTCTTGGATTCTGTGAAAAGCAGGTCATAAATCTGAGCAGGGAAGAGGGCAGTTTGACAAGCCAGGGAGTCTGTCTGTGCTCCCCATCCCAGACTCTCACCTGCTTTTGGGAACCTCACATCACCCACCAGTAAAACACAGTCACCCCAAGCCTTCTGGAGACACTCCAGACATTTGGGGAACCTAATGCAATTTTGGCTCTTGTGGAGACAAATTTTCCATCTTTTTGGGTCCAGTTGAAAACGCCTTTGGGAAGCTCCTGTTCTAACTTGTGCCTTCTGCTGTTCAGGTTTTATGCTGCTGAAATCATTTGTGGGCTCCAGTTCCTCCATTCCAAAGGCATAATATACAGGTAATTTTACTGTAATTTAGTGTAATTAATATGCTAAATGCTAAACTTTTTCTGCTTTTCCCTGCAAGCACTGATGGCAACAGAGAGGCTGTTTCTTGGCTGTGCTTACTGGCATTGAATTTCTCTGCAGATTTCCCTTTTACAGAGTTTGGGTGTTTAAATTTGAAAAGATAGTATAGAGAAGGCAGTTTTGATCCCTCTTTCAGAACTCTGTCCTATTTCAGTTAACATTAAAACAAACCCTTGGATGCATTTACACAGAGTCATTCACACAGCACCCAGTATAGGCAATCTGTTTAAGCTTTCAACATATCAAGGTGTATAAGGTCAAGTTAGACATGAGAAACTTGGTACATCTACTGTGCTGGTTACCTTGGGACAGTGGTGACAAGCTCAAGCCATGTAATAACAGCAGGGAGACGGTGATATATCTTAATTTTGGATTATTAACAGGTCTACTGTGCACAGTTCAATGGGGAGATGGGATTCGCCTCACCATCGTGAATCTGAGTTGTCTGTCAAGTTCTTCTCGTAGTAAGCAGAAAGCAGAGGGCATTTTTATGTTCATCAAACCTGTGTTAAAATGTTTATGGGAAGTACCCATTTCTACCAGAAATTAGGCCACAGTCTGATTTCCCATGGCTGAAAGGAGGAGCTGAATTTCTGGGGAGCTCTGTCAAGCTCACCTTCACGGCAAAATTCAGTTACTACACTGCAGCCTTCTTTAAAAGCAGGAAAGAAATAACTTATCACAAACAAATGAGAAATATCCCTACAGCAAACAATGTTTGCTGAACCCAAAATGAGCTTATTTCAGTGTTTGTCATGTAGTGTGAACATTAGAGCAAATGCTGAAAGTGGATGGCTTGCTCACAA
The DNA here is from genome assembly GCF_041296385.1 of Aphelocoma coerulescens. Taxonomy (NCBI): domain Eukaryota; kingdom Metazoa; phylum Chordata; class Aves; order Passeriformes; family Corvidae; genus Aphelocoma; species Aphelocoma coerulescens. The sequence continues at coordinate 4,446,435 of NC_091014.1, read as the reverse complement.
TCCATTCTCCCTTTAAAGCACGAGCTTTGATTCCTATTAGTACTCATGTGGGAGCCATTTATAGTCTTTATTGACTGAGGATGGTGATTGCATAAACATGAGATCAATATCAGTGGCATTAAGCTAAGATGATCTCTGGTGCCTCAGCAAATTTCTGGCTCTAATTACTATTCTTGATGAGTGAAAGGAAAAATTTTCTGAAGTGCCCAAATCACTTGGCCATGTCTGTTGTTTTTAGTCAGACTTCTCAGAAAATCTGATTTAAAATATCTGCAGGACGTGATGAGTTTATGGCAGGACTGCTAATGCTGACATTTTATTTATAATTCACAATTTTACTTGGAATCACTACGCCAGTGCTGTGTTGGGGTTTGGGACCCATTTCCTCCTGAGAGGAGAGGGGTGTTTAGAGTCTGGAGCCTTGGGAATTGAGGGAGAACTGGGACATCTGGGCATTGGGTAGCATGTGGATAGGAAGAAGTATCTCATTCCCAGGAGCTGGTGATACTGCTCTGGGTATCAAGTGTTGAGAGAAAATGTTCAACCAGCCCTACTCTCTTTTCCCTTTTTCACTGAAGACAATGACAACGAGGTCAGCTGAGAACACAGAGTCATCAGTATCTCTGTCAGAGCAAACTAAGCACTTTGGAAAGTGAATAGAAATCATTTTTGAAACTACATCTCTTGCGATGTTGTAAGAATAATGAATCCAGCTGTTCTGTCTCATGCACCCACGTTTGGAAACGTTGGCTTAAATTTTAACGAATGAGCCGAGGCATTTTTTGGCAGAAACTCCAGTCCCTGGAGCCAATGAGTTTGAGACTCATCAAAATAATGAAAGAGAACTGTAGGTGATGGGTTTCTTTGTTTTGCTTCGATCTATCGGGTGAATAAAAGCAGTGCTGGCAGCCTGAGATTGATCTCAATGTTGTAACTAAAATAAGTCATTCCAGCTGGAAATTGTGACAATATGAGTGTCTGCCACTTGGAAGGCAAATGTCTCGGTTTTCTCTGTATTTCTCTTTGATTGATGACTCCCATTTCGTTTTGGGCCATGTTCTTGCAGCAGTGAACAGTTGCCCCATGGCAACAATTTAGTGTGTAAACAGTACAATGTCCCCCACACTGTTGAGGACCAGCCCAAGCAAGACAAGGAGCTTTGCACAGAGGGAGGCTGAAGAATCACCTTTCCTGCAGGCCATCATCTCAGGAGCATCAAGCATTAGAAATTTACCTTCTTTGAGGAACATTTCTGAAAAGAAACCCACGTTGTAAAGCAGTCATCAGCAGGAGGGTGGCTGTGCAGCAGCCTCATGGTTAGGCTTCTTGCCTGAGATGTGGAAAATCATAGAATCACAGATTCACAGAGTGGTTTGGGTTGGAAGGAACCTTAAAGACCACCTAGTTCCAGCCCCCTCGCCATGGGCAGGGATGCCACCCACTGGATCAGGCCCCATCCAACTTGGCCTTTTGGCCAAAACGTGTAGGCTGTGAATTAGCAGAGGTTGAAAAAGAACAGTTACACCCTCAGCTGTGGGTACAAGCAAATGTGTCTGGGTGCTTTGGAACTGAGAAGGAACAGTGATTGATAGCACAAGCCAAGGCAGTGCAGGAATGTGTGTGCTCACAGACCAGGTCACCCAAATTCTACCCACATCCCCAGTTAAGTTCAGCATCACTGATCCAAATGTCTACCTGAGTCATTGTCTCAATGAAAAACAAAACTTTTAGGTAAGATTTAAGAATATTGACATAGAAACCATGCCAGTCTTCCTTTCTTTCTGCCTTTTTCTTTTCTTCTTTACGAGCTTTTCTCTCCTTTCGTAGTTAGTTCCCACTTCAGGACCTCTTTGTTCTCCATCAATGGTCATGAGTCATCAGCTCGTTTACTTTTATTTCCTTCTCTGTGCTTTTCTGTTTTCTTCCTCTCTCTGGGCTCTTTGCTTCCCGGAGTAGCTCAAAGCCTGAGACCTCAGACAACAACCTGGCAGCTGAGTGTGAAAGGCTTTGTAAATCCCGGGTTTCAGCTGGTGCAGCCCAGCAGTGGTGGGGGTTCTGCTGATGTCTGGGGTTATTCTAACCCTCTGCAGAGCTTGTGGGTCCTTACCTCTTGCAACATTTGTAGAACCTGCTCTAGGAGGGAGATCTGGCAGCCGCTTCAGAGAGAATACTGAGATTTCCAGGGTAGGAGAGGGTGAGAATCACCTGGTCACTGCTTGCTCTCGCTCTCCGGGCTGTCTTAGGGCTGAAGCACCAGTTGGCACAAAGCCCATCTTAGCTTCACTATTCTGCATCCTTGAAGGAAACAGCTTTTAGAAGCTGTCTTGGGTGATGTGATCGCTGAAAGCCTTCGAGTGCAGGCTGGATGTGGCTTGGAGCAGCCTGGTCTAGTGGGAGGTGTCCCTGCCCATGGGAGGGGATTGGAACTGGGTGATCTTTAAGGTCCCTTCCAAGTCAAACCATTCTGTCATTCCATGATTCTGTGTCTTCTCCAAGAGATAGATCAGTGCTGGGACAAGAGAAATGAGGAAGAGAGATACTGAAGCCCAAGAGAGCAGTTCCTCATTCATCCCTCAGCCTTCCTTTGTATTTCCAGCATGTAGGCCCTGCACAGGGGCAGAGAACAAGTTAGTAAGTGTAACCTGCTGAGGTAACTTGTGTGCTTCTGGAACACTTTAAAGAAGGGGGTTTCCTTGTCTTCCTCCACAGAGACTTGAAGCTGGACAACGTCCTCCTGGACAATGAGGGGCACATCAAAATTGCTGATTTTGGGATGTGCAAAGAAAACATGTTTGGAGATGCGAAGACAAGCACTTTTTGTGGGACTCCTGACTATATTGCCCCTGAGGTAGGTGTGGGGCACAGGGAGATCAGCAAGTGCTGGGGGACAGGAAATACATCTTAAGACATGACTGTTGTGCAGTGGTAGAGGCTGCAAAGGGTCGTAACCTGGCTTGGAGCAGTTCCAGGCCAGGAACTGGATTTCAGCTTGACTCAGAGTCTGTGTTGCTGTCTGGCATTGCTTATTTTTGTGGCTAATTCATTGTTTTTGTGCGAATGACTCTGGGAAACAAGTGGAGCTTGGCTTAAACCAAGAAGCAGAATGCTTAATGGAAAGTCAGTTTGGGCCATGGCAGAAGAAACTCCAAGAGGTCCTTCAATTCAGGGACAGACACAGCACAAGGAATGCTGACTGTGCCCTTCCCTTATTTCTTTCAGTTTTTAACCAGAGAGAAACTTGTTCTTTTTCTTTTTCCCCGAGAAAATGTAGGTGTTTTGAACTAGATCCCTCCAGAAAAGAGAGAGTTTCCTTAACCTGATGACTTCACACAATGATAGATCTTACTGTGGAGAGGCTTTGACTAATTAGGTGGCCAAAGAAAATGTTTCTTAGCTCAGAGAAAAACCTACAAGTCATCCATGCATCATGTCTGACATCGGTCTGAAATCCATTTATTTACCTTTCAAGATCCCACTTTGTAATTTTAGTGTTTTCATGATGGATATTGGTGCTTTCCAAAGAGCTGTCAAAGCCTTTAGGGTTTTTTTTTCCCTCTACTATAATTCATTGGTCCTTCACTGTGCACTAAGGGTTCTATTCTGGCCAAGGTTACACCACTGCTGGCTCAAGGGTCTCTTCAAATCAGTTGGATTTCTATTGCCTAAGAATGGGTGTAAGTGTACTCTGCAATCAAGCTAATTGTCTTTTATTCCACTTCAATATGCCTTTATTTAAGAAAAAAAAGGCTATTTTTTGCTCATAAAAAAAAAAAAGATAGCCAAGTGTTGATCCTTTATCTGTGATTTTATTTTATAGAAAAGAGAAAAACTAAAATAGCTCAGAGTTTTACTTCTGCACCGTATTTATTTTAGGGATTCAACGAGTGCATATAAAACATTTTACCTCTAAATTGAAAGCACTTCTAGAGTTTATGGATTGTCTCTCCTGCCACAGGCAGGAGCACTGGACTCTGTCAGTATTTTACTGCAGCTGCTACCACTGTTCTTTGTTACAGACCCAGCACCTTGGCCACAGCCGTGCAAATAAGGGGTTTTGGGGTCAGTAGACAAGCAACTTTTTTTAATTTCAAAAAATACCTGACAAGAAAAAAGACAGCCTGAAATTAAATTGCTGAGTTTATTTTTTTCCCAGAGAATTTCAAACAAAATAAACCTTTTTATTTTTTCTGACTGCCATAAAACACTTTAATTTCAATTTCCAGATATTTTAGAGTTTAAAAGATAAAGCCTTGTGAAAATGATTTCTCTTTTCAGAAGGAAAGGTTGGGATGATTTTGTTTGTAAGTGATTCAGAAAAAATGTACTAAGGGGTCTCGCTGATTTCTTTGGGTTTTTAGCTCTGAGTGGAACTCGTTGCATATCTTACATCATATATTCAAATTTCTTTTTTGTCCTTTTTGCATCTCCTCTTTTGGAGACAGATGTAGTATAAAGCATCCCATTGCAACCAAGCTGTGGGCTCAAAAGTAAAGATTGTGCCTTTAAATGAAATTTTCCCCTCTACAGCTCTAAAATTCTGATAAGAATCCTACACAAAGCAGTGATCATATGAACCTTTAGATATCTGCAATATAAAAATCCATATATGAGCAAGTTTTTGAGCCTCTTTGAGAACCAAAGGAGACAAACAGGGGTTGTATTTTACAGCAGGTAGATATTTATCTGGATGTTTAAAATTGGGCTTATTCCCTTCCTTGGCTATAAAAGGAGCTAGTGATAACTGGTTCAGCTTTAGGTATCTCCACAACAGATATCCAAAGGCAGGTGAGATTAATTTTGCTTCTCCAGAAGGGAAGTTAGAGAACTTGGTGATGATCCTTTAGACCCTGGCAAGGTTGTCACTCCAGCTGGATGTCACTTTATAGGTGACACTGAAAGGCACAAACCAAGGGACTGACTGAGGGCAAATTCCTGGTCCTCTACCTAAAACTTAGCTGGTCTCAAGAGGACAGATCAGCAACCTCTTCCATGTCTTTCCTGGGGAAGATTTTTCTGGGGTAGAGTCACACCATTTTAACTGAGTCATGGTCCTAAAGTACCCTTATGCTTTTTTTTTTTTTTTTGTAGTTCTAAAACTCAGCTTGTATGACTTCAGTCAATCCCAAAACACTAATACCTAGCCTTTTGTCTTCTTGGGCTTCGCAAGCCTGAAGTGAACCCTTAGAGAGCAGACTAAAGACAACTTGTCTCACCTTTTATATTTGAGAACTCTCCAGTAGCCAAGGATTTGTTCAAGTAACTTAAGAGTTACATGCAGCCTGTTGTCTGTAGTGCCAGGGACTGTTTTGGCACCCAGGTGTGGCTGTGCCTCATCACTCCAGGAGCCACAAGCCCCTCACCACTGGCAGATTTCTGGCTCCTGCTGCAGGCAGAGGGAAGCACCTCTGCTATCCCACTCTGCAGAGCAGCTTTTGCAAGGCCATGGTCTGGCCACCCGTCTGAAGTTGAAAAACTCATGTCAGACATTTTACTTCTGCCTTTGTTGCTCCTCTTTCTGGGCAGATACTGCTGGGGCAGAAGTACAACACCTCTGTTGACTGGTGGTCCTTTGGTGTCCTTCTGTATGAGATGCTCATTGGCCAATCCCCTTTCCATGGCCAAGATGAGGAGGAGCTTTTCCAGTCCATCCGTATGGATAACCCCTTCTACCCTCGCTGGCTGGACAAGGATGCAAAGGACATCTTGGTGAAGGTAAGAATCACCATCCATCAAACAAAGGTCTTTCTGCCAGAATTATTGTCTTCAGTTAGTTTATCTTCAGCTGTTGTAGGGAGAAACAGATTTAGTGTCCTAGGACCAGGGAGAGTCACTGTCTTTTCTGCAGGCATCAAACTACACATGACCTAGGTCATAAGGAGATTTGTGTGTCTTCCTTCTCCTGAGTTGTGATGTTGGCTCCTCAGAGGGCACCAGACACCAGCAGAGATCAGTTTATTTGCAGAGCAGTCCCTAAGGTGCCAGGCATGTTACCTCCTGGAAAAGATACTTCAAACTAAGGGCTACAGCAGATTGAGATGTTGAACATCTCTTTTTGGGGCACCCGCTGCCATCTTTCTGCACAAACAGCCTGTATTTCTGTCAAGATTGGAGATAATTATCATCTTTACACCAATCAATAAACGTCCTTGTTTAGGAAAAAAAATCCCAACATTTTCTCCATTATGGGCTCTTCTCATGGCACTGACTCTAGATAATTACACATTCCACCCTGCTTAATGCCTGTATTATCAGCAGAGAATTTAACCTATGGAATCAACATTCCAGCTTTTTGTAAGAGAGCCTGAGAGGAGACTGGGAGCAAGAGGGAACATCCGCCAGCACGCCTTTTTCCGGGAAATCAACTGGGAAGCTTTAGAAGAGAGAAGGATGGAGCCTCCTTTCAAACCGAGAGTGGTAAGGATGGATCTTCTTTCAATTCCACACATCTCAGGTCTTCTAAACTGTGCATTTCTGCTGGTTGCCTGACCTGATCCTCACAACTACTCCTTTGTGGTGGCTGCAAGCCCAGGTTTGGCACGCCTACACCTGAGAAACCATAAATTTCTCATCTCTTTCTCAGTTACTGCAGCAGAGTAACACTTTCCCTTCACCACATAACTGCAGCCCCTTCTGAAAGGATTATCTTTCCTTGCACTGCAGAAGGGAAAACAGTTCAGGAACCAGGTGTTTGGCTAAATCAGAATCATTCTGACTATTAATAACAGTCTAATTAAATTATTATACTCCTATTAATAGCAATAATAGAATTTAATTTGACAAGCACATCATACTTTTATTTTACAGCCTTTCACAAGTGTTATTCAGTTGATGGGTTCAGTCTGCCATGTTACAAAGCTGTAACATCCCTGCCTGGCAGAATTCCTGGATCACAAGCTCAGTGCCTCCTTTATAATATTTACTGGCTCCCAGCTAAAGGTTGAGCTGAGCCCATAGGAAGCAGCCTGATAGGGCCAGTACTTTTGCAATGAAGATCTGACTATTAGTGGTTTGACATCTTTTTTTTTTTTCCTTTTCTTGAAGAAATCTCCAAGTGACTGTAGCAACTTCGACAAGGAATTCCTAAATGAAAAACCCAGACTGTCCTGCGCCGACAGAGCACTGATTAACAGCATGGACCAAAATATGTTCAGCAACTTCTCTTTTGTGAACCCTAAAATGGAGAAAATATTTTCCTGAGATCTGCCTTACTGAAGGAATTCTCTGTAATGGTTTGAGTAGCACTTTTTCATCTGAAGACTGTGCATGGTTATTTTTATCAAGAACCCTCCAGAAAAAAAGGCACCTCAGTGAAAGTTTGTACCATGCCTGGAGGCTTCTGAGTTATTCCAGTCCGTAGAAGATGCCAGCCCACTCTTCACTGATGATAAAGTTTCTTTGTGGTATCTTTTGGTGTCTCTTCTCTCTCTTCCCAATGTTCTTGAAGTTGAGAGCATGAGAAAATGAGGAGGTGCCAAAACCTGTTCCCCACTACTTGTACATGCAGCCGACAGGTTTCTCTGTAAGGAAAAATAAGTATATTTGAGCTTCTGGTGATTTCAGTGCCCATTTCTGCAACTCTGACCCAGACCCACCTTCTTCTGAAGGAAAAGTGATTTGCTCAAGGCCTGAGAATATCAGGGAGGACTCAGATTGGATGCTTTGGTAACCTCCTCTCGTCCACATGCAGAATTGCCCATGTGTGCACAGTTTTGAAGCAGAAATTTGCTCCCTACACCTTTAAAAAATGCTGTTCACAGGTGTTAAGTCTCAATTTTTCTCCATGGGACAAAGAGACTTTCAGGTGCCCATTCCACCATCTGTACATCTCAATGGATCATTACCAAAGGAAGTGCCAAGATCAGTACAGAAAAACAGTGGTTTACACTTAGTGCCTGAGCAGGGAGGATGGGAAGTTGCAGAATGCTTTGAGAACCCTGTTCTAAAGCTTTAAGTGTCCTCTCACACACCAAACTCAGGGCAAGATCTGGATGGGGCTTTCTGACGTGTTAACCTGAAACTACATGAGAAAAGTGCAGCATGTTTCCTCAAACCATTGTTTAAACATTGCAAAAGTCACAGAATTGGGGTACTTCACTTGAAAGGTAATAACTGGTCCTGCAAAGGCTGATTTACTTTCTGTTTCTCTAAATGATGTCCCACTCTTTGGTACAGGTCAACAAGCTGCACACGATGGTCTCAGGGCAGGAGGCACATCAGGTGAGGGTGGCCCTCACCTTCACCTTGTGACATTTTTCTGTGTGTTCTACCCCTTTGCAGCCTGTGGGAATGTAGGTGGGTTTGAAAAAAGTCTTTTCTGTGGTCCTTTCATCATGGGATCCTTTTAAATAAAGGTGCACTCTCTTCTGAGGTTGGAGATTTGTGAAACCACCCAGTTACTGCTTGTTGCTGAGACACCTGTTAAAAGCTGGGTCAAAATCAAGTCAGAGCCTAAAAAGAAGATTTTGTAACAACTTAGGCTTAGGCAGCCACTCAAGTTGGTGTTGGGGTCTATTTGAAGAACATACATTTGGAGCTTTGTTGCATCAACTCATGTCCATGGAGAAGAAAAGCTCTAGAAGGTGAGTTATCCCAAATTCATGTTCCCTTCAGAGGTGCCTTCCTGGCTCTGCTGGTCTGGGCTGTCAATTTGGACCTCCCAACAGGATGTATGCAGCCTTGAAGGCAGTGCTGGGATATCACTGGCAGTGACTGCAGGCACAGAATCCAGCAGGAGCAAGAGCTGAAGTGCCTGAAGTGGGCAAGAAGAGCAGAACACCCTGAGAAAGGTCTCAGTCCAGTGACTCTGATGAAATCCTTGTTTGTGCTGTATGAAACACAGGAGGGGGCATCTGTGCTCGTAGTTTGTGGAGCTGGTCATCGTGTTTAATTAGAACAGTTAACATGAATTTTTTAAATGCCAGTGCTGTTTGTACAGTTTAATAAAATGTTGTGTATAATTGGGAAATAGGCATTGAAGTGATTAAATAGGGACAAAGAGCAGAGGTGCTTAGAAAAGCCATTAAAATCACTCTGTGCTGTCTGGGGAACGTTCCCCAGGGGAATTTCAGCCCATAAATACACAGCAGCAGCAAGCACTTGAACAACTGTAACTACTCCACAGGGCAATAGTTAAGCCAAGGATTTGGTGCTGTGCAAAGATATCCAAGAAGAAAGTGAAATGTTCCTTTTCACTGCCAAAAGGTGACATGGCACTGAATGGGATCGGGTATCTCAGAGGGGTTGCAGAGGAGATGTGCAGAGGTTGTTATTAAAAGTGAGTGATTCAGGACATCTTCCTTTGGCACCCGAATGAGGCTGGGTCACCCAAGTCCTGCAAGGGTCTGAGTGTGTCCATGACTCTGATGGAGTCTGGCTGGCCTGATCCAGACTAGGATTCCATTTCTGAGCATTTGAAGACTGGCAGTATCCCTAAATGATGGTAAGGGATGTTCTCTTTGCAGCAGCACAGCAGTTTGGGCTTGACACCAATGCAGGGACAACCCAAGAGCGTAGACTAAGGAAAGAGGGTGCTGGTTCACCTATTGTGGTTAAGCCACTGAAGAGGAGCAGGCTTTAACACCTCTCTGATCAGAGGCCAGGCTCTCTGCACTCCAGCTGTGGTCCTATACAGCCACACGCACAGTGCCTTGTGGAGGAACCCGTTGAGTAACTGCTAGAGCAGGCATAGCATTAGGATTAGTGTGAAGCTTGTGATGCAAACCACAAGAAGAAGCACCTGCTTCTCTCTGCAAGGCGTCTTCAGCTTAAAAACCCAATAAACCCATTGAGGATGGGGGCAGGGACATGGGGAGAGGTGGATAGGAGCCACCACGAACGTGCTCACTGTGTGTCCCATCGGTGCCGCAGCCTGAGCAGCCTCCAGCTGTGCCTGTGGGGTGTGAAGAGTGACGTGGGAAGCAGCAAACGCTTTCCTGTGGTGACAGTGATTGAGAGATAACAGCCAGGGAGGGCTGAAAGCCAAACACCCACGTAGAAATGAGCAGGAGCCCAGGTACTCACCAAGATGCTCCTTTGTCCTGGCTGAACATGGCACCTCCATTCCCATCTTCTTTCCCTTTTTTTTCTCTCCTCTCCTCCATAAAAATGTTCATTTTATGGCATAGTAGATGGGGCTTGCCAGGTTTGGTGATTCATTTCCTGACAGCTCAATCCTGTTCTGGAGCCCAGTGGGATCACAGCACTACTGCAGGACCATGGCACCAGCAAACATCAGGGTCTGACCTCCAGCACCACCTGTTTCAACTCAAGTTTTGGGAGTCCCCAAAGCACCCAAATGCTCCTTACTTGGTCTTGCTGCCACACCTGATGGAGATATGAATTCCTACTTGTTGGCATCCACCAAATCAGGATGAGTGGGAGTCACCTGTAAATGACAGCCCTAATTTCAGGACTCCTGGAAAGACTTCCAAGAGGAGGTGGGTTGGTCTCACAGCTCCTCAGTGTTCAGAAGACAAAACCAAGCTCTGTCCTACACCCCACCATGCTCCTTGCAGCCTGTGCTGAAAGGAAAGACAACTTTGCCCAGTAGTTACAAGACATTCTTGCAGTGCAGAGGTGTCACCAAAAGTCCCTGTCTAACAACACAACTCCAAAGAGCGGGTCCTGGGAGTCGAAATGCTCTTCCCTTTGTAATTATATTTGTACCTCAGCTATCTAAAACCCAAGAGAGAGATCCCAGCTGGGATCTAACCTGGTCTCCCACTCCAGGGATGCCACATCACCTGCAGCCACCAGATCATCATCAGTGTGTGGCCCAGAGTGTGCCTTGTGGTGTGAAGCCAGCGGAGGTCTCAGTGCAGGCCTCAGGAAGCTTTTCTACCTTCCTTGCTTACACAGAAGTTTTATCTCTGGTACATCACAGCAGCCAAGACAGCACATGCAGAGCTGGTGAAGTACAGGAAATAAGTGTATTTTTGGCTCTTCTGTAACTGGCACTGGGTGCAGCTCAGTGACTGCACGCACTGTAGTGGGGTCCATTCCACTGTTGGTGACAGCCACCTTGGAGTCCTTTATCTCTTACATCCCCTCAATGTTTATGTATGCAAAGATAGAATTAAAAATAGATGAGAAGTGAAACAAAGAAAAAACTGGCATCGAGTCGTGGAAGGTGAAGCAAGAGCAGAAAAGGCAAGAAAAGAAGAAAAGAGGGATACAGGTTGGTGTAGTATTATGTAACACTTCCCTTCATCCATTGGTTTCAATTAGAGCTCTGCTGTTTTCCTTCAAAGCCACTCATACCATCCTAGAGTTGCTTTTGTAGCCAAAGCACAGAACTTTTGGAGATTTCAGAGAATGGGACAGCCTGAGACCAGAATGGCTCTGATCTGGCCTCCCAGGTAGCACAGAGATGCCAATCCTGCTCTGGCATCTCCCCTAGAAATCCAGATATTTCTGCTTTGAATCTGGATTCAGGTCCCATTAAAATATATTAATTAGGCTGTCTATAGCAGAGGAATGCAATTTAACTGCTCACTTTTAGTCAGGTAGCATCTCTGAGACACCCTGGGTTATCCTGAAGGACTTCTGCTGAATATGGTTCTCTCCTATAACCTGTGACTCATCCCACCCCCAACAGCCATGGACACCTCTCTGTAAGCAGCAGAATCAGGCCTGGAGTTCACCCTCCAGCAGGCACCTGCACTCAGCCAGTCAAGTCTGGTAAGAAGAAACATCAAAAATTAGTTATCAACGTGATTTCTGCAGTTGCTGAAGAAACTTCATGAAGGAAATCCACCATCCTCCTGGTACATCCTCATTAAGGGGGACCAGGGGACACTGCATTCCTGTTTTCACTGGCAAGCATATTCCCTTCCCCCATAATAAAGCAATGACAATGAGAGAGACACAAAACTCAGCATTTACGTTCTTTTGAGAACTGTCTTTGCTCTTGAGGGGAAACACTTTTAAGCTAAAAGAAGGTAGGTCTAGATCAGATTTTAGGAAGAATTTTAGTTTTTTTTAATCAGAGGGTGGTGAGGCCCTGGCACAGGGTGCCCAGAGAAGCTGTGGCTGCCTCATCCCTGGAAGTGTCCAAGGCCAGGTTGGACAGGGCTTGGAGCACCCTGGGATAGTGGAAGGTGGAATAGCAAGGGCTGGAATGAAATTGGCTTTAAGGTCCTTTCCAAACCAAACCATTCTGTGATTCTGTGATCCAGCACAGGAGATTCACCATAGGAGAGACTCAGTTAAGACAAAGCTTAAAGGCATCAGCTCTTTCTCATTCTGCATTTTCACACGTTAAATAAAAAAAAAAATCCCTTAATCTCTGTTTCAGGAGTCAACTGAATTCTGCCTGTCTGGGACCCAGTGATCACTCAACTCATGCTGCTCCTCTGCCTAAACAAAAACCTGCCAGTGCACAGCAGCTGGGGAGGTGAATCATTATTTTAATAATCACCTAGAGGAAAACATGCTGCTTGAGTAGAGAGAAAATAAAAATTAAGTATCACATTTAATTTATGATGTGGCCTTTTATTTTAAAGGAACATAAACCGAAAATACTCAGACATCAAAGGAAGAATCTCAGCTTTCACTTCTAAATTCTATTTTATTATTGTTGTTAGCCTCCCAGTAGCAAAGGAAATGAGTTCTCCGGTAATCATTTCCATTTAATTTTCAGCTCCCTTCTGTTGATAGCATCGTGTGTAACCTTTTTTCTAACAGTTACTTTAAATTGTGTATTTTGATATTCCATTCAGCTGGTGGAGAAAGAAAAATCACTCCTAAAAAAGCCATTTTATCTCTGCTGTTCATGAGCTCAGCAGGATAATGTGATATCTCAGTGAGCATATTTATTTTAAGTTATTGGTATTTTCCACCGGGGTGAAATTGTTCAAGATATAACCTCTCATTGCCTCCCCTCTTCCTGCCCAAAAAATGTCATGGGGCCAAAGCAGTGGAGAAAAAGGGACAAAATAGCAACACTCATTCAAAAGGAAAAATAATCCACCTAGCAAATCAACCCAGTTCTGGTCATTCTGGGCAGAATGAAAAGAGTGAAAAAAACTGACAAAATGGGGGAGATGGAGCACACAATTATCATAGGGATAATAAATCCCTGGGCACAGTGGCATTTTTGAGATAGTGAGGCAGAAGCCAGCAGTGACACCAAGTAACCTTTCTTGTAAAGGTGTTAAAGCTTAATAATGTGGTTTGGTTTTTCAGGAGATCCAGTGACACTGGAATTCAGATGGGAAGAGTTGTTTCTTTGTGCTGGGCTGTCTCTACACCGAATCACAGACTTGCTTCTCTTTCTTTGGGTGTACTGAAAAGAAATGAATAAATAGAAGGCCTCCCCAAAAGACCACAGCAGCTTTGGCTGAAAAACCAGACAAAAGCAGGGCTTGAACCTTCTGAAATGAGGACTAAGTGCCTTAATATTTCAATTAAATGCCTGGTTGAGAATCAGCAACACTTTGATAGACTTATGTGGAACAACCACTGAAGGGAGACAGCTGTATCAGCTCAAGCCACTGCTTTTAGCAGCTGCAGCCACCTTGCAGCACTTCCCCTGTTCCAAATGGAGAGTCTCCAATGGAGCTCTGGGGAACTGTGATGGGGTTTTTTATTAGCACAGGAGCATATGGGAGATTAAGATCTCATGCTTCCAAAGTCTTCCAAAATTTTATGTCTAGACATAGCTGAGAAGGTGACTAGGAAAATTCAAGGCTGGGGCTGCAGAGGGCCACTGCCGGAGAAAATGTGCATTTCTTCTTGGTATAAAGAAATAATAAAGATTGGTCGCTGTGGAGTCACTGTCTGAAATGCACATTTCCTCCTTGCCACCAGTGCTCAGCCAAACACTCACTCTGAAGAGTGGTGAAACTCTGACCAAGCTCTTCGTTTTCCCAAGAAGTAACTCAGCACTCCAGTGGAGGCAGCTTTCCACCATGCCCTACCACAGGTGTAGCTCAGTGTCCCTGGCACAATGCCTGATTTACACCAGGGATTCAGCCCCAAACATCTGCCTGTTCATTTGATTAGAGATTTTTGATTAATCTTGTGCTTCTCCTGCTACAGAGGAGAGGTCTGGAAAGTGTTTTTATTTGAGTGTGGCTCTGCAAACAACATAAACCTTGCTTAATATGGTAAGGATCCCTTTTTTTCATGGTCTGTAGACCTGAGTTTAATTTTAAGTTTGGATCTATTTTCCATGATAGTACAAGCCTTATTTCTTTCATCTGACTTTAGCTATAGGGATCATGGAATCATAGGATGGTTTAGGCTGAAAAAGACCTCTAATGCCATGGATTCCAGCCATTAATCCAGCACTGCCAGGTACTCCAAGGGTCCAGCTCAACAAGACAGGGAGGTTCCCCAGACGATCAGCAGAGGCACATGGAGAGGGAGGTTGATCCCATCCCAAACAGGGGATCAACAGACAAGTCCAGTGAAACACTCTCCAGCTGCCTGTGAGATCAACACCAGGACTGAGCCAATATTGTGTCAGTGACACATTTGCAGCCCAAGTAACATTAAAATGCTGTAGAAATTAGGTCTGTGATTTATACCTGTAGTAGAGTGTGTATAGTGTAGGTGTTCGTACCTGAATAAGCACAACCTCAGCTCCCTCTACAGTCACTAAGGACTAATTATTACTGTCAGAGAAACTTATAACCCTCTTATGGCCTGCCCCTGGGGTGCTAAGTATTTATTACCTCAATAGCAAGCACCAAAAATGCTCTGAAGTAAACCCAGTTGTGATTTCTGTGATATCCTGGCTAAGTTCCTGGTGATAACACCAACAGGCTGAAAATATTACCCTGATCCCTCACTTCCTAGATCTGCCATCTCCAAATAAGGAGAAATCAGCCCATCCTGAGGTGACCTCATCCAAAAAATTCAGAGTTATTATTCCAGATTCACACCACTGTAAAACATTCCAGGTACCTCCTGAGTCCTTAAAATGGCAGGGCAGCAACAGGCTGAGACCTCTTCCCTTTGGCTCACCCCTCTGCTCTTCTGCATCTGCAGATGTTCATCCTCCTGTCAACTTTCAGCCTATAGAGGAGGGATTTCATCTCTCCAGAATTACTTCAGAAGTTATTTTGTGCCAGTCGTGCACTTGGAAATGCCCAGGTGAAGCCTCTGGCTCTGCTCCAGGGCAAAGAAAAAAAAAAAATCCAGAAGCCTCAATAAATTAACTTTAAATAAAATTCATTCAAGTAGCTTTAATGAGTATCAAAATGTCCTTCCTGTGAGTGAAAGAAATCAGTTTTATCTACTCTGAATCCTAGCATCTTCCTTCAATGCTCTCAGCAATGTCCTTAGCAAGTTGAGGATTTGGATCCACAATTCCTGCATGTCTGGCTGTCTTTGGACATGGAGATTTAGTTCATCCCAGCCTCTCTCAGGGTTTTTTTCTCTCATTCACTCACTGTGTTTAAATTATTCCTTCCTTTTTACTCACTCAGCAGAGAATTGAAATTTGCTGATGTCAGGATCTCGGAACAGATGGGAGAGCAGTATTGATTAGGCAGTTGAGAGTAGGACATAAATAGCTTGTTAAAAGTAAATAATAATAGTTTAAATGCTGCGTACAAACCTTTATAAAACCTAGTGAAGCAAATCGAATAATCCTCCCAGAAATCCATCCAAGGTTTTTAGCAAGGTGATGAAATTCAAGAGCCTTTTCCACTTACTTGTGTTAGTGCTGATGTAAGAGCTGATTGAATCAACAGTCTGGAACTGCCAGAGATGAGCCTGCCTTCAGCACCCCAGCCAAATGAGATGTTTGCAGCTGATGTGTGAAAGGGAAAAGAGAATTGATGAGGGAGAGAGAGCAGAAGGACAGGAGCTGCAGAGTGCGAGCCAGTTTTGTTTGGAGTGGGGAGGGAAATTTATTTTTCATCATAAATTCAGAGTCTGGGCCCAAACTTACTGCTGTGTGTGACATCCAAATTGGGGTCTAAGGCAGGGCATGGTGTAAAGCCATGGATGAGATGTATCTTTATTGATTTGGTTTAGGTTTGATATGTACAAAGTCCTTCAGAATTGAGAGCTTTGTGAAGTCCATGCTTAAAATCCATCTGTTCCTCCATCCACAAACCACACAGTACCCAGCTGGTTGTGACTCCCAATTATCATGGTAGATATAAAAAACCAGATTAAAATTCTAAGGTTATGTATCAAAGAGGAGATCTGGAGAAATAAAATTCATTTTGAGTGTGGGCTGCTATTATTCCTCATGCAAATGCCATGTTTTCTTGATCCATGTCTCTGCTGATCAATCAGAATCAGGACAAAGTCTGCAGCAGAGACTGAGCCACTGGAGGAGAAGTGTTCAAAGTTATAATAATAGCTCAAGATGAGGAACAGGATATTTTTACAAAACAAAAAAGGGGGGAGAAGGGAGGAAAAAAAAGGTCTTGCAAGTTATTTGTTAGGGAGAAAACAGGATTTTCCTGTGGACCCATTCCCTGTTGTTGTCACATTGACCTATTTCACCCAAGGAGGTGCACAAGGACATGGTGCACCCACACTGGTGGCAGGGCTGGCCCTGTCCCCTGGAATGCTAGAGATGCCTCCTCTGGAAGGACATTGCTTCCCTCAAGTGTTCATCAGTGCTGCTGCACAAGAAAATGCTGGAATCTCACTGCCTTCATCTCCTGAGCACTGAATTTCACTGTGACATGGGGTTGGGCACCATGAAATGTCTCCCTGCTTTCTTCCTACCCTGGTGCAATGAGCCAGGAGGAAACTCTCTCCTTTGCACCTCTGGCTTGTTCAAGGTTTTCAGTGACTGATTTCAGAAAAATTGGAATGCCCTGAACAGATTCCCTTGGGATGTTTTCAGGTGAAACTTCTCACAGATTCGAGGCGCTTTGGAAAAATCCTCATTTAAAGAAAAACTGAGAGATCCCAAAGACTTTTAAAGCAGATTCTACCTCACAATGAAGAGATAAATTAAATATCTGGCCCCAGGACTTTCAGCAGAAGCGACAGCCCAGGAATCTGAGATATGGGCCCACTGGAATACACAGCACTGCAGGGAAGCAAAAATTCTTACACAGCCTCATAACCAAAAAGACAAATCAATTAAAGATTTTGAAACAAACTGCCTGCAATGAATAATTAACTAGAGGAAATCACTGCTGAAGGATAGTGTGGAGTTTAACAGCACACCAAATGTTTTAGTCATTTTTATCAAAAACATTTGTGGAATGGGAAAATATATGATGAGAAAACTCATAGCTGGGTCAGATCAATAGAACTCATGTTACACAATCATCTTCCCAACCACAGTGAGAAGTCCTTGTGCAGGGAAAATCTAAGAAAAGAGGGGTCCTCCTAATTTTCCCTCTCTTTCAGCTCCTAACTTAATGTAGAGAAGGAATAGAATATCAGCAGAAAATATAATTTCGTGGCAATGGCAATACAGAGAGATTTGGGTATAATCCTATTTTCCAGATTTGCCTTTAGCAAAGGGCAAATTTTACCTCTGCATGCTTCTTTTCCTATGAAAAAGAGATTACCAGTCTTCCTTAAAAAGCAGGTGGGGTTAGTACAGAGCCAAAGCACTTTGGAGATTATCTGCTGATATGATTATGAAAAACACAGATATTAGATAAAAAGGCCAATAAAGGAAAAGTTGTTTAAGTTGTGTTACTCCTGGTTCACATCAAAAAAAGAAGAAAATTCCCACAGTGAAGAATTTTCCTTATGAGCAGAAGGTTGCTGTGTAACAACACTAAGGCATCACAGCAACATTAAAGAGAATTGCTGCTACAAACAACTTATTTGATATATCGAGAATATTTTGTTTGTTTGCCTTAATTATTCACAAACAGGTGGTATTTTTACTAATTTGTTCTCTGTTCAAAATAGTTCATTTAAACATATTTTTATCTCTCTGATAGCGCATCAGTCGTGTTCTCATTATTCCTTCCTGGCTATTTGTGTCACTGTTGGATATTAAATCACACATCAGAAATTATGATTTTGCCACTACAGCATCAGCTGCCTCTCAAAAATAAAAAAAAAGGAAAAAAAAGGCCTTTCCTTTTTTTTGTTGGCAAATTATCTGCAAAAAGCTCAGCATTGTTTGAATAATAAAAAAGCTTTTACAGATGGCCACAAAAGTGTTTGAAAGGAGTGTATTCTCATGAATATTTATTCTCACCAATTCTCCTGACAACTTAACTTCCTGCAGACATTCTTACAAGTAAACATTCAAACAGTCTCCAAAAAGCAAATAAAAAGGTTTTGCACATAAACACAAGAAAACTCAGAAATTCTTTATTTTGCAGCGGTATCTTGAAATCTCACCCAGAAGAAAAGCCCTCTTGTGTTCAGTTCTGTAGATGCACAGATGAGAAATTACCTCCTTAATGGAGAGTTTGGTCGAAGTGCACAAAAAAAAAAATTGATCCAATACTGTCCTCATTTTCCAGACATAGAGCTGATGCTGGCCACAGAGGAGACTTGCTCTAAATCAGACATCAAAGAGAAGAATCACAAAATTAGCCTCTGGTCTCCCTGAATACCCATCCTTGCACATAGATCCCTATCCTTGCACATAGATCTCGATGCTTTTTGCCAGGTAGTGATTTAGGGATTTTTTAATGTATGGATTTTTGGCCTTTCACTCTTTGATAACTCCAAACAATGTGCTACCCTATAAGGAGTTCCCTATGTAAAATCTTAGAGCCATGTTGGAAAGGACCTTAAAGACCATTTTGTTCCACTCTCTGCACCTTCCACCAGTCCAGATTGATCCAAGCCCCATCCAACCTGGCCTTGGACACTTCCAGGGATCCAGGGGCAGCCACAGCTTCTCTGGGCAACCTGTGCCAGGGCCTCACCACCCTCACAGGGTAGAATTTCTTTCCAATATCTAATGTAAACCTGCTCTCTTTCAGTTTAAAGCCATTCCACCTTGTGCTGTCCCTCCATCCCCTGTCCCAAGTCTCTCTCCAGCTCTCCTGGAGCCCCTTTAGACCCTGGACAGGGCTCTGAGCTCTCCCTGGAGCCTTCCCTTCTCCAGGTGA
Source organism: Aphelocoma coerulescens (assembly GCF_041296385.1). Classification (NCBI taxonomy): domain Eukaryota; kingdom Metazoa; phylum Chordata; class Aves; order Passeriformes; family Corvidae; genus Aphelocoma; species Aphelocoma coerulescens. The sequence goes on along the minus strand of NC_091014.1, from coordinate 4,427,425 downwards.
ACACCTCCAGCTCTCCCAGCCTGGCTCCAGAGCAGAGGGGCTCCAGCCCTTGGAACATCTTCATGACCTTCTCTGGACTCACTCCAGTAGCTCCACATCCTTCCTGTGCTGAGGACTCCAGAGCTAGAAGTAGCACTGAGGGTGGGGTCTCACCAGAGCAGAGCAGAGCAGAGGGGCAGAATTCCCACCCCTGGCCTGCTGGCCACACTTGAGATGCAGCCCAGGATGTGGCTGAGCTTTCAGGCTGTGAGTGAACATTGCCCAGACATTCTGAGCCTCTCATCCACCAACACCCCAAGTCCTTCTCCTCAGGGCTGCTCCCAATCCATTCTCCCCCCAGCCTGTGTTTGTGCTTGGGGTTGCCTCAACCCAGGTGCAGGACCTTGCACTTGGCCTTTTTGAACTTCACAAGGTTTGCACAGAGCCACCTCTCCAGCCTGTCCTGGTGCCCCTGGATCACATCCCTATATAAGGACTTTGTAGTTAGTGTAGTGCACTCCACATCCTAGCAGAGGCAAGAACTGAAATTATCCACTTTAATGAGCACGGACTCTTTTGCCTCAGCCAAATTCTGCGTCCATTGCACGATTTTTGAAACAAAGGCAGAATCTTTTCATGGATTGCCATAGTGAGTAGCATTTGAATGGCACAGCAGCACGTCGGGTGCAAGGCACAGAGGCTGGAGGTATGGAGGGTGACGTATTCAGCTGGGGTACTTTTCCCCACATGGTTCTTTTACAGGAATTGAATTGTTGCAGATTATGCATGGCTGAAAGAAAACTGTATATTCTGTGGTGTTTAAAGATGTCACACTCATCGCAGAGCTTTTGCAAACCAGTGAGTCAGCAGGAGGAACACAATGCTGGTTCCAGCTATTAGGCAGTTATTTAAAACAAAACAAACAGAAACAAAAAAAAAAAAAAAGCCACTTGTGAATTCAACAGATGCTGTGAATTCCCTGCTTTGCAAAGGCTAAAGTGTTTGCACAGAGGAAAGGGGCACTTTTATTAACATAAAGGTCACTGCCGTTCAATTCTTCATTCGAAAGAATTATTCAGTATTTCCTTTTAATCTTGTTAAGTGTGGATGTCTGTAAATAAATTCTGAAGATGCAGAGAAAATCAGACAAGCAAAAAGTATGTGCAGTGGTGGAAAAGAAACAGAACTGGCAGCTTTTGGGTTCACAAGGAGCACAGCCAGATTTTAGCTCAAGGAAGGAATCACACAAGAGCTCAAAATGCCATCAGACTTCTTCAGCCCTTCTCATACATCTCTTGCCTTCCCCATGCACGGCTGTCTTGTTACAGATGTGCTTCCAGCAGTGCTTAGAGAATGGAAGCACAAAACCCATCACTGAACCCTCTAGATATCCAGGCCCCCAGCTAGAATAGGATCAGATTTCCTCAGGACAGGATTAGACATCCCAAGTTCTCCCAAGTCCATGTGTTCTGTGTTTCCCAGCCATGTTTCAAAGCCTTCAGAGATGCTGTCTACTTAGAAAGACTGGTTTCATGTAATTAGGTGTCATTTCAATATCAACTGTAACTCACTGCTTTACATTTTCAGAATATTGAGATGCTTAACTTCCTTTAAGAAACTGGAAACCTGAACTCACCATAGATGACATGGTAGAGTGTAGCTACACCAAGCTCTCTGGCACAGATCTACCCTCTCCCTGTCTGTACCTCTATAAAAACTCAGGAGAGATTTGGATGGACTCTCTAGACATAACTGGAACTTAAGAAATCATGTTTTTCATTTTTCCATACACAGTAATTAATATATGCAAAGACAGAAGCTCCAGAGCTGTACATCCAGCATCTGGATGTTGGAGCTCTGGAGCCAGCTAAAAAATCAAAATAGTGGGAAAAAAAAAATCACAGCATCTTCTGATTAAGAATTGTCTGTGCACAGACTTTTAATTTTTACCAACTCATTTGTCACTCACAGCTATTTGAGGAGTGCTTTGAGCAGCCATCTCATCACTGATCTTTGTAGCTCATTCTTTTATAACATCTGTCTTTATTTGCATTTAATTAGCCTGGTTGGGTGATGGTCTCACTGTAAATCTTCCCCTTTGTTTGCTGTTTATGAGTCCGTAACGCTCTTCACTTTTAGGCCGCCCTATTTAGCCAAAACCTGGAGCTAACATCTCTTCTGGTTAAAGGGAACACTCTATTTCCAGGAATAACTCCATGTTTTGTTTTCATCTAATGAATTCCTGGTGTTTAGTTACTAAAACCCTTCGGTTTTATCTGCAGCCCTGCCTGAGCACAGAGATAAATCTAAACCCAAGACTCACGTCCACTGTAAGCTTCTCCTGGTGGATAGTGATTTAGGCTTGGTACTTTGGTCTGTGGATTTTGTCTCTCCTAAACTGGTTCTCCTCAGATTGAGAACAGGGTGAAATAAATTTTTAAAAGGTATAAAACAAGCCAAAACTGCAGAGAATATCTCACTGCCAGTCTGAGCTTGTTAGCAAAGGAAGGCCTTGCAGAAAACTTCTTATGAACTTTTTAGGTCTTGTGTGCCAGAGAAATGTCCTATTTTCTCAGAACCCCTCTTCCTTGTAACTACAACAGCTTATTCCCATGACAATGGCACCAGCCTTCTCTTTTTTTTATAGTTCACAGAATTTTTTTTTTCTCTGAAACAGAAAACCACATTGCAAGTTGATCACCCTTGTGTATACTTGAGTCTGATTCAAAAATAAAGAAGAGACAAGTTCAAACGCAAACAATGGCATGAAAGAAGGCTCCCCAAGATAGAGCTGGCTCATAATCAACCAATTTCCAGTAAAATTTCAGAAAAAGGCTTCAAGGGGACTACTGTCAGCCATATTTGGTGCTACTGTACTGGCTCTAAATAGTTCTCTCCTTAAACCCTTTGCATAGAAAAGGACAGATCCAGCAATACCCATCTGTAGTCAACTTTTTCTCCTCAAAATAGTTGTGTCAGTGCCCTCCTGACAAAGGAAAGAAGGAATAACAGAGAGCAGCCAGGAGAGGGGTGGAACTCTGACTCCAGAACAGCAGCCTGATCCTGAGCCTAACATCAATCACCGGGATAATTACCTTTCTCCTACAGGTAAACACGAACTCAATCAACATGGCTATCTGATACCTCCAGTAAGTGATTATGGCCACCTACAACACAAGTCTACAGATTCTGCCGTCCTGTACATTCAAGAGGAAAAAGCAATTAAAGTTCAGGCACCTGCGCTGAATTTAGCACATAATCCAGACTTAAGAACTCAGCAGACTTAACATAATTCAGTGCAGTAGAAGTACCACACCAGACACTGCATTGAAACCAATTTGAATAAAGGTGGAATTTCAGTCTTCATTTTCTTCCTCCTCCTTTTCTAGTTAAATAAGACTTAACAATCCTGTTCTCTGATTTCTTTTCTGCTTATCGTTTTCCTTGTGCTCTGTCCAACTTCTGGATCTACTGAAAACAAAATTAATAAACAGGAAAAGGAGAGTCACCATGGTCAGGACTCTTCCTACGGCCCTGAGGTCCCAGACAGCGACCTGTTCATCTCCATCAAGTGCAACTTTTTCTCCTCCAAGAAAGATCCCATCAAAACTGACTTTTGAATTGCCCTTTGACCCATGCTAAGTTTTGGATGCTGGAAGTTGTCTGGAAGAACCTCAGCCAGTGAGAGTTTGATTTTTGGGGTTTTTTTTTAAGTCACTCTGGTAACTGAACCTTTTCAATCCAGGTCTTGTGCAATTTCTTGCTATGGACACAAGAAGACAGATGTGATTAAAATGTGCCCGTTCATGGCAAGTCAAGAACCATGTCTGTACTGCCAGATTACTCCAAATCTCTGCTTTTGACCCATCAGAGCCTCAAAGGTTCACAGAATCCTGAAGGGAGGAGAGGAGAGGAGAGGAGAGGAGAGGAGAGGAGAGGAGAGGAGAGGAGAGGAGAGGAGAGGAGAGGAGAGGAGAGGAGAGGAGAGGAGAGGAGAGGAGAGGAGAGGAGAGGAGAGGAGAGGAGAGGAGAGGAGAGGAGAGGAGAGGAGAGGAGAGGAGAGGAGAGGAGAGGAGAGGAGAGGAGAGGAGAGGAGAGGAGAGGAGAGGAGAGGAGAGGAGAGGAGAGGAGAGGAGAGGAGAGGAGAGGAGAGGAGAGGAGAGGAGAGGAGAGGAGAGGAGAGGAGAGGAGAGGAGAGGAGAGGAGAGGAGAGGAGAGGAGAGGAGAGGAGAGGAGAGGAGAGGAGAGGAGAGGAGAGGAGAGGAGAGGAGAGGAGAGGAGAGGAGAGGAGAGGAGAGGAGAGGTTTTCTGAAATAAGCTGACCCTTCCCAAACTGCTCTAAAGTAGAGGACAGCACGAGCTACACAGGGAGTACATGGCCAGTAATCTGAAATACCTTCTTTCCCTCTTTTCCCTTGTTCTTGGAATGGGGATGCAGAGATGGAATGTTCAGCAGATGGGGATTTTTCTTCAGATTTGAATCCCACCTGATGGTCAGTTATTGCCCAATTCCCTTGAATTACTTGTAATTCTTCCACAAGCAACATTTCTCTGTCACAAACTCAGTCTAAGTGGAGACCACACTAATTGGGATCTGATGCCCTTGAGTTGAAAATAGCTCTAAGATCATGACCTTCTGCTAGAGCTTTTTAGCAAAGCTTTTTCCTGAGAAAACAAGGAATTAAAGAAGACATTTTGTAGCTCTGGGTGACCAAGCCTGCTGATTTGTGCCCATCCTTGTGAGACTGTGAGCCCCATCAAGGTCACTCGCAGCATTTTTATTGTGCCCACCTGGGTGAGTGTTGCACTTAGAGCACATTTCCAGCATGCCTGTTTGATTCTTGTAAATTTGAAATCTGCTCTCCAAATGAGTTGCTTTAATTAGCTGTTGGAGTGGAGTTTTCTGCCAGCAAACTCGTTTGCTAAAATATGCATAGAAGGTAAATGCAGAAGAATATCTATCAGTTGTGAGCGTGTCTGGAAATTAGAGTGACTACCCACTGCACTGATTTGACAGTAATTGCTATGATGTATTAAATCTGGGGCATTTTTATGCCTGGAACCATGATTCCTGAGTGCTGAAGTTGTCTGAGTCTGTTCTTTACATCCACTTCACTTGTACAGCTGCTGAATCCAGTTGAGGTCGGGTTTGAAAGGAAGTCATTTTTATCTGACAGCCATTTGTTGGTAACAATAAAATCAGCTGGCAACCACAGCTCATTTCCTGCTGCTGAGAGGCCTCACCAATAATTCCCAACCCTCTAATGATTCCCTGCAGAGAAGCCTGAGGGTGGATGACTGAGCTTGGTCTCATCTCGGATCCACAGGGTGGGAATCATGCACCATCCCAGGCCCCCTCTGAGCTCAGAGGGACAAAAAGCTGCCACCCCTGCTCAGGGCAGCAGAACTGGGCACTCACACCCCTCTGAACTGTTTTCTGATTAAATGGTTCGACTCAGTGAGGTCTTGTTCAGCCTAAATGATTCTATGATTCTTTGATGGTGCACTCAGGGGGGGCCACAATTGACTTTTTTCTCTCTGAACCTCCTCTGTGCTGCCTGTGCAAGAGCTGCATGGCTGGGAAATATGACAATTTATATCACATCTTATATCTTTCCAAATTCCTTTTTCCCTCTCCTTGAGGTCTCAATGTCATTAAACACAGTGCCCAAACCCTGTGGCTGGAAAGGAAAGGGGAGGCTTTTCCAAAAGCTCTCCAGCTGTATTATCTTTTCCCATGCTGGTATGGCCTGGTGGCCAACAGGGCAGGAAATGCCAGTGCAAAACTTCTTCCCACTCATGGTATTTATTTGCATCTTCCCTGTATCAACCTCTCCTCTCCTGTTTTCTGTCTGGATTATAAAACTTCCCATCTTCCCAGTGCACTGGGGTTAAAACTATTCACACTAATGAGTAAAATAAGTGTGGCAGGGGATGCTCCCATGTACTGGTGATGCCATGAAGATTTTTGCCTCTTCTTATACCTTTTGCCCCTGTTATACCTTTTTACAACTTCTGTATTCCTAGTGCTTTTTGCCCACATTCTTGGACTTGTTTGTCAAGCTAAGAGACTGAACATTTTAGAAGCTTTGTAGCCAGGGATCAGTGTGCCCCAGAGCCCAAGGTCCTCTCCAGAATACATTCTGTAAACCAAGATAGAACCATCCAGGGGAAGGCTCCTTGGGGAGGGGGGCTCACTTGAGCCTCTCATTGGGGAATCTTTGATAGATCTGCTAATTAATAAAACCTATAATGATATACCCAATGTTGGGGGGACACACACTCAGTGGGGTGCATCTCGATGCACATGACCTGGATGTGTGCACCTAAGGATCCTTAAATAAACACCAAGGTAAAATCCCTTTTCCCCTTCTAACTGTGTATGACTCTTGATTTTAAGACCAGGAAAAGGCATCACTGGGACCACCTTGAACATCATGCCTTGACTCTGTGGTACTGTGAACAAACTGCCAGCTGGTCCCTGGCCTGGACTAATTGCCAGATGTGCGAATGGTTTGGAAGTAACTTAGTAGAAATAAGCCAAATTTCTGCCAGAGAGAGGATGTTCTAGTATTTCACAAACATTGGCAGTGGTCAAAAATATTTCCAGCACCCTTGACCAGTTTTATCTGCAGAATTATACATGGGGTGTATACCTGTACTGGTGTAGTTACATCCAGGGAGACCTGGTCCACAGTGGGAATTCCTAATTATCCCTCAAAGCAGATCACATAAACAAGTAAATGGTGGTTAATCTCACCCCTGCTTCAAAACCATGGCCTCTGATCTCACAGTTTTCACAAGAGCAGTTATGACACACGTGTATTTTGCAACCAGCAGCAAATCTGTCACTGCTTCAAATCTGGCCAAATCTGCCTGGTTTCTCTTGAAAATGTCTAGTGCAGGTCTAGGTCAGAAACTGGGCACTGAGGTGACAGCATGGCAGGAGTTGCACAGAATGACAAATACAAATGGTGCTGTGAGCAACTTTGTTGTACATGTATGTTGAACGGGCAGGATTTAACCTGGCAGTGCCCCACTTTTTGAAAACAGGCTGAAGATGTCTTTCATAGTTTCAAGAGTTCTTTCTGGGAGGGAATTGCTGGTTGGATTTAATAACATGATAATCAAGTCCAGATATAGCCCAACAGACTAGATTATGCAAAGTTTCTATGCATTGAAACTTCACAGGGTGGGAAAAATAATCAGATGTCTGGTTTTAAAGGGTGGTTGTAGTGACTTGCCAGACCATTTATGACAGGAATGAGCACAAAGCTGGAGCACCTCTTGGGATACGAGTGGCACACACCTTTAATGTGCAAAAAAAAATTAAAATACTACCCAGAGACACTGGGTGGGATGGAGATCAAGCCTGGTCTTTTTGCCTCTGTCTTGTGTTGATCCAGGGTTTGCCAATAGTTATTATTTTTCTCAGGAAAGCTGTCAAAGAGATAGAGAATCTCTTCAGTGAAGAAAAAAAGCCTCTGTCCCTTCTCCAGAAGTGAACACAAGATGGTGCTGCCACCCACCAACTGCCAGCCTTGCTTGTAGCTTTACACTGCTTCCAATTCTTGGGATTTAAAATGAGAGCTATTAGAAATGCCTGAGAATGGTCATGTAGAAATTTGGATTTCTCCCCCCAAAAATGTGGTAGGATCAATAACCCAGATGAAGTACATCTAAACCCAGCACGTGCCTCAAATCACACCAGAGGAGGTTAAGATGGGATATTAGAAAAAATTCCTTCCCTGAAAGGTTTGCCAAGCATTGGAATGAGTTGCTCAGGGCAGTGGAGTCACCATCCCTGAAGGGATTTAAAAGATGTGTAGATGCAGCACTTAGGGACATGGATTAGTGTCAGACTTGGCAGTGCTGGGTTAATGGTTGGATTCGATGACGTTAAAGATCTTTTCCAAACTAAATGTTGCTCTGATTCTATGAAAATCCTCATTAGTCCAGGCAGAAAGTGCCAGATGGCAAATGCAACACAAGCTGAGCAAAAACTAGCAACAAAAAATGCACTATCCAGGATTATACTGTAACCAAATTCAGAGCTGCTGTGTCTGGAGTGTTCCCACCCCAGTCAGCATTTGGGAAAGACTTCTCAGTCTGCGGATACATTGACAATTCCCAGCTCTTTGCACCTCTCTAAGGAAAAGGTCTGACTGATGTATGTGAGACTTGAGCCACTGGACAACACTGAGCCTACATCAAAAAGAACCTGGGGAAAAGAGGCATCATCTACCAGGGAGATGGAGCAGATGGCAACTCACTGATCCCAGAGCCGTGTGATTATGTGAGGCTTACTCCAAAAAAGATGTGCCAGACTAACAAATTTTAATGAAAATGAGGAAACCAATTCCTCATAAAGTCAAAATCCTTCCTCACTTGGCTTCTGTGGCTAAACCCTGTAGGCACGTGACTGAGACATTTATGAACCACTTGTTTATGTTCATTGCTCTTGCACTGGGCTTTTTCTGCCCAGTGACTGTCTCCCCTTCATTAGAGGCTCCCATAGAGATTCTTCTTTCCAGCCAGCCCCTTGCTTGCAAAATCCATGGGTATGTCAATTCCTGGGAGACATCTCCCTTGCTGCTGACTGTGATTGGAACCAGCCAAGTGGTTCAGGGGTTCTTGGTGGGACCCACAGCACTGGGTAAGTCTCTTTCCAAAGGAAATGAGGCTAAAGGGTGATTTCTTTCCTCATTGGGGAGACTTTCCCACACATTTAAAAACATAATGCAGATGTTCTTTCCATGAGGAGGGAGAGCTGCTCTGTGATCTTGGAGTCTGAGTGACTCGTACTGCATTAGCCCTGTCCCACCCCTCATTTCTTGGCTTCCCTGTCTGGAGTAGATCATTTAGATCTCTGTCTTTCCCATCTTCGTGGTGCTGTGGCAGGACCAGGGGCTATGGTTTGTACAGGTGTGGCTTTAACATTTTCACAGTTTGTTTTTTTTTCCCATCAAAACCCAAATTGTTTCCCCCTCACACAGCCATGCCACTGGATCTTGGAATATTCTGAATATCCTGAGCTGGAAGGAGCCCACAAGGACCACTGAAATCCAGCTGCAGCAGAGGTGTCTCGAGTTGCCATCCTGGGAGCATCCAGATTGCAACCCATGTGAGTGTCAGCGGCACAGGGAAAACCCACAAGCTGTTATTGATATTTCTAACCCTGAACCAAGCCAACCTTCTCCTCTCAGTCCCCTCAAACTGGTTTGAAGCCATTCCTAGAAGTCTCCAGGTTTCCTCCTACAAGGCATGGACATGTATTACCAAAAGCCAATCCTCCCCTGGAAGTGGCTGTAAATTTTCAGCCTGTAATTTTTCAGTCTGGGCTCTGAGATTCACCTGCAATTTGACAGCATTGATGGCTGGGTGGTTAGAGGTGAATAAACCAAGCAGTAGAAAATTGCAGGATGGCTCAGATGTTCACCAATTCAGTGGGTGGGCCTTGAATCCTGTGGTCAAATCCTCATCCTTCTTCAGATCCCCACTTAGCCATCCCTTCCCTGCAATTACCTTGATCTTTGTGGTGACCAGTCTGTTTCTTTGTGCTGGTTTATCTTCAGGATCACTTTTTTGGAAAGACTTGCCCCTCCTGGAAAGGCCTTTCCGCTGTCACACAAGCATCCTCCTTTCTGTCCCTATTTCTGGGCCATCCTATACTTTTAAAATAAATAGCATATGACTGGGAATGTGTCAGTTTTCTCTTTTTTCATTTTGCCTCTGAACCACGAGTTCTTTTACTCAGAGTTTGGATTAAAATGCAGAAGATGCCAGGCTTTTCTTACCTATAGCACAGTTGCACAGGATGTGCTTCTTAGTTAACAAGGTAGAAAATGGCCTCTAACTTCCAAGTTCTAACTTCCAAGGCCATTTAAAGGCCAAATCAACCAATTATGAAATGCTAAGTAATATGTTTTTATTTATAATCCAGTAA